>NW_006208547.1:1899956-2025399 GCF_000334495.1 Tupaia belangeri chinensis | reverse complement strand
ATCAGACAAGAGAAGGAAATAAAAGGCATTGAAATAGCAAAAGAAGAGCTGAAATTATCTCTGTTTGCAGATGACATGAATGTATACATAGAAGACCCAATAGTATCTATGAAAAAACTTCCCAAAGTAATAAATGCATACAGTAAAGTGGGAGAATACAAAATTAACTTACAAAAATCTATAGCATTTCTATAATCCCATTTACCATAGCCATAAGAAGTATAAGATACTTAGGAATAAAACTAGCCAAAGAAGTCAAAGACCTGTATATGGGAAACTATGAAAACTTTAAAAAGGAAATTGAAAAGCACACAAAAAAGTGGAAGGACATCCATGTTACTGGATTGGCAGAATTAATATCATCAAAATGGCAATCCTACCCAAATTAATCTACATATTTAATGCAACGTTTATAAAATTACAAGAGACATTCTTCACATATCTAGAAAAGACAACAATAGAATTTGCCTGGAATCATACAAGACTATGTATTACAAAAGCCATTCTGCTCAAGGAGAGTGGAGTAGGGACATCTCACTTCCTGACCCCAAAATATATTACAAACCTGTGATCATCAAAATGGCATGGTATTGGCACAAAAACAGACATGAAGACCAATGGAACAGAGTAGAGACCCAGAAATAAACCCCAAAACAAACAGCCAACTCATCTTTGCCAAAGGATATCAGTCAATCCTGTGAGAAAACGAAAACCTCTTTAGGAAATGGTGCTGGAATAACTGGGTATCCACATGCACAAAGATGAATCTGAACCCCTATCTGTCACCATTAACAAAAATCAACTCAAAGTGGATCAAAGATCTAAATTTAAGACTATAAAAATACTTGTTGAAAACCCTCGGTAGGCAAAGACTTCTTAAGTAAGACCCCCAAAGCACGGGCAATAATCCCCAAAGTAGACAGATGGGATTACATGACATTAAAAAGTTTCTGCACAAGAAAGGACACCATAATTAGTGAAAATTGACAACCCTCAGAATGGGAGAGAATTTTTGTTAATTGCCTCAGATAAGGGACTGATAACCAGAATACACAAGGAACTCAAGTGGCTTACCCAGAAGAAAAAGGTTAACCCAATTAAAAGATGGTAAAATGAGTTGAATAAACAACTCTAAAAGGAAGACAGGCACATAGCCAAAAAGTATATGAAGAAATGCTCATCTCTCGTCATAAGGAAGATGCAGATCAAAATCACAATGAGATACCACCTAACCCCAGTCAGAATGGCAAAGTGCTGGAGGGGATGTGGTAAAAGGGGAGCACTCCTACACTGTTGGTGGTGATGTAAATTGGTCCAGCCACTATGGAGGTTCCTCAAAGACCTTCAGATAGAACTACCATATGATCCAGCAATTCCACTCCTGGGTATCTACCCAAAGGCCAGGAGAAAGCTGTCGGAAATTCTCTTGCACATCTATATTCATTGCAGCCTTATTCACGATTGCTAAGATATGGAACCAACCCAAATGTCCACAAACAAATGAATGGATTGAAAATGTGTGGCACATGGGACCAGCAGTTAGCATAATGGCTATGTCGCTGAACTCCCATGTAGTTGACCATGGTTCGAGTCCCAGACCTGGTGGCTTAAACTCATGCCAGGCACATGTGCGTGCATGCCCAAGATCCTGAGAGGAGAATGGAGGAAAAGAGATTGCGGCATGGCCATCCTCCCGGGGGGTAAATTCTTGCTTTTTGTCTCTCTGTCTCTGTCTTTCTGGAGAGCATATGCTCCTGATAGCAAAAACCTCTCTAAAAAAAAGAGAAGAAAATGTGTGGCACAAATACTCCATGGAATACTGCTCAGCCATAAGAAACAACAAGGCCCTGGAATTTGATAGAAAGTGAATAAATATGGAAGATTTGTTGCTGAGTGAAGCAAATCATGCTATGAAAGAGAGCCATTGTATGTCTCCACTGAAAATATACCAACTGTCCACACTCTATGGTAGAGACTGAAGGACTAGAGGACAAACAAGCATTAAAAATTGTTATGGATAATAGAGACAAAGGGGGAAGAGTGTGGGAGGAGCATAGGAAAGGAAATTTGGGGAAAAAAATAGGAAGGTAAGACATTTGTGAGACACAGATATGGTTTATTGTTTGTTGATGACAATGTGTATAGTATTCCCAACTTGGCTGGACTGAGGTGTAGATCATGCTGGGTAAAGTCTCTTCACAATCTAAATGATGTACAGGGATTAAATGTATAAATAATAATAAAAAAGGAAATTTAGACAAAGTCAGATGTAAGCAAAGTAAACAAAACTGCATATAATTAGTTTCCAGGGAAGAGGATTGAATTCAGGACTTTTCTAATGGCTAATTAATTGTGGTGAAATGCATAATGTCTGTGATAGTAAATAAAATCAATTGCTAGGAGGGTCTCATTTTCCTGGTTTAAGAGGAAAATTCTTTAAGTAGTCTTCATAGAGGTACATTGCATGTATTATGGAAGGCAATGTCTAGAATGATGGGCCCACCAAAAATATACCAGTGACAGTCATTTAACTTTTTGTTGTAATGAAGCTCACCAAGAAGCCAAAATAAGAACACCAAAACACAATTCTGTAAGAGTAACTTGATGAAAGATCAAAGGCTTTTTACACAGCTCTTTAATAGCTAAGAGTCATGAATTAGGTTGTCCCTAGAGCAATGATTCTCAAAATTATTATCAGTAGAAACTTTTACTCAAGTAGAACTGTATGTGGAGCTCATCTGTTTAACTCATGGAAGTCCCAGTGGAACACTGGGTCTCTGAAAGACAATCTTTAATTGGTATACAAAAAAGAATATATTGTTATCAGTTCAGGAATAATCCATGAATTGTATTTTTCCACCTTTGAGCTCTCAATTTCAAAACAGAAAACTCTATTTTAAATTATCTGACATTGAGAAAAGGCAGAACCTGCATGTGTTAGTGATTAGCTAAGTAGAAGAGCTTGTTTTCATTTTTTAATGTTGTCAAAAATATTTAATTATACAGAGGTTCACATGTTAAGTGAAAAGGGCTGGAGAGAAACCATACAAACAGGGCCAGCTGGTGGTGTGGTTGTTGAAGCAACTGGACCCCACGTGGCTGATTGTGCAGTTTGAGTCCCAGACCTAGAGGCCTGAAAAATCTGTCAGGCATGTGTATGTGTAAGTTCAAAGTCCCAAAAGGAGAATAGAGAATGGACTATAGCATGGTTATTCTCCCGTGATCCTAAGAAAATAATTTAACCTATTCCTGAATATAAGGCTATCTCACAAGTAGATGCACCAAGACAGTACATGAAAGCGAAAGCTACAACTTCCTAAGGAAACAGTCTGGGTCTACACAAATGCAAGAACAAGTGAGCAATAAGGTCCAAGAATTCTACATTAAAGAACATGTCCTAAATCACAGTATCTTGGAAACAACCTCTCTGAATACAGAACTCACAAAGTGCCTAATTTGGGACAATGTTATTTCTTAAGGAACTCTCAAAATAAATTGGCTGAAAAATATGACCATGAAGATTAATGTTTGATTAAAGATAGTTGGATATTGGCCAATTATATATTGGGGGCGAAAAAATGGTCACTTGGGATCTAGAATGCTTAAATGATGCAAATTCATTGTTGAGACCATTTGATAGCAAATATATGGTCACTAACATGAGACAAAAACTCCATACTACTGATAGAAAATAGAGTATTTATGGGACCAGCATATGGTGTAATGGTTATGTCACTGGGCTCCCACGTGTCAACTGTGGTTCGAGTCCCAGACCCAGCAACTTAAAACTCACACTGGGCACTTGTGTGTGCATGCCCAAAATCCTGAGAATAAAGGAGAAGGGACTGGGGTGTGGCCATCCCCCAAGGGGAGATGAGTTCTTGCTTTCTGTCTCTCTGGCGAGTGCCTGTACCCTGTAGCAAAAATCTCTCTAAAGGAAAAAAAAAAAAAAATGAGTATTTATCTTTCTATTATTACATATAGTGAGGAAGAATAGAACTCTTTTCTTCTCCTTTTTTTTTTTTTTTTTTTTTTTTAGGTGAAGTCTCACTGTACATGATGCTCCTGCCTCAATCTACTGAGTAACTGGGACTATGGGCATACACTACACTTGGCTTTTTACGGTGGGCTAGGAATTGCACCCAGGCTTGCCATGTTGCCTTATCATGTCCAGTAGCTGCATCTACCAGCATGCGCTACTGCAGCTGGACCATAGGATTCTTATTTTTTTTTAAGTTTATGTATTTATTTCTCCAAAGAGAAAAGAACAAGAGGCATCCCCAACAGGGGCCTTACTCCACAATCCACCTTAGCCCAGGTCATGGCATGCAAGTGAGTGCTGGCATGTATCATGAGAACAGCATTACCACCATGCCATCGGCAGGCCCAGAATTCCTAACTACAGTTATAAAATTAAATAAAAACATTAAAGCACTTTAAAAGTATAAATAAAAATTCGGATATTTTTCTCTTTTACACGCACAAGAATCAAAAGATATTGTCTGAAGTTAATTGATTAAGAAATACACATAGAGCTGTAATGTTTAAAGTTGTAAATGTGCAAGAATAAAAATATAATTATTCATAATTATGAGTAGGGAGAAAGGTGTGAGTATAATAGAATTAAGTAAATGTGTCCTTTTCATATTGAGGTGTAAATTGATCCCATTTAAAGTTTCTAAATACAGAAAGAGACATAATATTTAAACATTAGAAGTAACAACAGGAATGTGAAAAGTTATATCTGAAAGGTGGGACTGTCATTGAATGACATCACAGGAGTTTTTTTCGTTTTATACTATTTTGCATAGTTTCACATTTTTCTATGAGTACATACTACTATAATAACGTTAGGAGTAACAAAAGGTAACTACCCCAAATTCTAATAAGGATATGGGTTTCCAGTGCCGCACTCATCATATTCACCTATGGAAAACACAATTCCAGAACCTACATTTATTCTACATTTATTAGAGTATAAACTTATTTTAGTTCTGAGTTCCAAACACAAGTCAGCCCTCAAGATTTTATTTAGGATTGTTATACATTTATAGTACAATGTAAATATGATAAGAACTCAGGTTTGGTCTCCTGAGTTCACTGTTGTCTGTTCTACCAGCAACGTCAGCAATGTAGCTATTAATGTCCCATCAGTTTTTTATCAAGAATTGGACAGAGCCCATGGGACCAGCAGTTAGCGTAATGGCTATGTTGCTGGACTCCCATGTAGTCGACTGCAGTTCACGTCCCGGACCCCGTGGCTTAAAACTCACGCCGGGCACGTGTGCGTGTGTCCCCAAGATCCCGAGAGGAGAATGGAGGAGAAGGGATTGCGGCGTGGCCATCCCCCCCTGGGGGGTGATTTCTCACTTTCTGTCTCTCTATCTGTCTGGCAAGCGCATGCGCCCTATAGCAAAAACGTCTCCAAAAAAAAAAATAAGAAAGAAAGAATTGGATGGGCTGGCGAGTGGTGTGGTTGTTAAGGGCGCTGGAATCCCACATGGCTGATCATGGTTTGAGTCCCAGACCTGGCAGCTTGATTTCTCACTCACTCTCTCTCTCATTCTGTTCCTCTCTGGTCAAAACATATATAAATAAATATTAAAAAAAAAAAAATTGGACGGAGCCCTGTGAACTGGGAGAAACAGGCAAAGAAGACAGCATTTGGTAAGTCTGGAACGCCAAATAATCACCACTAAAATCAAAACTCCCTTGGGCCGTTAGATGGCATGGAAGCTAAGGCACTGGATCCCACATGGTCTATTCTACAGTTCCAGTCCCAGACCAGGTGACTAGAAAAATACACTGGATGCATGTGCGAGTGTGCCCAAAAATCCCAGAGGAGACTGAAGGAGAAGGGATTGTAGAATGGCCACCCCCCTCAGAGATTGATTTTCTTTTTCTCCTTCTCTCTCTTCTCTCTCTCTCTCTCTCTCTCTCTCTCCTCTGTGGTGAGCACACACACCCTATTGCAAAACTTAAAAAATAATAATATCACAAGTGAAACCAGTGATACACACCCTATTGCAAAACTTAAAAAATAATATCACAAGTGATACCAGTGATTTTCACTTTTTCTAACCCCTTTATCTCAACAGTTCTATCATGAGTGCAAATGGGATCTAGACTGAACTTGAAATAAGAGGAAACCACTCACTTCCTGCCTCGTACCAAAAAGTCCTTTCTAAGTATGGCAATAAGTAGAGAGGCGGTCCTTGTTGTTTAAGATCACGCTTAAGACTCTATTATATGTTTCCATTCAGCAGGCCATTTTCTTTCAGTGAAGCATTATTTATTTAAATTTACTCAACTCACTAAAGAGAAGTTTCTAGAAATGCACTCTTCTTCCTCTACAGTGTATCCCAGGAGTGTTCCATCAAGCCTGCTCCTAAGCCTAACTCACATGTCAAGAAATAAATATCTCTATATGGAGCACCTAAAATAAATAATGAGAGAAAAATCATTGGTATCAAACCAGGTGTTCTCTAAATCAAGCATGCTTTCTCCAGGAAATGCTTCTGGATTTTTCTATGAGACACAACAAAATAGTCCTGAGATGAACAGGATAGTAATAATTTGCTCACCTTTATTTCTCTCTCTGCCATTTTTCGCTTACAACAAAGGTTTGATATCATGGCTATAAAACATTGTTTTTAAAACAATCAGGAAGACTAACTCATCCAGATCCTTATTTTTGGAACCCTAGTCAACATTTTAAGTAAGGAATCAAGGAGAAAAATAGAGAGGCAAGACATTTATAGGACACAGAAATAGATGATTACCTGTGGATCATAACTTGGTGTGAAGTGCATTCATGTTGGGTAAACTCACTTTACAAGACATAGTGATGTATAGTGAAATGTATAAAATAAATTAAAATTTAAAAAAGAAAAGAATCTTAATGGGTGGCAATTTTTTAAGAAATCTAATCAAAAGAACACAGCCTTTTTTCTTAAGGATGCGGGCGCTAATACTGCAGCTATTAATGAGTGACGCAGAACAAATAAAAAAAGACCAATCCATCAAGTCAGTATGGATGAAGGGATTTCAAAAAATTTGTGATAAAATATAATTAGAGTATAAACTTATTTTTGTGCAAAAATGTCTTTAAATCTTTGGAGCCAATTTTGAGACCTGGTGGTTAAGGAAGTCAGATCCCACAACTCTGTGGTTCAAGTTCTGGTCCCAGAGGCTTGAAAGAACATGCCAGGTGAGTGTGCATACATATCCCAAATCCAGACAAAATGGCTAGGTGGAGGGGAAGAGATTGTGGTGACCATCCCCCAGTAAGGATTGCTTTCTTTCTCACCCACTCTTTGTTTCTGGTGAGTGCAAATATCTTCTGGCAATTAAAAATTTTTTTTGTATTCATACATAGTTTTTTGATAATATGTATTTTCCAACTTTTTGAAGATCCCCTCATATTATATTTAACCACACAAAATAGCCTAAAGACTTTCATATCTCAATACCCAGGCTAGATATGTCTCATGGTGATTTGTATTGACTCCAGAAGAGAAGACTTCACAAAGGGAAAAGTCAAGACAGGAATGGAATCAAAGTAGCCATTACACTAGTGTATTCATCTAATTGTACTCTTACAAATTTGTTCTGGGTTTAGCGGATGGCATGGTGGTAAAGGTGCTAGACTCCAACATGGTCAACCACAGTTCAAGTCCCAAACATGGTAGCTTGCTTTTTCACTTTCCCCCCTCTCTCTCTGTCTCAGGTGAGTTTATGTGCCCTATAGCAAATGTAATTAAAATAATAATAATAAATAAAATAAAATAAATAACTCTTTTTTTAATAAAAAGTATTTGTCGGGGCCGGCGGGTTGCATGGTGGTTAAGGTCACTAGACTCCCACATGGCCAACCATGGTTTGAGTCTCAGACCTGGTGGTTTGCTTTCTCACTTTCCTTCTCTCATGCTCTCTCTCTCTCTCGTTCACTCTTGCTGTCATTCTCTGGTCAAATTAAAATTAATTAATTAATTAATTAAAATAAATCTTTTTTAAAAAATATTTTTCTATATGTTGTATGTAACCTTGGTCTCATTTTTTTTTCTTTTTTTGGAGAGGTTTTCGCTATAGTGCGCCTGCGCTCACCAGAAAGACAGAAAGAGACAGAGAGACAGAAAGTGAGAAATCACCCCCCAGGGGAGATGGCCACGCCGCAATCCCTTCTCCTCCATTCTCTTCTCAGGATCTTGGGCACGCACGCACATGAGCCAGGCGTGAGTTTTAAGCCACCGGGTCTGGGACACGAACCGCGGTCAACTACATGGGAGTCCAGAGACATAGCCATGCTAACTGCTGATCCCGGCCTAGGTCTCATTTTAAGAAAGAAAAAAAAAAAAAAGGAAGAAAGAAATGGGGTCATCTCAAAAGTCCTAAGCCCTCAGAAAGATGAGAGTTTAAAAATATTGCTCTGTTAGGACCAGCAGATGGTGTAAAGGTTCCGTAGCTGGACTCCCACAGAGTCAATCCCAGTTTCAGTCCCTGACCCAGGGACTTAAAACATACACGGCTAGTGTCTTTGCACGTGTGCCCAAGATCCCAAGAGAATTAGAGGAGAATCGATTGCGTTGTGGCCATCCATCTGGGAGATGATTTCTCACTTCTTCTCTGTCTCTCCTGCAAGCGCATGTGTCCTATAGCAAAAAATCTCTCTTAAAACAACAACAAAAATTGCTTTGTTTGCAGACAGTCCTTGCTTTCCACAGTTCCAACATGTATGCGTATCAGTTGCTACAGTTAAATAACATCAGTTTCCCAACAAAACAGTTCAAATTCAGTTACCTCAATATATTAACTGAGTAATTGCATAGTGTGCAACTTACCGGTTAACTCTTCAGTCCACAAATCACTATGTAAATAACAGATGCACTCATGACCAGTGACCAATCACATCACTTGTTTCAAAATCTGTCAGTGATTGGCTAGCGGTGTCCGAACTTTGCTTCTAAAAGTGTGTACTTGTGTTACTTCTTTATTTATTAGTAATAAATCTATGTGATATTTTATGAAAATAAATACCCAAAAGAGAGAATTGGCATCAAAGATGAAAGCGAAGTGGAAGAAACAAAAAGTATTAACACAGAAAGTGAAAGTTGAATCGAATCTGCAATATACAGAAAAAAACAGCTGAGGGAGGAATGTTGGCATTGTCACCACTCAGAAGTTTCTAGGTATGCAATAAGGTACTTACTGAAGGTTACCAGCTTATCAACATAAAGGAGAGAAGCGTTTGTGACCAAAAAGATGAAAATATCCCAGAGGAAATGATGCCAGGAAAAAATGTTCACATTAAAGGAACTCTCAGAGATATTCCATGACATTGAAAGCAGGAAGGATAAAGTGCTAAAGGCTGATCCAAACTTAGGAATGTGACAATTCACCAAGGCATAAAAAAGATACTTGTTTTATGTCTTAAGTTATATGACAAGAAGAAGATAAGCACTATTTAAACTATTTTTGTTAAGTTTGCTTACAAAGAAAAAATACAGTTTAATTCTTGATGGTTTTAATGTTTAAAAGAATAGTCGTATTATTGCAAGTTTTACTTTCTTATTTTGCTATACATTTCCAAGTGACAGTAGGAGAGCTTTAGTGTTCACTCATACTTTTAAAGGTCAAGGAAGAACTGTTAGTCTCATTGATTTTAAAATATTTTTAAATGTATTTCTTCCATGAGAGGAAGACGGAGAGAAAGAGAAGCACCTCCAACAGAATCTTCACAGTGTCTCCCACCCCAGCCTCAGCCAGCCCAAATCGCAGGCATGTGTGCACACGTGCCTAGCATGTACAGGGAGACCCCAGATCGAGAACTTGGGACCTTCCCATGTGGGTTTAGTAGCATTACCATTGTACCAATGTCTAGTCCCTCTCGTCGACTCTTGAGATTGTTTTGCATGGATTCAGCCTGCACAGTCATCTTTATAGCACAACATAACGTAAAGGGAAGACTGTCTCCTTAGCCTGAATTATTATTGTGCACTGAATGGCCATTTCACAGTGGTTTATAAGTACCACTGAGAGGATAAAAACCTCCTGATGATTCAAACTAAGTGAATCAAGTGAGAGGGCTAGTAGAAGAAGCCTACATAAAACTGACAGAATCTACCTTACCATCTTCAATCTTAATCAAATTAACTTTCAATTGTCTGACCTTTCCCTTAGAAAATGAAGCAAGGTGTTAGAGCAGCCCAGCTTCCGCTGCTTCCCTTGACCCCATGAGTTTTCTCAGGAACAAAGCAGAGCTCTCTGGCAAAGGGCAAAAGAATATTTTCGTCCTCTACTAAATGCTGTCCCATAAAACCCAAAAGAGTATGACCTGCCAATAAGAGTCAACTAGGTGTTATCTCCCATGCTAGCAAGTTTGTTTTTAAGATGGCTGTTCTAGTGCCCATGGATCTTCTCCCAAGAATATCTACTGGAAAGCTCAACATTACCTAAAGACATGCTTGGCCAGAACAACATTAGGAGGGTCTTTCCTCACATAGACTCTCTCTCCCTTCCACTCTCGTCAAGTCACACAATTTAGATTCAGCTTAATCCAAGTACAAATGCATAATTCAAATGGGCACAGGTGTTTTGTTTTCGTTCTTTCTTTTTCTTTAAACTAATCTGATCCCTTTTACAATCCCTAGAGTAGAGTTTAAGTGGCCTGACTGGGCAGAATTAGGGGTCCTGAATCTGTGTTCGGTATCTTTCTTCTGTCATGTGGGTCCTCACTGCCTAGCTCTGCCTTTTCACTACTGAATTAAATGTGTGGTGCTATCCTCCCTCTCTCTCAACTTCTTCAGATATCAGGGATCATCCCCACTTACTTGGCCCACCTCAGCTCTCCCTACCACATAGATTACTTGATGCCCTTCTGTGGACCCTAATTGATTCTGACCCAGGTAGTCTATCTTCAATGCTCGACTTCAGGGTTCCATTCTTCAGAAAGCTTTTAAACTAGACTTTGAATGAACTTCCTCGTGAAGAACATAAGTTTCATTGAAGACACATGAGAACCAATGTTAGACCAAGATGTAACCCCGGAAATTCCTGCTCCCCAATCAAGATGCACCACCGAGTTTATGCTGATAAAGCCACTCTCTCTGCTCTTCATAGTCCTCTCATCTTATCCCGCACACACCTCCCTCAGGGCCTTCCATCAAGACAGGGAAAACCTGACCTGCCTTCCTTCAATACTGCTGATTGTCACATCCCTGCACTGAGTTGGAAATGTCCTACTCAGGGCTTCTTCCAGGTTCTAGTGCCTCAGAGTCTTTCAGACACATGGGGAATCATTTCATATGCCTCTAGTCCTGATGTTTTTTATATGCACCATGTCTGCCTGAAAGTTTCAAAATTGTCACTCCATATCAAGTGTTGGGAATGTTTAAAACCCTTCCACGTGCCCTACTCTTTCTTATCTTACTACTCATTACTTTTCATAATATCTTTCTGAATGAAAAGAGGTCCTTTGGCCTATAATGCTTACATGAAATGTTATGTTCTCTCAACTCAAAGAAGAAAATAAATTATCTAAGACCACCATATTTGTTTCCTGGTGTGCTAAAGAAAAAGAAAAGAAAAAATTTACATTAAGCCTCAATTTTATAATAGTCTTATTGCAAAATCCTTTTACGTATTAATTGGTGACTATTAGTACCTTCTCTTTGTGTTCTCAAGGTAGCATTTCTAACTTCCACCCCACTTCTTACTTCTTTATTGGAGAGGTTTTCGCTATAGGGCGTGTGCGCTCGCCAGACAGACAGAGAGACATAGAGACAGAAAGCGAGAAATCACCCCCTGGGGGGATGGTCACGCCCCAATCCCTTCTCCTCCATTCTCCTCTCGGGATCTTGGGCATGCACGCACACGCGCCCGGCGTGAGTTTTAAGCCACTGGGTCCGGGAGACAAACCGCAATCGTGGGAGTCCAGTGACATAGCCATTACGCCAACTGCCGGTTCCCCCCACTTCTTACTTCTACCTCACCCTTACCTCCAGTTAAATGAGGCATTCCCTCTGAATAAGAAGACAAAGGTAGATGGTGGCACAACGGCAGCACTGGACACACTTAGGAGAGCTCCTCAATGTGTGTCCTGGGACCTTCCTAAGCAGAGCAGAGACATGTGCCTGTTACCCAGGCTGGCGGGGACTAGCGTGAATCGTGATGTGTTCTCTCTCTCCTCTCTCCGAAGAAATCAATAAATAAACTTTTTAAATTGTTTTTTGAAAGACAGTCATGAAAATGCAAACTAAAAGAGGACATTAATGTGCTTTAAATATTATTTCCTTTAATCAAATCATTGTAGTAATAATGAATACCCTCATGCCAGTAGTGCATAGTGGATGAGAGCAGTCTCCTAGGGGAAAATAGTTGTGGTCCTGAAAAGAGTTGTTGGTCAGCCAATCCCCTGAGAGGACTGCGGTTTTATATATATATATATTTACACACATATATGTATATATAGTATATTATATTTTTTGTGGTGATATATATATATAGGTATACACATATATAATATATATATATCACAAGACAAGAGAGGAGTCTAGCGGAGAGTAGCCATAAGGGCAAGAAAAGAGTTTAAGGAAACTTCCAGCCTCTCCTATCAAGGAGTTCTCTCTCTCTCTGAAGTTCCCACTTTGCACCGTGATTGTTATATAAATAAATCATAAGACACACTTAAAATTTTATAAAAGTTTAAAATTAATATGCAAGAATTATACATACATAAAATCCAATAAAGGCAAAGAAATGAGTTAAAACCTTGAAAAACTTCAGAAAATCCAAAATGGAAAGAAATAATAAAAATTAAAATTTTAAAAGACTAAAGTGAATTAATCAAAAGAAAAAAGATCAAAACTACCAAACTACCAAAAAGCATATGAAAGTCCTTGGCACAAGGATGGCACAGCACTCTGCCATGCAGGAAGCACATGGCAGATTGGGATTTGGCTCCCAGACTGACCTGTTCACACATACACTGATGATCTTGACTGGATACAAAAAGGCTAGGAAGATCGTGGTGAGAGACTGTTGAAGCTGCCATAGGTGCTTCCTTTTTTCCCTGTCTGTCTCAGGAAAGATGGAAAAAAAGAAACTTTCTTTTAAAAAACTCATCAAGTGAAACTTTTAAATTAGAGGAAGGAAAAGTAACTTTAAAATTAAAAAAAGATAAAAATTTGCAAAAATACATTTTTATGCTGGGTAACATTACCTAGAGACCCTGTTGAGAATCTAAGGAGTTTCTCACCCATCTGCCTTTTTTGTTAGTTTTCATTTTATTGTCATACATCCTTATAGTGCACAAAATATGTTTTCCCGTAGCACAAATACAGTGCGTATCAGTCAAGACAAAGACATTATCCTATACATTATTATGAACAAATAACTTTTCATTTTTGTGTCAATTAAACATATTGTTTGTTTGTCCTCACTCTTACTTCTTTTTTTTTTTTTTTTGGAGAGGTTTTCGCTATAGGGCGCGTACGCTCACCAGACAACCAGACAGACAGAGAGACATAGAGACAGAAAGCGAGAAATCACCCCCCAGAGGGGATGGTCACGCCACAATCCCTTCTCCTCCATTCTCCTCTCAGGATCTTGGGCACACACGCACACGTGCCCGGTGTTGAGTTTTAAGCCACCGGGTCCAGGATGCGAACCGCGGTCAACTACGTGGGAGTCCAACGACATAGCCATTACGCTAACTGCTGGTTCCCACTCTTACTTCTCATATGAACCTGAATTTTTTGTTGCATTGGCTTACTCCAAAAATGTTCCAAGACTTAATTCAGGCAAATACACTTATTATTCACTTAAAATTTTAGTTTATGTTCTGAAATAATGCTACTAAGTGGAAAGTTGTTATTTTAAAAATCTACCTTTACTCTAAATGAAAACAATATGATGCATTCTATCTCAACATAAGATATCCAGCTCATTTTCACAGATAGAAGCATTTAGCAGTAAGACAATAAAAGCAAGTCTTTGTTAAGTAAAGAAGTCTAGATCGTAAATGAAAAGTAAGGTACTAACATTCTTTTGCGCATGCGAAATGATGAAGACCCATGATGGTAAGTGCTGGAGATAGAAGAGTTTGAAAGACTCCTTCTTTAATGTAGATTCCTTTTTCTACACTGTTTCCTTCTCAACTTTTATTTATTTTTTTTTTTAATTTAAGAGAGAGAGATTTTTGACAGGGGAAAACCATCCTGCCTCAGCCTCTCATTCTACTTGCCCTATTTAAGTAAGGCCAGGAACCCAGTCCGGCTTTTCATGAAACTTCAGTCACCATGACTCACTCCCATTTGTGTGACCAGGACTGGGCTTCTCACTGATTTTCTAAACTTGAGGAGACTTCTAGTCATCATGTACTCTAATTGCACTTGTAGCACATAAACATGTTTAGGGCAGAGTTTTATTTTTTACACAAGTTATCTACCCACCAGTCAGATAGGTACCCTGAGAACAGCACCTTGAGAACTCTACTGAAGAGAGCTTCAAGATTAAAGTAGAATGGTGGACTTAAGGATTTTTGGCACTTTAAATTAAGGCAAGAAGTATTGGCTGAGCACAAGATTTTGGGGAAGGGGTGAACAAGATGACACATTTGATTTTGAACACATGGCACTTGAGTTTTCTTCAAGTGACCCATGTGAAACTTTCTAGAAGGAAGGGCGAATCTGGATCTGCACTTAGAAAAAGAGGGTCGGAATATTTGGCAACATTTGGTTCATCCTTGCCTTTCCACTTTGAATATTACTTTCTTTTCTTTTTTTTTTTAAGTAATTTTTGCTATAGGCTATGTGCACTCACCAGAGAGACAGTGAGACAGAAAGCAAGAAATCAGCCCCAGGGGGTGATAGCCACACCACACTCCCTTCTCCATTGTCCTCTGGGGATCTTGGGCATGCACACATGTGCATCCAGTGTAAATTTTAAGCTGCTAGGTCTGGGACTCGAACCACAGTCAAGTATGTGGGAATCCAATGATGTAACTGTTATGCCATCTGCTGGCCCCTAAATATTATAATTTTTTTTAAAAAAAAGCCAAATAGAATGTGTGTTTATTTCTTTATGTGATGACTTGTCTCTAAAATAGAGGTTATTTCTTTTTTATTGTTTCTTAAAATGTTCTGATTTACAAAGAAAAAAATCATAAATGCTTATATACTAAGTGACTGTACTTTTATAATATCTTCGAAAAGACAAAATACAAGATTTTAGAAATGGAGAATAGATTAATGGTAGCCAGGAAATGGACGAGGACAGTGAAGGGAAATGGATGCGGTTATGTAAAGGCAGCATGAGGGAAGTTTATGGTAAGAGAATTGTTGTGTATTTTAACTATGGTGGGGACTCCATGAGCATACACATGTGGTGAAATCATGCACAACTAAGTACATGCATATTCACACACATTTATATTAGTATAAGAAAAATCGGGAAAATCAGAGTTGGGATTGCTTGACTGGGGCCAGACAGTGGCACAACAGCAAAACACGGTATTCCGCTAGGCAAACCAACATGGGAAAGTTCCCAGTTCAAATCTGGAGACCTCTGTGAATATGCTGAACACCCATGTTCCCATGGTATAATACTGGTTGAAGGTTGAGAGTGGATCATGGAGTCAAGACCTCATTGAGGGGGTTGTCTCTATCTCTGTCTCTATCATTCTCACTTACAGAAGAAATAAATAAACTTTAAAAAATAAGATTGAAGGATTATACCAATGGTGATTTTCCGGCTATATTATAGCATAGTTTTTAAGATGTTACCAGTGGGGAGACTATAGTTGGCATAATGGCTATGTTGCTGAACTCTCATGTAGTCGACCGCAGTTCGAGTCCCAGACCTGGTGGCTTAAACTCACCCCGGGCATGTGTGCATGCGTGCCCAAGATCCCAAGAGGAGAATAGAGTAGAAGGGATTGTGGCGTGGCCATTCTCCCGGAGGGATAATTTCTCACTTTCTGTCTCTCTGTCTCTCTGTCTGTCTTTCTGGCAAGTGCACATGCCCTATAGCAAAAACCTCTCAAAAAAAAAAATTTTACCGGTGGGAGAAACTAAGTAAAGGTTACAAAAGATCTCTATATTATTACTTACAACTGCATATAACCCTAAAGTTATCACAAAATAAAAAAGTATAATTTTCAAAAGAATTGACATGAGGAAATATTGAAGGAAATACATATTATTTTCTGCCAAGTGGTTACCCCTTATCTTTATTCAGTTTGCTTCCTTGGTTCTAGAAAGGTTTATGGCAGGCTTAGGGAGACAATAGGGTTTGAAGAGAAAGAAATATCCATCCCTCAATTCTTAAGAATAACTTGAACTCATGGGGATCAAGCAGGGTGAAAGAATTTGAGGAGAAGAAAAGAGAAAAGAGGGGGAGGGAAAAGGAACTGGAAGGGAAGAAGGAGAAAGAGGAAGAGAAGGGGAGAGAAAATAGAAGAAAGAAAGAGAAAGGTGTGTGTGTGTGGGGGGGGGGGTGTCGAGAAAAGAAGATTAAAGACTCCTGAGCACCACACATTTGGGATAGGAATAAGGATGCTTCAGCCAAGGTTCTTGTTACTATGATATTGTTTGAGGAACCGGGAGTTACATGACAACTGAACTGTAACCCACAGACTCCCAACCTTCCCTAAGGGGAGCATAGCATCTCCATTCCGCATGCTGCGCTAACCACCATCGATCCACGAAGGCAGGCGTTGGTCAGCAGTCAGTCTCTTATCCAGTAGTTGTGGAGAGAAAGGCTTATTCATGACCTGGTTTTGTCTTGGCCCTGTCCAAATTACTCCCACAAATTTCCGGCATATTTCTAAACCCAAGTAAATGAGGTTGGAACCTGAAAGTCTAGTGAAGAGTGGTATTTGAAGGAGGTGCCCTTCAACCTATATTTAGGGAATGATGCTAAACAGAATTAGCTTGCAATCCCCCTGACCTGGCTCAGCCTAACTACAGCTCCTTTCTGTTTCTTTAGCATTCCTCTTAAGTTTGGAGAAATTCTGGATTTTAGTTTTTCCTTCACCCTTTTTGCTTTTTGTTATGTAAGTTTCCTCTCAACATTGGTATATTCGTTATAAAATTAAAGTTCAGCAGAGTGCATTTTATATAGCACACTGGTTTCTTTATATCTCCCTGCATTTTCTAGTGCATTGGGTGTATTTCGTTTCCTGAATTTTCATTCTTGGGCCTTTTACCTATCTTTCTCCATGATTCCCTCCATAAACACCTGCAGAGGAATTGCACTTTTTTCTAACTTGGTTTTGATTTGATTTTACCAACAGGAATCTATATGTATGATTATTTGGGGAGTTACCTTATTTTTTTCTTATGAAATCTGAAATGTCTTGCCTCACCAGCAAGTTCTCCTTACTGGTAAGAATTAGCTCCAAAGTTCTACATACCACAACCTATCTTTCTGGAGAACAAAGTCTCATCAAGGCAATTGAAGAGTTTATCAAAGCCCTGCTTTTAGCAGAGTAAGACTTCGAGCAGATGTCTGGATAGTTCGAGTTCTCTATCACAACCAGACCATATTCCTGCACCTGTTTTATAGTCTGTATGAAGAACACGTCATTTCCCTCCCCTGTCTACTCATCCAAGTAGTGACATCACATCTGTTTCTTTCTCAAGTTACCCTCAAACAGATGCTCTCAACTGTGTTTCTGAAATCAAGTTTAATAATTTTATTAATTTTCTTTCTTTATTCATAATAGAGCACATGAGCATGGATGTGACAGTGAGAAAGGAGAGCTTCCACAGAGTTTGTCATGTGACAAACGCCTTTCTCCAGTCCGACAGCCTGTCAGATCCTGGGTACTCACATGTGTCCTAAGCATATTTCAGGCCAGCCAGGCCAAGGATGGGACCCACAGTTGCCATGTGGGATCCAACATCTATTGCGTAATGCCTTATCATTGCACTGCAGAGCTGGCCCCAGGTTTATCTGCTGTCTTTGAAACTCCTTGAAATATGGTAACAACTCTCGAACCATTTCTATTAGATATATGATTTTTGTTCATGTAGAGCATCAGTTTCATTGCCATTTACTGTATTGTCAATTCTTTATTTGAAATGCAAATTTGTTTTTTATGTTATGGTTGATTCTTATTAGCATATGTGTACCAATGTGTAAAATTGTTGAAAATCATGGGTTATTTTAATAGTCTCTGAAATATTATGTAGGTATCATAATCATTAAGTAACCATTACTTTCCTACTACTTCCTGCATATCCCCCTTAAAGTCACTAGTTCTCTTTCCTCTAAAGGAGAAAGTTATACCAGTATAGTAATTCTTGATGATATCAAAATTTTAAAACTCTTTTGGGACAGTTTTTTTTTTCCTTTATCCTCAGTTTTTTTTTTTTTTAGAGGTCTTCTCCAGGAAGCGATTTAAATATCTTGTTAAATATGTTTCTATCCAGAAACTGTGCCATGATTCAGAATAGGCTGAGTTATAAAGCTAAGAAAAATCATTCTTCATCCAATGTATGGTGTGGTGGTTAATGGAGCTGGATCCCACCCACTGACCTCAGGGTTTCAGTCCCAGACCAGCAGCTTGAAAAGCATATCATGTGAACACGTGCATGTGCATGCCCAATGGGGAATGGAGGAGAAGGGATAGTGGTATAATCATACCTCATGGGGAGGTTCTTTCTCATTCTCTCTCTCTCTCTCTCTCTCTCTCTCTCTCTCTCTCTCTCTCTCTCTCCCCTCTCTCTCTCTCCAGTGAGTGTGCGTACCATCTGGAGGTAAAAATTAAAAGAAAAAACATTCTCCTTTGAATTATTGTTCATTTGAATTATTGTTCAACTTATTGGACAATGAGAATACAAATTGAAATAAGAAAAAAAATTTCCAACATCTTTTATGGCTCTAAGCCACTATTCTTCAAGGACAAGTTGCAAATGGCATTATGTGGGTGAAAGAGGTATTTTTGAATAAAAAAAATTTTCATTATTTCTAGTTCCCCCATTTAATATTTTGATGCATTATTTATAAAATGAGGGCAACATCACTGTACAAGCTCCAACTGTGAGTATAATCTTGAAGCATAGCTTTTTCAAATCATTCCAAGAGTCAACCCCATCTCCCACCAAAAAACTGGTTAAATGTTGGTTTATGTAACACAAAGCGATACATCCATTTTTGTTTTGATTATTCGCATACTTGCTTTAAATAATTTTTTTAATATCTCCATTTTGTACTCAGAGTCACATGACAAGTGTTTCCTTGAGTCCTGTCATTCATAGCAGTAAGAGAGCAGGAGTTGTTCCCAAAAGACTATTGGTGATATCCGGGTAATTTGTTTCGAGAAAGGAGAGCTCCCCCTGGTGGCCAATATCATACCAAGAAAGTCGTGGTGACAAGTACGTGGCAAGGAAGTTATCCATGAGTTCAGGTGGCAGTGCGTTAACACTTCAGGTACGTAACAAGTCACCTGTTCTCATGGAGCATGTGGTCAAAGCACAAGCTGGAGAGAACAGAAAACAGGAGCATGCAGAGAAGGGCAATAATGTGTCACTTAAGTCACTATCAGTGAAGGCCAGGGGAAACATCAAACTCAGCGGTACAGTGCAAGAGAAGGAATGTAACGATAAGAAACAGGAAATTTGCAAAAGAAAAATAATAAAGTGAGGGAGAGGCAGCTGCACAACCACCCAGCCATGTAGTCCAAAGAGGTATTGTGACATGAGCTCAGGGCAGAAGAGTTTCAGTGACTATAGAAACTCTGTCTCTGAGACAGAACAAAGAGGGGTCCAAGCAGAAGTATGGGTGTGCATATTGACTTATAAAACAATACTAGTAATAGTCATAGGAATTAAAATATCTCCTAAAAGAAAATGAAATATTCAAAAAATTCCAAGAGTTACACAAATGATAAATGGAATGAAAATTATAAAATATTCTTGAATTATCTAACAGAAGAATAAACATTCTTACTGACATTGAGTTGGTTTATTTGTTGTTTATTGCCTAATTCAGTGCACCCATCTGATTTACCTTTTTAGTAGGAAATGATTCTAGGAATATTTAGCTGATGTGTTTATCTTTTCTATTAAGACATGCTATTCCTTGATGTTTCCTGGGATGAATCTTTTCCCAGTCCACTAATAAATCTACCTAGAGGCTTTACTTCCCGATTATTCTTCCTTAAAGATTATTGTCTTTAACCTCAGAAGAAATACTAAGAAGAAATTCAGACCATTGGCTTAATTTTTGTTTTTTTATTTGTTTTTACTAGTATTGATTTTTTTGCTTTTTTAGATATTTTTACCATAGGGCACGTGCACTTGCCAGAAAGACAGAGAGAGACAAAAAGTGAGAATTCATCTCCCATGGGGGATGGCCACACCACAATCCCTTCTCCTCCATTCTCCTCTCAGAATTTTGGGCACATATGCAAATGCACCTCTTGTGTTTCAAGTCATTGTCTCAGGGACTTGAGTCATGGTTGACCATGTGAGAGTCCAGTGCCTTAACCACCACATCACCTGCTGGCCCCTAACACTGGATTTTTATAAGAAGCCTTAGTAATTTCTAAGAATAATTACTTAAATAATATAAAAAGATTGTGAGACTTCAAAATTAATAAGACAAAGGTGGGAAGCTGATTTAAAAAATACTCAACACAATGAAATGAGAGAAAAATATCAAAGAAAGGGCAGGACAAAAAGGAGAGGAACATGGTAGAATTAAGCTCAAATACATGAATAAGTACATTAAATGCAACTAGATTAAAAAGCTAAAATTTAAAGACAAAGCCTGTTAGCCTATATTTTTTCATTTAATTTTATTTCATTTTATTTTATACATTCAATCACATGCATCACTTAGCTTGTAAAGGGAATGTTCCAACATGAATACATTTCTCACCACACCAGTTGGGGATACTATACATGTTATCAACAACAGATAATAACCCATTTCTTTGTCCCGTAAATGTCTTGCCTCCCGGGACCAGCAGTTAGCGTAATGGTTATGTCGCTGGACTCCCACGTAGTCGACCGTGGTTCGAGTCCCGGACCCGGTGGCTTAAACTCACGCCGGGTGCGTGTGCGTGCGTGCCCAAAATCCTGAGAGGAGAAAGGAGGAGAAGGGATTGCAGCATGGCCACTCCCCTTGGGGGTGATTTCTTGCTTTCTATCTCTCTGTCTCTCTCTGTCTGTCTGGCGAGCGCATGCACCCTATAGCAAAAACCTCTTCGGAAAAAAAAAAAAAATGTCTTGCCTCCCTATTTTTCTCCTTAATGTCTTTCCTCAAACTCTCCTCCTTCAGAAAAAAATCAAATACATACTATTTAAAGAGATCTATAAAGGATAAAGAAAAGTTTAAAGTAAAAGGAAGTAACAAGATATACCACACAAATATTAACCACACACACACACAAAATAAAACTAATGTAGCATATAAATATCACACAAAATGAAACTTAAAGGGAAAAGCACTCATAAGGATAAAATGCTTGATTCACCAGGAAGGAACAATTCTAAATCATTCTACCCTAATTATATAGCTCAAAAACAAACAAACAAACAATACAGAAATGCAGAGAAATTAATTATTTAATCATTATATTAAGGAATCTTAATCTACCTCTTTTGGTATTTGGAAGAAGCAGAGGCAAGAATCAGTAAGGAATGCAGATGTGAGGAACATGATTAGCAAATTGTTCCAGTGGGCATGCAGAACAAAGAACTCAATGACAATAGAATATACTTCCTTTTCAACAATACATGGAACTACCTTAGCAATTACAGTATACTAGGCAGTAAAGAATGTCTCAACAAATGTAAAGAATCAAGATTTCAGAGTACATTCTCTGGTTACTATGTAGTTATGCTAAAATTGATAGGCACAAATAACTCCAAAAATCCAATTTGGTTTAATGTGAGAAATGTACATTTCACTAACCAATGGATCAAAGAAAAAAATCATAAATATAGTTAGAATATCTTTGAACTGATGGATAATAAAAGTTGGAACATCTTTGAACTGATAGATAAGTGATGGATCAAAGAAGAAATCATAAATATAGCTAGAATCTTTGAACTGATGGATAACAAAAGTAGTACATGAGAAGTCTTCAAAAAGTTCACAAAAAGTTTCATGCATGTCATGACAAAATTATGCATGGATTTCAATTTTTTTGCACCAAAATAAACTCATATCTTAATTCTATTTTTCTTCAAACTTGTTCAAGTCCCCTCATGTATCCAAACTTGTAGAACTCAGAAACAACAGGGTGTAGAAGAAAATACACAAGCTTAAATGTACATATTAGAAAAGATGAAAGGTTGAAATGTAATGAGCTGTGTCTGAATCAAGAAGTTAGAAAAAGATGAGTAAGTTTTAAATCAAATGAAGGAAAAAGAAAGAAAGTAATGACCAGTCCAGCCTATTACCTTGTGATTGAGGTGGCTGGATTCCACAAGGTTGACTGCATGGGTTTGAGTCTCAAATCCAGTAGCTTGAAAAACACCATGGATATGGGGGCATGCTTGCCCAAAACCTGAAAGGAAAGAAAAATAGAGCAGCGGTTGCACTGTACCCATGGGAGAATGCTTTCTCTCTCTCCCTTTTTCTGTCTCTCTCTGGTGAGCACACGCACCCTGTGCAAATAAAAAAAAAATTTTTAAGCATGACCATAAATTATTGTAATAAAAAGCAATGTCAGGAAAGAAAGAGACAATACTACATTTGCTCTGGGCATTAAATATCACAAAGGGGGAGGGGATCAATGACATCATGCAAAAAAAATTGAAATTTAGATAAAATTGATAAACTGTGAGAGAAAACTTAGAAAGCTGACAAAATAATGATTCGAGTTTAAAACATTCCCATGAGGTAAACTGTAGACCTGTTGGGTTGTCAAAAAAGTCATGATGTATTTTTTTGTTTTTCTAGGCAAAAATGAGTCACGACTTTTCTGACAACTCGGTAAATGACTTCACTAGTGAGTTGTTCTAAATATTTAAGAAGTAGCTCTAATCTTAGAAAAAAATTTCTAGGGCTGGCTCCTTGGCCTGCGGGATCCTACACAGCCTATCCAGCAGTTCAAGTCCCAGATCCAGCAGCCTGAGAAACACTGGAAGTGTGTGTGTGTGTGTGTGTGTGTGTGTGTGTGTGTGTGTGTGTGTATGCCTAAAATTCCAAAAGGTGGGAGAAATGGAGAAGAAGGGATGATGGAGTGACCATTCCCCATAAAGAGTGCCTTCTCCTTTCCCTCTTTCTGTCTCCCTTTGCTGAACACACATGCACTCTAGGGGGAAAAAAAAAAAAACAACTCCAAATATCAGAAAAAGTAGTTATGCTTCTCAATCAATTTTATGAGGTCAAGATAACCTTAGTCCAAACTGAAGAAGAAAGAAAAATAACAGGCTGATCCCACTTCTGCAGAGATTCAAATATCCTAAATAAAAACTAGCAAATTAAATCTAGCTTTCTCAATGTAAAAATAATACAACATGCCCAACTGTGATTTCCCTAAGAATTCAAAGTTGTTTTAATATTAGAAAACTCAATCATTGGAATTCAGCAAATTTCCGGAATACCATGATGAACTGTAGAGGCAGAAATGACATCTGACAAAATTCAACATCTTATTGAGATAAATATTAACAACTAGGGCCAAGAAAATCAAGCCTTATAGTTCTGATGAGACATTAAACAATTCCCTCTGAGACTGGGGGTGGACTAAGATGCCATCACTGTGTCTATTTGACATAGTACTGGAGGTACAGCCGGTACAGTAAGGTAAAAGTATAGTGAAAGAAAAAAACTTACAAAGTAACCGTCTTTATTCACAGATGATACAGGTGTGTAAAGAAAAATTCAACCTATCCCACTATTAGGGCTAATGAAGATGTAGTAAATTTACCTGATTCAAAATCAATATGCAAAAATAGGCTGTGCTTTGCTGAGTCATGACTTGCGAAGATGAATGTTCATGTTTGGTGGACTTTGTTTTTTAATAACTCGTACCCCTCACTAGGATCCTGAAGATATTAGACTCTTTCTTTTTTGTCAAGTTTTCTTTTCTTACCTGAGGAAGGAAGACAGAGACAAAGAAACATCACCCAACAGGATCCTGATGCTGAAATCCATCCCCAGTCTCAGCCAGTTGCTCATCAGAGGCACGGGGGTGCCTGGCATGTTCAGGGAGGGCTCCGTATGCAAATCCAGAACCTTCCTGCGTGGGTCAGCTTCCCAGAAGTTTGTGTTTTGCCCATGCACCATCATCCGGCCCTTCAAACTCTGACAGAATCTACCCGCTTGACAGAAGGAAAGCATATGTAGCATTCATACCCTGAAAAGCAGTAATACACTTCCATGAAAACTTTTAAAGCCCAATTTAGTGGGTGTCTTTGCTATAACTCCCTTTATGCTCACAATTTGGCTTCATTCCATGCTTACTTTACTATTTAAGTTTCTCTTTACAGCAACAATTTTCTTTATATCATTTACAATAGACCCCGGAAAAGTATGACAGAAGCTATTTCTTCCATCGAAGCATACTACTTTTCTTTTAGATATTTCACTTTAAAACAGACATTTTCCTAACAATGGTATGTTCCTGGCCTTCAGTCAAAGAGATCTGTGCATTTTTACCTTGCCCTTGCTGCATTGATCACTTATACGTCAAGGAAAGGGTCAGACAGAACTAAAGAAGGATTTGATAAAAACCCGCTGCAAGTCATTGTCAATAAAACTGAAATGTTTTCCTAAAGGCAGAATGTAACAATTGCTTTTCATCCACTGATCAATAGATAAGTCAGATACAGATTTATGGGCACAAACAAGTACTACTTGATTCACTTATTGTTAGTTACAATGAACATTGTTAAAAACCCATTGGAGGCCCAAAGAGCCATTAGCAGAGGGTGGCAGTCACAGCAGCACTGTCATTGGGCCTAAAAGCAGAATAGAAAAGCAGTATCAGACCTCCTGTAGGGATACAGTTTAGAATGCTGGCAGAATTCCCATGCCCCTGGGGTACCTGTTTCCTCTTACAAAACCATCATGTGCTTTAAATGCCTGAGTCACTTTCCACGTAAAAAAAATACCATCCACTACTGCACCGGTCTTGTAATAACCTGTAATATACATTCATTAGACAATAAAAACACAAACGGTGACATCCTTCTCCTTACCTATATGGCATAAGAAAGCTTAAACGAATCTGTCAAGTAACAAAGGATTTTGTTAAATAGCCCAAGATGAATCTGTTATTATTCTACCTGTCAGAGAAAAAGAAAAATCAGAAAACACAAATTCATATCATTTTCTGTTAACCAACTAAAAATAGAGGGTAAAATATAATTCTGCTAGAAAAATGAATAAGTACTTGAAAACCATCACATTCTATAAAGGTCTAACTTTTGGAAACTGTAACCCTGTCATTAAATTATTTCCACAAATCCATTCACACAGTCATGTGCGGAGTCTAAGAGGAGGAGGAAAGATCATTTTTTTTCCCAAATTTGGTATCCAGCTTTCTAAAAAAAGACAAAGGCACATTTTATCATCCTGGAAAAAGTGACTTCAGTGAAGCAGATAAAGTGTCTAATAAGGCCTAATTATCTCATGTTGTGATTCTTTTTAAATCACTTTTAACCTCAGGAAGAATTTTAATTATCTTGTATAATAAAGTCTTTCCTTATTTCACCCCCTCTAGGAGAAAAACATATTAAACTTTATTTTTGTCAAAAGATAAGAGCAGTATTAGGTTGAAATTGATGTCATTATGAAATACACGATATCAGGATTACAAATTTCAACTCCAATAACCACTCCGTTGGTCACACAAAGAGTATCATTCCACCAGCAACTCCCAGAAAGAGGCCATCAGAACTGTGAGCATGCACGCCATACACCGGGGACAGTGGGGGAGAGAAAAGTATGCTCTTTCTATTCCAGTACAGTCTTGTGATTCCAAGGTTAAATTATTGAAGCAGTTTGGGAGGTACTTTTTAATATGATTTTCAAAAAGTTTCCTCCTCATTATCAACTCTTTAATAAACACTTCAAAGTTTCTCTGAGCTTCTCCATTGGGAAAAATATTAATTCATGAGTCTTCTTCCAAACATACACTCCGTTCTCTCATTGAGATTCAAGAACTCAAGGAGGAAAAATGTTATGCAAGTATCTGCATATAGAAAGACAAAGTTTTCCTCCCCTTTTTCGTATTTCTCCTATAAGTGCTTTCCCTTCGTGCTTGACACAAACTCCCATCTTGCACATGATTCTAGCAAGAGGAGCAGCCTCTTCAGTTCAGCACAGGGTCTCTAAAACAAGGCACTAACTTACCCCCTTCTCTTCTTTCCTGATCTTCATAAATTAACAAAAATAGTTGGTATTGACTAGATGCCAGGCATTGTAATAAACACTTGCCAACACAGCTCATGTCATCACAACCGTACCCTCATTTGCTAATAAAGAAAGTCATCCTTGGACACGTTCAGTGGCTTCTCCAAGCTTACAGAGCTGGTAAGTGCTGGCTCAATCCATTCATTTAACCACCACACCTACTCTTACATGTTTTTTTCATTCTGACAGAGAAGAAGTAGCTGTTTTCACACATTATGTAAGAATGCCATTAGGAAATTCATAATGCTCTGGGAAAGGTGGCACTGTTCACACACCTATGACTTTACCTGGTTGACTTTGACCCTTGGCACAGAACTGGGTTGGATGGAAATTTCTAAGCAGATCATAGGCATACTGAACTTCATGCTAAAACTCAGCTACAAAATAAATAAATACGTGCGAAGTTCCATTACATCATAGTTTACATTAGGGAACTCACGCTTTCTTTGACTGCAGTAGAAGTCTATGTCTTATTTTGGAAAACCCCATCAGCAGTGTATAGGAGATGGCGGGAAGAAAGTCAGTTTTGTGTATTTAGGGGCCCAGCTAATCATGGGCTCTGACTTCTTGAAGTCACTGGGATAGCCAACCTGTAGCCTGCAACCCTGAACAAGCAGAGGACTGCAGGGGAGGGATTTTGGATTCAAGTAGAGAAGTGCCTAGAAGGAAAACACAGAGATTGGGTGAACAGGTAGTCAGTCTCGATTGCCTTAGATAGACACGTATTAATACAAAACAGATGAAATCACATAAAGTAGAGAAATCAATCATGAATATTTCCCAGGCATGCATTACAACTTCATCTCTTGGGCCAGCTGGTGGCATAGCAAGGCGGCTGGATCTCATATTGCCAATTGCTGAGTTCCAGACCCAGACCAGACAGCTTGGGAAACACCTAGCACATGTCCATGTGTGTGTACCCAGGAGCCCAAAAGAAGGGAGGTGTGAAGGAGAAGGGATTGCAACACGACCATCGCTCTGGCAGGTTGCTTTCTCACTTTCGCTCTGGGCCTCTCTGTCTCTCTGTCACTCTGTTGAGAGAAAGTGCCATTTGGCAATTTTTTCAAGTTTTTATTTTTTTTATTTTAATAATATTTTCCTACTCTTAAATCTACTGTTAGTCAGTTTATTCGTTTTTTATAGTTTATTTCTTTTTTCATGAATTAGAGATACAAAGGGAAAAAGACAGAAAGACTACACCCCCAACTGGGCCTTCACACCATGATTCACCCCCCAGTTTCAGCCAGGCCCAAATCAGGAGCACATGCATGCCCGGTGTGGTCAGACAGGGCTCCAGACGTGAGTCTGGGTCCTTGCCATCTGAGCCGGCTTCTCAGAGCACCCATTACTACTGCTCCACCGTCTGCCCCTAGTTTATATTTTTTGTAAGACTCTTAAATACTCTCTGGGAGAAGATGAGGGACTATGTTTAATTAGTGAAAACCCCATGGGATAAAATAATAACTTTAGTACTAGTTGACATTTATATGTATTAATAATATGCCAGATACTATAATAAGTATTTTATACAAACTGACCTATTTCATAAAGCTAAATATTGTGGGTCTGCTTATTTCTCATATGTAAGTAAATGCTGCTTTAAACTATGTTACTCAGTTTTTGTTCTGGACAGAGTAAGCCCGCTTTATCTTTTTTGAACTTTTAATTTGATGAAGAAGCTCATTTTGTATTCCCAGTGCCTATGAAGGTAAACTTCAGACAAGTTTACCTATATAATCTGCTAAAATAGATTGCAGAGCCTCTCCTTCAAGGTTTATGATTCAGTAGGTCTGGATGGGACCCAAGAATGTGCAGTTTTCCCAGACAAACTGATGCTAGTGGTAGACAGAAAGAGGACTTTGTGTTCACAGGCATGATAAAACTCTACTAAAGAGGGTGCCCCCTTGGAGAATGCCAGAGAATGAGTGACAAGAATTGGTACAGCTCTGACTTTGATCACAATCTTGGAAATAATGTCACTGGAAAGCCATTAGAATATGCTTTCTGGAAGTTATAAAAGCCAATGAGACTACAGCAGAAATTACTTCATATTAAATTTGTACATCTTCACAAAGAAAAGAGATGTTCTTTTCCATTAGTGGGCTTAGTAGGCCTTCTAATAATCTCTTTCCCCCCCAAAAAAATAAGTAAATAAATAATAAAAAAATTAAAAATGAGAGAGAGAGAGAAAGGAAAGGAAGAGAAAAACTCTTCCAGGACTTAGTGTGCATGGTATTTACAGCCACCCTGTTACATGAGACAGCATGCAGAAAGAGATCTCACAGTCTCTCTCTGGTCAGGAGGAAGGGATGCCAAGATCATGAAAACAGGCGAGACGCTGAAAGTGACTCAGAGCTGAGCCTACCCAGCAGACCCTGTAACCCAAGTGTAGACCCGAGAAGAACAAGAGCATCGCCCCTCTGCTCTGGTCTGTGGCCAGCTTTGCCATTTGAGAACAGAGGACATGACGATGTTAGGAATGCCCCATTCCTCTTTCTCCCCGGGTAACATGGTGTAGAATCTCTTTAGTGCCAGAGTCGATTTCAGAGACTGTATAGATCACGACTGTTTCTGTGGCCTTCTAAATTCCAACTGTGAGATTTGTAGGACATTTTTCTAAAATAAATTGTTCCATGTTTTGGTCTCTGCATCTGCCTTTGCTAGATTGGCTATTTTAAAAGTCCTGCTTTAACCATAAAGGAGCAAGTGGATTCTATTTTTCATGCAGGGAACCAGATTGCTATCATTATAACAAAAGCTGATCTTTCCTATTCCTTGAAGATGAGGTAGGTTGGGAAGGGGGATTGGTCACACTCTTGTCTCTATTCCTTCCACCTGAGAAGGACTGAAAAGGAGACCAGCATGTCCTCTGGCAGCAGCAAGGCCTCCTGTCCTGTGGAGCTCAAGTATGTGACAACCCTCTTGAGAAAAAGGAGTCACCGTCTCTGAGAGTGTCTCCAGGCATCAATACACCGTTAAGCATTTCTGTATGAAATAAGAAGGGCGGGACACAAGGTGTGAGATAGTAAGGAAGAAGTGACCCATTTTATCAATTCCTCCAGTGTACTTCATTTATTCATTCAGCAAATGTGATCACTGTACACCAGCACAGTGCTGCCCTCTGGAGATAGCATGAGGAAAAGACACACACAGGTCTTCCACTCATTGATTTTATATTCCAACTGGAAAACTAGACATTAACCAACGACATGCATTAGTAACTGTGATTGTAACGAAGCCTGTGAAGCACCATAGTTTAAGAAGCTGACCTGTTCATGAGATCAGAGAGAACTTCCCTACAGCACTTACACCCAGTCCAAAAAGATGAGTTTAGTTCTCTGCTAAGAGAGTGTCCAGCAGAAGAAAGACCTATCTGAAGGCACAAAGGTAGGAGCATCTGTCGTGCATTGGAGGAACTAGCAGAAAGCTACTACAAAGGCAGTGGCCCCCTGTGTGTGGCGTCCTGCAGGACCCGGGCTCTTGAATGGTTCATCATGTGGCTTCACTCATCACTATGACAACAAATAAATGTGGAAAGTTCTCCAAGCATCAAGGACTTTGGCCTGTGATAAAACATAATAAAAAGAAAAAGAAATAGTCCAATAGCTATCCTCCAATCCACTTTTTTTTAATCCAAAGCATCTAGTGTAGAGCCCAACAAAAGAAGTTGCTTAATGGATGTAGGCCGAATAATGAAAAAATTAATAAACATGGGAGCATGTGTATAAAATCTATCTTTCACACATCGGAGTCTGTGCTTTGGTCTACGTGCTGCAATATTGCAAAATCATTTAAGTGTCTGGGTTCCTTGAATTTGAAAAGGTAGCTTAAAATTATGACTGTATTCTGAGCCATGATGCTCTGAAATTAATTCCCAGTGCAGCATGTGCACTCTTGCCCACCCTTTCTGGTTTTCTGTCCAAGTAAAATTAGGAGTACTTTAAAAAGAGCCTACTGAAGCACTGAAATCATATCAAATACCAGAAAATTTTGAACTTTTTATGAACAAGATCCAAGAGGGATGATAGTATTGGAAGCAAATGAAAAGTATATGGACGATGGCATGAAAGACCAACGCCCTGCAAAATTCTTCCCCTTGTCACACACATTTCTCTCTTCCATTTCCATTTCTGGATACATTCAGGCAAAAACTTTAGAATCTAAAAGGATGAAACATTTTTCAGACAGTTGATACGTCTTTTCACTTATGAAATTGTAACTCATATTTTTATTCATCTGTTCATTAAAGGGACATTAAAAAATTGTGGAAAATGGAATCAAAGTACGAGCTTATTTCAGTGAAAAAACATTTTTAAGAAAAATGGAATTAAAATCTGAGCTTATTTTGGTGCAAATTTTTAAAATTCTTGCATGTTGTTTTTCTAATACACATTTTCCAAAAACTCTATTCTTTAAGAATTATTCATTTATTCATTTATTTTAAACTCGCCAGAGAGAAGCAGAGGGACAGTGAGAAAGCAAGCCACCAGGTCTGGAACTCAAACCATGGTCAGCCATGTGAGAGTCCAGTGTCTTACCCATCACACCACCTGCTGGCCCTTTCTATAATCTCTTGAAGACGCCCCATAGCAACTGAACTGCTACCTTGTATCAGACACTGTGCTAGAGATACAGAGATGTGGGTAACCTGCTCTTTAATACCGAAGGCACCAAGAAAGATACATAGACAATAAAAGGTTAACATGTCTCAGGGGAGAAGTTGGGTTTAGAATCAATGCAGACACCAAAGGAACAGTCAGTTCTATCTGGGGTAGAGCAGAGGGGAACTTGATGCACCAAGGGAAGTCCAGGCAGGGAAAATTCATAGAAGAGCTAACATTTTCTTGAGTCTTGAGCTATCCACCATACAAGTAGAAGAAAAGTAGCCCTCTAGATAGAGGAAACAATCAGAGCAGATGCAAAGAGTACAAAAGAGCAGGAAATATTCAAAGAGCTACACACAGTCTGGTGCAGAATGATAAAAGTTTCAAGGTAAAGCAGGAACAGATCTGGTCACAGGCACAATATTGACCAAAAGGCACCTAGTGAAGGTTTTTAAGAAGGGGATTGATAATGCAAATAATTCTATTTCAAAAATATTTCTCTAGTAGCAGTGTAAAAGAATGTATTGGATAGGAATTAAGACTAGAAGCAACTGCCTAGCTAGAGGTAGAATATTATGGGGTTAGAACTGAGCATTTTAAGGTGGTTTCCTGAACACATATGTCTAAAGTAAAAAGATAGTTATGTAATTTTTATTTTTCTATGAACACGTCAGTACCTTTGTATAAAACTACAAGGGAGTTGGTTTTAGATGACATCTAACCCAACACCCTTCATTTGCTGAGGAATCTCAGAAACAAAGAAGGTAAGTGACACAGAGCTAAGGAGAGCAGAGCAGCCCCAGGGTCCTCAGTCCAGCCCAGCCCTCCCATCACTTCACCCCTACCCACGTCATAAATCCATTAGTGACCAGCTATCACACAGTGCCACTAGGATGCTAGTTCAAGGAACTAAACAGCATGCATTTTTTTTTTTTGGAGAAGTTTTTGCTACAGGGTGTGTGTGCTTGCCAGACAGAGAGAGACAGAAAGCGAGAAATCACCCCCCAGGAGGGATGGCCATGCCACAATCCCTTCTCCTCCATTCTCCTCTCGGGATCTTGGGCATGCACGCACACGCGCCCGGCGTGAGTTTAAGCCACCAGGTCCAGGACTCGAACCATGGTCGACTACATTGGAGCCCAGTGACATAGCCATTACGCTAACTGCTGGTCCCAACAGTAGCTCTTTATAATACAAATCATCCCATATATTGTGTAGTACACACTATCCTATTATTATCGGTATATAGTATATACTCCACTGTGTGTGTATGTGTTGCATTGGGCCTGCCGTAAATTATAGAAGGAAAAAAAAAAACTATTTTTAGTGCTATCTTCTGTGAGACTCAGCCAGCTATGACCAGTGTGAAAGACAATGGTTATTAATATTTATAACTCTAATTCACATTCATCTTCCATTTCTTAGTTGAGGCTATTCCAAGTGAATTTTTGGATCTTTGAAAATGATAGGCCTGGGCCAGCATTTGTTCTGGTGGTTAAGGCACTAAATTCCCACATGATCGATCACGGTTTGAGTTCCCGACCTGGTGGCTTGAAAAGCATAGTGGGCACATGTACATGTGTGCGCGAAATCCCGAGAAAAGACTGGAGGAGAAGGGACTGCAGCAGGGCCATCCCCTCTTGGGGGTGATTTCTCTCTCTGTCACTATCTCTCTCTTTCTCTCTCTCAATCTCTCTCTGGAGAATTCACATGCCAGATAGCAAAATAATAAATAAATAAAAATAAAAAGAAGAAGAAAAACGAAAATTACAGGCCTGTGTTTGAAACCAAGCTCTGTCACTTTCTAGCAGTGTGATCATTGGTAAGTCACTTAACTTCTCCAAGCTTCCGTAAAATAGGCATGAAATAAAACCTATCTGATAGGTGGAAGTTTTAAGTGGGTGACTGCATGAGAATTGTGTGTATAGTAAATACTGTATCATGCTAACATTATTATGACTAAAATGTTTAGCTAGGCATCACATAATCCAAAATAGGACTTCCCCACAAACAAGCTTAATTTTTATTATATGTTACCCAAGATGTTGATCTACAACTGTTTTCAATTTCCCATGAGTCTATTGGGCTATTTCACATGACCAAGTGAAATTTAAAGGAGATAATGCTCCCACTTGCCTTGTTTATAATTATTTCCTTCTGACTTCCTGACTCTTCAAGTATTATCTTTACTCATTAAGGAAAGAGTAGTATACTGTTTTGTTTTGTTTTGTTTTGTTTTGTTTTGTTTTGTTTTTTTGAGGGAGAGATTTTCACTGTAGGGCGCGTGCGCTCACCAGACAGACAGAGAGAGACATAGAGACAGAAAGCGAGAAATCACCCCCCAGGGGGGATGGTCACACCGCAATCCCTTCTCCTCCATTCTCCTCTCAGGATCTTGGGCACGCATGCACACGCGCCCGGCGTGAGTTTTAAGCCACCGGGTCCGGGGCACGAATCGCAGTTGACTATGTGGGAATCCAGCGACATAGCCATTATGCTAACTGCTGGTTCCCCTGTTTTGAAAGAATGGTACTAAACTTCCTTTAAAATATCACAACCACTAACTGAATGTTTGTTAATGATGCAGTTGAAGTCCTTCAAATGGTGAGAAATCCTTTCTTACATTTCTTGATCCTGCAGTCAAACACTGATTTTTATTTTTCTAGCATGGGGTACCCAATCATTCAACAATAAACATACTGAGACCTTATTCTGAGAACACTTTGCTAGGTGCTAATAATGCACTGTCCATACCCCAAGGAGCTGCCTTTCTACAGGATGTAACTCCTGTTCCTACTGGAGCCAGGCCTGTTCTTGGGAAGAATGTGCTGTAGTGAATAGAACCAACACATGTCCTGATCTCAGGGAGCACCAAGTCCCTGATGAGAGACAGAAAATAAACAGGGAAACAAAGAACCACATAAAAACAAACTTAGAAATGGCTATGAGAGCAGAAATGGATTAAATTTATGCCACTCCACTTGCAAAAGAGAAGGTCTCTGCACATAGGGTGAGCAGAGAAAGTGACCATGAGAACGTCATGACTGGGTTTGGACCAGCCAGGGAGACTGCCATCTAACCACCAGGGGAAAAAAGTATTTAAAGCAGAGGGAACAGTATGGGCGAAGGTCCCATGATGGGAAGAATCTGTGTTCACGCACCAGAACATAACCCAGTGAGGCTGAAGCAGAAGCAGGATGATACCAGAAGAGACCTCAGAGGCAACATCATGTACAAGGTTCTAAAGATGGCCAAGTGTACGTATGTATGTTATTCCTGAGGCAATGGAGAATCACTGAAGGATTTTAAGAAGTGATGTGCAATTTCAATTTAAGTTTCCTTCAGACACCGTGTTAGAAATGGGTTGAAAGATTGAACAGTGATGTAGATGGGTTGGGGGCAGAGGAGACCATTAGGCAACTCATCCAACGGCCCACTCTGCAGTTCAACCTAGGAGGGTGCCATGCAGGTGGAGAGAAGTGGGAAATCCTTGTTCATTTGAAAGTATTATAGAATGTATGATCTCCCTGGTGAATTAGAACAGTAGAATGAGGACGGGGGAAGACACGAGGATGGTGTCCATGTTTGTGACTAGGCAAATAGGTGAACAGAGATTAAAAAAAGATGGGAAGAACTGGTTTCATAAGGGAAAATCAGTTTTTATTCGGTCTTATACAGAAAGACCTTCCTGTAAATAATCATTTTACAGTAAATTAAATTACAATAGAGTTGTATATCGGTAATTTGGAAGACTGTCTTATGAGCTACCCAAAGTCATACTGAATTAAAGCCAACAACCATCCCTGGACTGCTTTCCTGTCCAAACAACATGTATCTAGCATTATATGTCCCTGGTAGGGTGACCTAGGAGTTGGTAACATCCCAAGAAGTTTCACCTTCTCTTCTTCCACCCTGGACTGTGATTGGCACTAGCTCAGACTGTAAGAATGTACTTGAATCCCCAGAGTCTAGTGTTAGAACTTGAAATGAATACCCTCTCAGACTACCTAATGCCATGCTGAAATGTTGGTGTATCTTAGTGGTTAATTTGGCTGTCCCAGATGATTGGCCTGAATGAGAATAAGTAAAGAGGGAGGCCTAGAAGACTAGCCTAAATCAACCACAATATTTCAAATACCTCTTGCCAATGACTGGTTCAGGGATGGGCACATGAACCAATCCTAGTCAATTCAAAGTGAAAGGAAATTGGTTTCAGGGCTTTGGGGGAATGTGTTCTTGGATTATAACAAAGACACACAAGGAGATACAGCCCTTTCTCTGTCTCCTGGACATATCTGGAATGACTGCATCATCTTCCTCAGAGTCTAAAAATGAAGCCAACTTTCAGGGGAGCGAAGAGCCTAGAGGAACTTCCCAAGTAGAACAGGGCTCTTCATGCTTCCTCGCAAGCCTGTCCTGCTCCTCAACTTTTATTACATAAAATCACAAAGTTCCTCGTGGTTAAGCCATACAAGCTTGGCTTTTCTCCTGCTAACACTAGATGCATCTTTACTAGTATTTATAGAAGTTCCATGAGTTGATCAAATTATTGAACACATAAATCTGTGGGAAAAAATAATCTCTCAAAACTTCTACTATATTTTTTGAATACGGTATGTGTCTCCTTTATGAGAAACATGTACATTATCTCAAGAGTTTATAATTATAATCAAGGTGACTAGAATAGATTTAATAACAAGAAGTCTGTCAATGATTACAATACTTTTTAATAATGTTTTCTATGAAATTTTAGGCTAGCTTTCAAAACAGACATTAAGTGTAAGAAAGCTACCAATTTCAGTAGTAAAAAAAAATGTGAAAATATAAAAAGACCATATTTAAGACCATTCTTTAGTAAATAACCTTTGAAAAACAGAAAAATAAAAGGAACTACAATAAAGGTGATTTTCTCTCTCTCTCTCTTTGCCGTCTCTTGATTTATTAGCTACCAAGTTAGATGAAAAGTAGAAATGGTACTATTGAAGTGAAGAGAGGAAAATTATTTGGAGGACACCTCTGAAGCTGTAAACAGCAGGGAATTGTTGGAGCATCAAAAATGTCTTTGGATAGAAGGTTATGAAGAGAAAAGCCTTTGTTGGCTTTGTGGTCCCCAAATCCTGAAACAAGTAAGTTCCAAGAGTAAGGAGAGATTTAATGTGGATCACAAGATGAAGAGAAAGTTTTAAATAAAATCTTTCTTGTGAGTGTGAACACTGGGAGCCCTCAGAACAGAGAATGACCTAGACCAGAAATAGCATATCCTCAGTAGGAGCAGAAACGCACTCTGTGTACACCGTCACCTGACACAGTCCGCCCAAGAACCTGTTTCTCACCTGCTGCCCGCTGTGAAGAAATTCCAGCTTCAGCTGTGCAAGGCCTAGTTGTTATAAATCTTGCACACTGACATTTTGGTCATGATAATGCTAGACTTGGGTCATTCAGGAAACTGTCAGCTTGGGTATAAAAATGTGAGTAGGGAGATTTTTAAAATAGGTAACCTCACCAAAAACCATAAAATCTTTTGAATTTTCATCTTCTAAGAAGTCAGTGAAGCAGACTGTCACAAGGAATCTTCAAAAATTTTATGAAAATGTATATTATCAAAGAAAAACTATGTCGGGAACCAGCAGTTAGCGTAATGGCTATGTCGCTGGACTCCCAAGTAGTCAACCGCGGTTCGCATCCTGGACCAGGTGCCTTAAAACTCACGCTGGGCACGTGTGTGTGTGTGCCCAAGATCCCGAGAGGAGAATGGAGGAGAAGGGACTGCGGCGTGACCATCCCCCCTGGGGGGTGATTTCTCAACTTTCTGTCTTTAATGTCTCTCTCTGTCTGGCGAGCGCACACGCCCTATAGCGAAAACCTCTCCAAAAAAAAAAAAAAAAGAAAGAAAGAAAAAGAAAAACTATGTATTGATTTGGAAGTTGTTTGGTATCAACTCCTACTTTCATGAATAGATTCATACTTTAATTCTGTTTTCTACAAACCTTCAGAAAGCCCTTTATGTGTTTTTTGCTCTTAAGATAAAGAAAAAATTTAACCCATTACCCCATTTTATATTATTTATGGTAACTACAACTTATTCTTTCAGCAAATTTCCCACCACACAGTGAAATAAACCTATGTGAATACTCACATGTGTATATGTGAATACTCCCATGAAGAGATGATTTATTATAACCTAAAATATGAATAGATCCATCTAGCAAATAAAAAGATCTAATTTCTTAATCTAAGTTTACAAAATTACCTATTACCAGAGCTCTTTAAATACTGAGTTCCTACAATAAATGAGTTTTTATAAAATTATTAATTTACGACATTGATTTATATAACATGTCACTGCTCTGTCTCAACTGCATCCACTTCAACGTACTTATTATGGTGTGGAACATAGGCAAACTCTGATTACCTATGCAACTAATTCATGCCCTTTAAAAGTTGCTAAACACATTTTAAATTTTTCCTATGATAAAAACGTAACTTAATATGGCCAAATAACAGGTTCTGTAAAAAATTCCAATGTCAGGTTATCCTGACATTTTTCTCTGGAGTCATAAGACTACTATACCCTGATGGGTATAGTAGGACTCTCTCCTGCAAAAATGAGTGACAATCAATACCAGTGGTTGTTCTTAGAGCTGAAGATGAGATAAGACTTCAGCTGAGGGCTTCCTCCCTCTGTCTAGAAGGACATCTTGTTTCCAGCCATGGGTTGTAACCTGACCCTAACCTCCAAAAGGAGACAGGGAATCTTTGCTGCTGATCAGAGTTGGAGATGGTGGTGGTGGCCATACAGAGAGGTAGACGGGGCAGGGAGACCATCACTTTGAACTATAGTAGTCAGGCTGTGTACTGCACAGGGTGGGTGACAAAAGCCAGGACATTAGCCCTCTGCAAGATGAGAGTCTTCCCCGCTCTGAGCTAGCCGGAGGTCTAAAACCATCACAGAGGGCCCAGCTGTGCTCTACAGAACAGAGACTCAACAGAGTCTTCCCCAGCAGAGAGAACAGAATAGCAGTGGGATTGGAAGGTCAGAGCAAAAGCAACTGGCAGGTGTGTTCAGAAACCCCTGCAAAATCTCCCTTATGATAACTCTGCAGTAAGGCCTTCCCTGCACAGACACCAGGAGGACACTGTGAGATCTTACACCTGGGAGGGATCTCATGAGGTCACTAAGGACTATTGAGAGATACTCTGAATGACACCCCTCTATATCAAGTGAATCAGTGTGAACTCACATAACAATCACACGAATTTAGAGACTTTTTACTTGCAATTCTCCTTTTCTGAAATGTTCTTCCAGATAAATGTTAGATACCTAACTACCTTTCCCATCTGCTTTGGTTCTCTGTTCAATTATCAATTTATCAGGAGTAGGACCTGACTACACTTCTTAAAATAGTAACACACACACTTTCCATCTAGTATTTCTATTTTATTTTCCAATGGTCTCTTACAATCTGATGTATCCAGCCTATTACATATTTTTGTTGTTTGACTCTTTTTCACTGATACTGTACAAAATTTATGCCTATTTTATTCACAGTCTTATTCCAAGAACTTAAGTGTGTCGTCTGGTACACAGTAAGCACTCAATTATTATTTGATCAATAAGTGAAAAAAAAATGTACCCCATGCCATGGCCCATGGCCACTGGGTTTTTGCCTCATGCCTCTTCTCTCTCTCAATCTAGCTAACCCGACAGCCATGACTTGAACCTCATCATCATCCATAATCAACTCTTCTCCTGCCTCCTTCTCTCTCTCTCCCCCATGCATAGCCTTCAACTCGAGACTCCTTACTTTCTTGAATCACATACCCTCTCCTCTAAACCCAGAGCTATACTGTTGTTGACTCAGATTTCACAGAATTAAATTTCACAACACCCTGTATTTTGGTTGCCTTATCCTCTAGATCCCAGCCAAGTGACACAGCTTTCTCTGTGACATCTATGCAGGGTCAAGCATTGCTCAAGAGAGTTACACAACATAGCAGATTAGTGCCAACTCGCCATCCTATGGCCAATTTGCAAAAGTCTTTAAAACTCTCCCTTTATTCTTTCACCATTTCTCTCTTAGTTTATATAGAAAATAGAAGCCATCAGATGGGAAATCTAACTTTTCAATAGCAAATACATGGGTCTCCCCACACCTCACATGTTCTATCAGCTTTCTTGTCAACTTGGGACCCATGCTTACTTACCATCTGAGAAACTTACACTATCATCTATCCCTTGTATGTTCACCTTCTTCCTCTGATTTTGTATGAACTTTCTAGGCTCCCAGAACAAAGTACTGCAAACTGAGTGTCTTAAACAATAGAAAGTTATTGTCTCACAGGCCAGGGCTAGAAGTCTGAAATCAAGATGCCGGAGCTTTCTGAGGGTCCTAAGGATATATGTGTTCCATTTCTCTCCCACAATGTCTGCTGGTTTGCTGTCAATCTTTGGCATTAATTGGCTTATAGAAATATCATTCCAATACCTGCCTTCCTAGTCATCTGCCATTCTCCCTGTTTGTTTGTCTCTGTTGCAAATTTCACCTTTTTAAAAAGATTCCAGTCACATTAGACTACAATCCACCCACTCCAGAATCATCTCATCTTAACTGATTACATTTGCAATGAATCTTTTTTTAAGTAAGGTTACATTCTGAGGTAGCAGAGGTAAGGACTTCGACATATGAATACAGGCGACTAATCCAACCTGTAACAGATCTATATACTTCCCATTGGCTTTTTAGTATGCTCAAATCTCTCCCTTAAAAATGTTCGATAGAATCCACTTTTCTTTCTAAATTGTACCTGTCTCTATGACCCCATTCCTCCTTCAGTAGTCATTTTTAAAAAGTTATTTTCTTTACCCAATTTCTCTTTCTCTTTAGTTTCCATTCTCCTCATGATCTACTCCAAATAACTGTGCAGTACCTCCCACAAAGCTCAGTACTGACTTCTCGTAGATGAACACAGTGTCTATTTTAGTCCTCAGTTGGTCGACCCCTCAGAAACATGTGACAATATCTTCCACCGGGACATTGCACTACGGTTGGCTGTATGTTTCTACTCACTTTTCCACTTCCTTTGCAAAATACTCATCTTCTATGCAGCTTATAGTTATTTCATCCTTGTTTTTGAATCCTCTCCATTTTCCACACTACAATGTTCTCTCATGTGATCCCCACACACATGTCTATGGCTTTAATGTCTCCCTAGACACAGGTGTCTTAGAGCTGATGTCTCCAGATCATGTCTCTCCTATGGTTGCCAGACCTGTAAATCTGCTGCCTACTTAAGACCTTCATACTGAAGATCTTAAAATGGCATCAACATCATGTTTTCTAAAATTGAACATAAAATCCTCCCCCATCATCGCATTAATAAAGCAGTCCTCCACTGTATTCCTGACTGCAATTAATTGAAACATCATACAGACTTGAGGACCATATACCAAAGTTATTATTCCTTTAAGTTCATGCCCTTTTCCAATTAAGTTGGGTCTAGAAAAACTTATCAAGCACTTAGGGTTGTAATTATTTAAAATGAAAGTCATGATCCCTGCCCTCACACAGAAAATTACAATCTAATTAGAGAAGCTAACAATGGAAATAATTAAAAATTTGAAAGTCTGTAGTTGTTGATTTTTATGGGATTCTCTGTTAAGCATTGTACATGTAAAGGTTTATTAACTCTCATGACAATTCTATAATGTAATGTTATCTATTTATTTATATTTTGTAGATGAGGAGACTGGGTTTGGAGAAGCTAATTAATCTTGTAGGACCACCTAGAAAGGAAATGATGAAGCCTTGTTTCAAGCTAGATTAGAATCTAAGCTTAGTAACTCTACCAAATTGTGAGCAAGACTATAGTTTTTATTGAAGTCATTAAGAGAAAGAAGAAAACCATATTTAACCATGGTTTTGAGGAACTGGAGAAAGTATGGAGAGACAGATACGTGAGCAAATCATGCTCTCTGAACAAAGCAAAGATTAAAATGACCCTGACATATAAACAGGACAGCAGAATCCATTCCAGTGGACCAGAGTCCACACTGAGGACTGTTACAGGAAGGTGAATGTATAAACCAGGGTCAGAAAATGGGATTTCTTGAATGCCAAGCTGAGAAGTAAAAAAACTCAGAACTCAGCAATAGGAAATCAAGAGCAAAAGCACAGTGATTTTGGGAAATGTACAAGACAGTTCGTTTTTGTTTCCACTGTCTTCTTTGTTAACACACAGATCTCCAGTAGCCATTTTGGGTCCCAGGGCACATTCAGTTATTAATTGTGAGACCATAAACCCTTCCTTGGTTCTAACTGATAATTTATGAGTAGGCACAAAAATGGAATCCCAACAACCAATATGTGTAAATGAGGTCAGGATTTCAAGAATAAATTTCTAAATACTTGATAATATTATACAAACTTTTTGAAAAATATGTTCTCCTGGACCCAATTATATCCTCTTACTGCACAATATATTAGTCTGTTTAAGCATTGCTATAACAGAAATACCTATGACTGGGTGATTTATTTGAGGTTTATTTGGCTCACAATTTTGGTGGCCAGAAAGTCCAAAGGCACAAGGCCAGAATCTGACCAGCTCCTGTTGCATCATTACAATGTGGTAGAAAAAAATGCAGAAGGAAAACCGTGTGCTTGCTTTTTTCTTTTATTTTTAAATCCTATCTTTAAAGATTATTTATTTACTGGGACCAGCAGTTAGCATAATGGCTATGTCGCTGGACTCCCACGTAGTCGACCGCGGTTCGCGCCCCAGACCCGGTGGCTTGAAACTCACGCCAGGCGCATGTGCGTGCATGCCCAAGATCCTGAGAGGAGAATGGAGGAGAAGGGATAGCAGCATGGCCAACCCCCCTGGGGGGTGATATCTCGCTTTCTATCTGTCTCTCTCTGTCTCTCTGGCAAGTGCAAGCACCCTATAGCAAAAAAGAGAAAAAAAAAAAGGTTATTTATTTTTTGAGAGTGTGTGACAGAAAGAGAGAAATACAAGCACCCTCAATAGGGTCGCATGCCATAATCCCTACGAGCTCTCTGAGCCAGCCAGGATCATGGACAAGCTAACAAAAACTCACTGCCTGCTGGAGAAGGCACTAATTATTCACTTGCAATCCATTTCCACATCTCAAATACTTCTCATTAGGCCTCACTCCACACACAACACTGGCCCACAGGATGTCAAGTTACAGCATGGGTTTCATAAATTTCAGTGAGACCACAACATTCAAACCACATCTCTCCATAGAAGATCTATACCAGAAATTAATCTGAGGAATGAGAGGTACATGTAAAGGTTCATTAACTCTCATGGCAATTCTATAATGTAATATGATCTATTTATTTATATTTTGTAGATGAGGAGATCAGATTTGTAGAACCTTATTACTCTTTTAAGACCACCTAGAAAGCAAATGATGAAGCCTTGTTTCAAGCTAGATTAGAGCTCAGCCCTATTGTGGGAGATGGTGATGAGGCATTTCTCATGAGGCTTGCTCACATTCAGCTTCCACAGTGCCTTATTCCAACAGTAGAGATGATGCAACAGGAAATGAACTTGTTGATTCACAGGAAGGTTGAGATAACTCGTAGATTAGAAAATCTTGCAATAAAATGAGCTAAGCAGTGTGCCAGGAGCAGACATTTGTGGAAAAAAAGAAAAAAACAGCCCTATCGTTAGGAAGCTTATCATCTTTGGGAAGAGACAGATACTCATCAAGTAACCACACACAAAAATTAATATTGACAGGGACTTACATTTTAACAATTCATTTCAATGTAACAGAAGAATTAAATTAATCTTCATTTTGTTTTCATGTGACATAAGCTTTGGTGTGCAGTCCTGAAATTCTTGTAGTACATGATCCATTTGCCTAGGTCTTCAGGCAAGTTATTTAATTTTGCTAAGTTTCAGTTTCCTCAAGTATAAAATGAGAGTATTAATAACAAATGGGGAGTTTTAGTAGGATAAGGGAGATAACTTACATGCAAATCCTCAACATTGTACCTAATACATACTGAATATTAAAAGGTGTTAGTTATTGTTACTCTTCGAGCAATGCCTCTTAGGAATCTGCATCTTTCATGCTAGTGGATACAGAATTCGATTAGTCAAACAGTTATTAACTGCAACAATGTCAACAATGTTTTGTGCTTGCAATAAATGTTTACTAAACACCTCTCACAGGCAAATCATTACATAACATTCTGGAGGTAGGGGAAGAAGACTGCAGTTCATTATCCAGTAAGGGAAATAGAAAGATGGGAAAGATAGGTATCAATCTGCGTATCTGTAGATAGACAGAGGTATGGGAGTGGGGGTGGTCATGTCGACTGTGGCTGAAGACAGAGACAGCCAGGCTGAGGATGACCCAGATGGCAGCCTGGGATGATCGATGTCAATAGTGGACAGCCTCACTGGGATTCACAGGCAGGAGAGCAGTGTGGTTAGAGGCAGAAGAGAAGGGTAGTCAAATAAGAAACTTTTCAAGTTCGACTCAGCTTCTAGGCAGGGAGAGCATCAATGTTTTACTGTGTCAGCCTAGACAAAAAAAAAAAAAAACAGAAGAAGAAAGAAAGAAGAAGAAGAAAGGGGGGACCAGCAGAGGGCATAATGGTTACATCACTGGACTCCCACTCAGTCGCCTACGTTTCAAGTCTTGGACTGGGTGGCTTAAACTCATGTCGGGCACGTGTGTGTGCATGCCCAAGATCCTGAGAAGAGAATGGAGAAGAAGGGATTGCACCGGGGCCATTCTCCCTAGGGGGTGATTTCTCACTTTCTGTCTTTCTGCCTCTCTATCTCTTTCCAGTGAAAGACAAGCACCCTGTAGCAAAAATCTTTCTAGAAAGAAAGAAGAAAGAAAGAACAAGGAAAAGACACATGTTTCAGAGAACATGTCTGTTTTGTCTGTCTGTCTGTTTGTTTGTTTGGAGAGGTTTTTGCTATAGGACGCATGCGCTCGCCAGAAAGACAGAGAGACAGAGAGATAGAAAGCAAGAAATCACCCCCCGGGGGGATGGCCACACCGCAATCCCTTCTCCTCCATTATCCTCTAGGGATCTTGGGCATGCACGCACATGTGCCCGGCGTGAGTTTAAGCACCAGGTCTGGGACTCAAACCATGATCCACTGCATGGGAGTCCAGCGACATAGCCATTACGCCAGCTGCTGGTCTCAGAACATGTCTCTTGAAAGCACTGACTGTGATCATCCTAGCATCTTAAAACCTACTTCAGTACAACACATCTGAGAGAAATAAAGCAATCTTAAGTACCAAATGGTTGAGATTTCCTTCCATCTCAAAACTACCATTTTACAACTCTCAATCTGAAAATCTACATCCGCACAAAAAACTGCACATTAATGTGTATAGAAGCTTTGTTCATAATTGCCAAAACACAGAAGCAGCAAAGATGCCCTTGAATGAGTGAATACAAATAGATAGAGATGAATATGAAGATGAATAAGTGAAGACATGGAGGGAATGTAAGTGCATATCGCTAAATGGAGAAAGCCAATCTGAAAAGCTACACACTGCATCATTTCAACAATATGATATTCTGGAAAAGGTAAAACTATAAACATATTAAAGAGGTCAGTGATTGCCAGGGATTTGATCAGGGAGGAATGAATAAGTGGAACACAAGGATTTCTAAGTCAGAGAAGCTATTTGGTGTGATACTGTAATGTTGGACCTGTGTCATTGTGCATTTGTCAAAATCAATAGAACACGCAATACCAAGAATGAACGCTAGCATCAACTGTGGTCTTTGGGTGGCACTGTGACAATGGTATGTCAATACTGTTTCATCGAGACCAGCAGATGGTGTAATGGCTACATTGCTGGACACCCATGTAGTCGACCACAGTTCAAGTCCCAGACCTGGTGGCTTAAACTCACACTGGGCACATGTGTGTGCGTGCCCAAGATCCCAAGAGGAGAATGGAGGAGAAGGGATTGCAGCATGGCCATCTCCCCTGGGAAGTGATTTCTTGCTTTCTGTCTCTCTGTTTCTGTCTTATAGCAAAAACGTCTCCAACAAAAACAAAATAAAACAAGAAAGTACTGGTTTATCAAATATGACGAATACACTACTCTGGTGAGGGATGTTGGTAGTGGGGGAGGTTATGTGTATACGGGAAATGGGAGATGGGAGTAACGGGAACTCTCTACACTTTCTACCCAATTACTCTATAAACAACATAGCTCAAACAAATCATGTCTATTAATTAAAAAGCAAAGTCTTAGTGGATGGACAATGTGTAGAAAGGCTTATTTTACCTCATTCACACTTTTAAAATTTTGGAGTTTTGCATCATGACAGTGATACTGAATAAACAAACTTTTTAAAAGTTAAGGGTGGCGTGGTAGTTAAGGCACTGGACTATCGCATGGTCAACCATGGTTCAAGTGCCGGACCCTGCAGCTTAAAAATCACACCAGGTGTATGTGCATGCATGCCCTAAATCCAAGGAGGATAAAGGAGAAGAGACTGTGGCATAACCATCCCTTCTAGTGGGATGATTTCTCACTTTTTCTCTCACTGTCTCTTACTGTCTCTCTCTTTGTCTCTCCCTGGCAAGTGCAACGTGCCCTATGACAAAACCCTTAAAAAAAAAAAAAGTTAAAGGGGAAAAATCAAAAACCACATCAAAAATATCTGTTTATGGGGCCAGCAGGTGGCACAGTGGTTAAGGTGCTGGACTGCCATTTGGCCGACTGGAGAGGTTAAGAAATGTGCCAAGGTTATCCAGAAATGGAGTCAGTTCATAAACTCTTGCTAACTGCATCTACCTGGTCTAATGCATTCGACATTATTCAACATCGAAGTCTAACTTTCCTGGGGAATTCGAGTCTGCAAGAAGGTCTGAAAGTGCAATAGTTTCTTATCCTGAGGCCAGGGTCAGGCCCTCAGGGTCAAACCTCACATGGAAACACATCATAGAGGTGACCAGCATGCTGCAGATTCCCAGCTCTAGTTCTCTGAAGTAATGGAGACATCTTGGGGACCTTAGAAAAAAAACCCAGAGCAGTGATTCTCAAGGATGAATCCCCAACCTGCCCCATTAGCATCACCTGAGAACTTATTAGAAACGCACATTCTCTTGGGACCAGCCGGTGGCATAATTGGACTGGACTCCAATGTAGTTGACCACGGTGGCTTGAAACTCGTGCCAGGCATGTGTGTCTGAGTGCCCAAAATTCTCAGAGGAAAATGGGTGAAAAAGGACTATGGCATGGCCCTTCCACCTAGGGAGTGATTTCTCATTTTCTGCCTCTGTCTATCTCTCTGGTGAGCACATGTGCCCTATAGCAAAAATCTCTAAATAAATAAATAAATAAATACACTTGCAAGTTCTCAGGCCCCTTCTACCCAGAGGCCCAGGATGGGACCCCAGCTCTTTGCATTTGAACAAGAAATTATTCTGACTGGTTTGAGTGTATGCCGAAGTTCCAGAAACAATGCCCTACAAAATCACCACGTTTTTTTCTCTGCACTCTTTTCCAGGAATGCGCTCCCTGACTGTATGAGGTGTGTGTAAATATGTATCCTCAGACGCACCCAAGTTCTCCTAATTCTGCGAGACTCTCGCCAGAGGCAGTAGCACATAAGCAGAGTGGAGGGAAGGAAACAGAGGCCTCTACTTCCTATCCATTCTCTGTTTTGAAAGAAATGAGAGGATGATGTTTTCCCCTTCTTTCAAAATGCCAAAGGCAAAGTAAGTCATCAACAAGATCCTTTTTGACGGAATGAATCACTGTGGAAAAATCTCTCGAGCTTGCAATAATGAATTCTACTCAAACCCCAAGTCACCCCAGTAGCATGGCCACTTCTGGCACAGTGCGAGTTTCAGCTAAATCAAAGCGCAAGGCCTGAGCTGAGTTTGCCAGGCATCCTCAGGCACCTTTCGGAAACCCAGGACAGAAAATCCTGAGGAATCTTCTCTTTCGTTTGTGCAGACAGCATGTATAAAAAGACTTGCAAGTGATTGTCCAAAGGGTCTCTTCCACTGGTTCAGAAGACAGGAAGCTGCAGATGCTGCTGGGGCGGCGTAGTAAGGAAATGGTTTCTGGAGCCCAGGTTCCAAAGAGGACTGTGTTCTTCACACTCCCTCTAGTGGCTAGTCGGAGATAGTGCAACTCACTCAGGAAAGGGCTTGGTATTAGTACAAAAGAGTGGAACTCAGAATTAGAAATCTAAGAATTCGGATTTGGAAAGCTTATCTGTCCACAAATTGTGTTTGCCTTGGGTCTTGTGAGAATCTATAGAGCTGTACTTTCTAGAAGGATTCTGAGAGTATGTCCGAACTCCAATCATTTTGCAAAAGATACCAAATAAATATTAACTTTTTGTTTAAAGACTTTAAAACAATTAAGGGGGCTGCAAGTACAGAGGGCATAACTGAATTACTGTGTACCAGTAGCTATGTTCACATGGCCAAAGCAAAGGACGAGAGAGTTTAGATTGATAACAAGATTCCTCGTCAGTAAAGCCAAAAACAAGCTGTAAAAGAAAATGGAATGTATGTGTGTATGTACAAAAAGCTGTAGATAAGTGGAATTAAGGTACCGGTTTATTTTGGTGCAAAAAAGTTAAATCCACACATAGTTTTGTATTTTGTTTTGTTTTTATAATTCACATTTTCCGTAAGCTTTTGAAGACCCCATATTGTGGGACGCACACAGAACATACTCCTTCCTGGTGCTGGTGGATGAAACGCCAGCATCTTCCACACGGCTATCTCACACCGAGCAGGGAGAGGGGCTCCCTCAAAGGGATATGGCAGGCCCTCCCAATAACTCTTATTCTTTAAAAAAACATTTACCCTTCCCCATTAACCTCTGTGACTGTATCGCCTTCCCTACTGATGCGAGGAAATCTAACACAGCTACATTCCTGCAGCTTTCTCCACTGGACTTCAGTCAAGAAGTCTGCCTAAGGTTATAAGCTTCTAATAGGAAGAAACAATAGCCAACATATCCAATCCACTGCGCAGGGTCTACCTAATCACCTCTACAAATAGATATTAAATAGATATTAATGGAAGTTAGAAAATGGGAAGATTACATTAATTATTCAGTTTCTCCAATTGTGTAGAAATAAAAATGGATCGTCAGGAGTGAGGCAAAAATTTCCAGAACAAAGAAATATAGTCAAGTGCCACGTGACAATCTTTCAGTCAATGATGTCGCACTGATGACAACGGTCTACACCATCTAGGTTTGCGTACAAGTATCCTGTGGTGTTTACATAACAGCCCGGAATGCATCCTCCTCTTTAAGCATTACTGGACTGTAAGGGATGAATAGGGGGGTTAAAAAGCTATGGGGGCCAGCTATGTGGCATGGTCGATGTGCACGGATCCCACCTGGTGACTGCACAGTACAAGTCCAAACAGTGGCTTGAAATACAAGCTGGGCTGTGCCCCAAATGTGCCCCAACTCCTAAGAGGAGATTGGAGAGAAGGAATTGCAAAGTGGTCATCCCCTGGTGGGGGTAATTTCTCTCTCTCTCTCTCCCCTCCCCCTCCTTCCCCTCTCTTTTTCCACCTCTTTCTCAAGCAAGTGCATGCATTCTGTAGCAAACTTTAAAAAATGCAGCAGCAGCAGCAGGTAGAGCAAATAGGATCAGGCAGAACTGGTTCTAGGTGATTCTTTGTTACAGGGCTGCCTGTGCATTAGAGGATGTTCTGCAGCATGACTGGCCGTGACTAGCTAGATGCCAGTTGTAGCTCCTCCAGTTGTGACAACCAAAAATGTCTCCCAGCACTGCTGGATGTCCACTGACAACAAAATCACCTCCAACTGAAAACCACTGACTTAGGGGAACAATGTGGGAATCCAGATTCACTCATTAACAATGAGGGAACCAAGGAGACATTAAAGAAAAAAAAAAAAAAAGGCTGACTACAGAGCACCGTGAAGCAGAGCAGAGAGCATGGCATGGCTTTAGGGTTAGCAAGCCAGGGTTCAAGCTGAATCATGTGACCTTAGACCCGTTCTTTATCTTTTTGTTGTGGTTGTTAGAGGTTTTTACCTTAGGGTGCATGTGCACACCAGAGAAAGAGACACAGATAATGAGAGAGAGAAAGTGAGAGACTACACTCCAAGAGGGATGGCTTTGCCACAATTCCTTCTCCATTCTCCTCCTGGGATCTTGGGCATGCATGCACACGCAACTGGTTTGATTTTTAAGCCACCAGGTCCAGGACCCGAACCATGGTCGACCAGGTGGGAGTCAAGTGATGCAACTGCTATGTCATCTGCTGGTCCTGAGACCTGTTCTTTTTTAAGCCTCCAGTTTTATATATATAAAATAACAATACTACTAGTAAAATAGCAATAATACTAGGAATAAGATTGTCGAGAGGGTTCAATGAAACGAAGTATGTAAACGATTCAGGGCACTGACTAGTTTATGATGCCAGAAGATCGAAACTTCCTATTTTTTCACTTTTGTCTCTGTCATTACCACTCCTACAAATATATTTTAGGTGGAACCATAGCAAATGATCAATATTTGACTTTTATTGACCTACAGAAATAAATTCAAGTGGTTAAACTTAAACTCTTCCTCTATTTCTCACTGTTAAAATTACATTCATCCAAGTTCACTTTCCTAGTGTCATTTACCACAATCACTACAAGCTAAAATAGCCTCCCCTTCCTAAGGACACCACTCTGCAACAGCACTGTTGTTCTCTCCTTATATCACTTTTGTAAGTGTCTCCTTAGTTAAGGTGGGCTTCAGCCAGAGGAACATGTTTGAATCCCGACTCTTCCATGTACTTGCTGAGTGACCATTGGTAAATTATTCCATCTTCTCAAGACTACACTTCCCAATTATAAGAGTTGTTTTAAGCTCTGAGGTAAGGCCAACAACATGGCCTAATTAAGAAAGCTGAATCCCGGGACCAGCAGCTGACGTAATGGCTATGTCGCTGGACTCCCATGCAGTAGACCGCAGTTCGAGTCCCAGACCCAGTGGCTTAAAACTCACACTGGGCATATGCGCATGCATGCCCAAGATCCTGAGAGGAGAATGAAGCAGAAGGGATCGTAGTGTGGCCATCTCCCCTGGGGGGGGGTGGATTTCTCGCTTACTGTCTCTCTGTCTCTGTCTTTCTGGTGAGCACACGCGCCTTATAGCAAAAACCTCTCCCCACCCCCCCAAAAAAGCAAGCTGGATTCCAAATGGCTGAACGCAGTTCAAATCATGGTCTCGGCAGATTGAAAGATGCATCAGGCACGTGTGTGTGTATGCCCCCAGTTCCAATCGAATGGAGAAATAGAAGATAAGGGATTGCAGCATGAGTATACCCCACTAGGATAATGGATTTAATTAAAAAAAAAAGTGGCAATAATGGTAATAAATACCTGCAGCCATGTCTTATTCTTTGCAACCCCCCACCCCGTGGTTTCATAACATAGGTGTTTAATAAGTAACAGTGATGCAATCACTTTTTAGACACTTATTTTGCAAGTTATTTTTTTGTTCCTCTTTAGGACTTAGTTTTTGCTTTCATTTTTTGCATTATTTTATGTAGTCCTCACAAGAATCACTAGTATTAATACCATAGGGGCCAGCAGATGGTGTGGTGGTTAAGGCACTGAATTCCCACATGGCTCACCAAGGTTTGAGTCCTGAATCCAGTAGCTTGAAAATCACACTGGGAACATGTGCATGAGGGCTCAAAATCCCATAGAAGAATGGAGAAGGTATTGCAGTGTGGTCATCTCCCGGGGGGGGGGGGTTACACACACACATATATATGTACACACACACACACACAAACCAGTGTTGTGATGATTAAGGCAACTGGATCCTACATGGCCAATTGGGCATTCAAACCTTGAACTCAGTTGCTTGAAATACATGCTTGGTATGTGTGTGTGTGCCCAAAATCCAGAGAGGAAAATAAAGAAGGGATTTCAGCATGGCCATACCCTCTGAGGGGGGGTGCTTCTCAATTTCTCCCTTCCTCTCTCTGGCAAAAGCATGCACTCTCTAGCAAGATTTATTTAAAAAACCACATTAATGATGAGAAAGTTTAGACCAAGAAAAGTTAAATAAATGGATATGGTCACAATCCATGGAGGAGTCATGGCTGAAGCAAGACCGTGTGAAATCAGAGTCCATAATTTCTTGGACATCTCCCCTGGATGTCTTAGGAAAGTCTCAGAAACTTCTAACTTTAAAGAGTTCATAATTTCAAAAGATACCTTCATGGCTACTGAGAACTAGTGATTTCAGGGGAATAGGAGAAATAAAGATTTTCCACTGATAATTCAGCCTCCAGCCCACAAATTCACGTGGTAGAAAGACTTTCAAACCTCCTATCTCTGTCTTTGTCTCTGTCTACCTCTGTCCCTGTATTCTCATTTCTTTTGTAATTTTTCCTTTTTAAATTTTTTTAAGGTAAAGCAGTCTCTTGGCTTTCAGTCACTCCTTTCCCTTTATCTTGTTACTAATCCCCTCTCCAGCTTCCAACCCAGGAGAGGCAAGGGAGCAGGCCTCAGAAAACACCTTCTTGGCTACTGAGAACCACTGCATGGTTTTCTAATTTTTGCTTATTTTAAAAAATAATTTAAATTTTTTTAGTTCTTTTCTTCTCTTTTTCTCTGTTTCTTGGTTGTTTTTGTTGCTGTTGTTTCTCTCTCTCTGTTTCCTTTTCTGCACACTCCTGGATGCTCAGATTGACCTTCAAGTTTGGGAAGAAACGCACTTTCCATGAGATGACTAGAAATCACTGCAGGACCACAAGAAATATGGGAAAGCAAGAAAATATCTCTCCTCCAAGGGAAAAGAATAACTCCTCTTTATCCACAGACAGTTAAATGGAAATCATGGAAATGTCTGATAAAGAATTTAGAACATTCATAATGGCAAAGCTAACAGAGATGGAAGAGAGACAATGAACTGCAGAAGAGAAAGGAAAAAGGAGCTGATGAGTTCCAGGAGGTGAGGAAAGTCTTGCAAGATCTAAAATAGGAATTACACACTTTACAAAAGAACCAAATGGAACTGTTAGAGATGAAGACTATAATACAGGAAGTCAAAATCTCTCTTGAAAGTGTTAAAAGCAGACCAGATCATACAGAAAATAGAATCTTAGATGTAGAAGAGAAAATTGCTGGCCTAGAAAAATCCACCATGAAGACTGAGAAAATTGCCCAAAAATTTGAGAATAATATATGAGAAATACTAGATACCAACAAACGTCCAAACATCCAGATAATTGGCATCCCAGAAGGCGAAGAGACCCATAAGGGCATTGATAATCTATTCCATGAAATCCTGCAAGAAAACTTGCCCAAACCTAGAGAGGCACTCAAAGATCCAGTCTCAAGAAATACAAAGGACCCCAAATAGAATCAACCCAAGAAGATCTTCTCCTAGACACATTATAGCCAGGTTGACCAAAAACCACAGACAAAGACAAGATGCTAAGATTGGCAAGAGAGAAAGAGCAAGTTACCTACAAAGGATATCCCATCAGACTAGCTGTAGACTTCTCATTGGAAACAATGAGAGCAAGGGAAGAATGGGAAAATATACTGAAAGTGTTAAGGGAAAAGCAATTTCAACCAAGAATACTGTACCCAGCAAGATTATCCTTCATATGGGAAGAAAAGACAAGGACATTCTCAGATAAACAAAACCTGAAAGAATTTACTAGCACCAGACCAGATCTCCAAGAAGTTCTCAAGGGAGTGTTATGTCAGGAAAATTGAATGTGTTCACACAGAAATAAGAGTTCAAAAACTAAGAAAATGGCTAATTTCATTATAGGGACAAGTCTAGGATTAAATATTGTATCCCAGAATTCAATCAAGAAGATCGAGCCACAATAGAAGATAGATTAAATACATGAGACTGAACTGGTGAAATAGCATTCTGTGACTTTTGACTAAAATATTGCTGCTTTTCTTCTAGACTTTGTTGTCCAATTTTAAGAGTTTTTGTCCTGTCTTGAGCTGTCAATAGGTTTATGTACTTACTATTTTAACAGAATACTAACCTGTTTCCAGGCTTTAAGTTTTAAACAAATTTCCTTACCAATTCAAAACTGCTTCTCTTGAAATTACCAGCTGAACTTGTTACTGAAAGTAGTTAGATTATTTAAGAAATTGTGTGATCAATAAAATGTGGGGGGAAAGGAATGGAAGATAACTGTAGACATCAGAGATAGTGTGAGAAGAGGGTGGGACAGGGCAGAGGATCAGACATAGGGGTAAATATATATAAATATATAATTAAATTTTAAAAAGAGCAGTGGAGAAAGTGGGCAGTCTTGCCTACTACCCATTTTTAGGGGAAAAGCTTGTAGCTTTTCCCCATTAAGTATAATGGTAGCTGTAGGTTTTTCATAGATGGCTTTTATTGTGTTGAGAAATGACCCTTCTATACCAATCTTACTGAGGGTCTTAATCATAAAAGGATGTTGTATTTTATCAAATGCTTTCTCTGCATCAATTGAAATGATCATATGATTTTTATCTTTCTTTCTGTTAATATGGTGTATTACATTTATGGTCTTGCATATTGAACCACCCTTGCTTCCCTGGGATAAAGCCTACCTGGTCGTGATGAATAATCTTTGTTACTTACTTGTTGTAAAAAATAATAATAAAATAAAAGTAACAAAGTTGGTTTCTTGTAGACAAAAAAGTAAGATAAAATAAAGATTTCATGATTTAAATATGATATTATTTAAACACTAATTGCTATTTTTATTCACTAGACTAACCAATCATTCCATTTTTTCTTTATCCCATTTACTGTTTGATATTTCACTTTGGTTTTAAGCATCTAAAGATTTTGTCAACACAGCTGGGCAGTACTCAATTGTGGTTAAAATTAATAGTTCAGTTTATTTAAACAATTTATCTTCTGCATACAGGGTACTTTATGAGGTACTTACTAAATATCCATGAGTATCAACCTTGCTTCAGAGCATTTATATCTGTATCATCTTGTAAAAAATTAGACTTGACATTATTGGGGGAGATGACAAACCAAACACAAACATAACTGGATTTGACAAGTCATTTCAACAAATATCACATAAATGCCCCTGTGTGGCCAGCCAGCACTCTGAGTTGCTGAAGGAGCTAAATGAGGAATATAACGTGACTCCAGTGAAAATCTCTGTTAAGACACTGTGCTCTGCAGGCTGGGACCACATGGGAAGCCCAGATTTGATTCAAGGCCCAACCTAATGGCCATGGTGGCACACACCTGTAATCCAGTGACTCAGGAGGCTGAGGCAAGGGGATCTCAAGGCTGAGGCTGGCCTGAGCAGAATGTTGAGACCCTATGTGAAGAATCTAGGCACAGTAGCAAGCACCTGTTGTCCTAACTACTCTGGAGGCTGAAACAGGAAGGCAGAGACACAGTGAAGCTATGTCTTCAAAACAAATAAATAAGTTAATCAATTAAATTAAATTAAAAACTTCACCACAAGGAATTTATAATCCTGTGAAGCTAGGAACACTCACACATGCAATCAAATGATACTGCAAATTAACACATTAATTTCTTCAACGAGTAGAGATATGGAATCAAATATTCAACTCTGGAGGGAGCTGGAACAAAAGTAAACAGAGTAGGTCTGGATTTGCTCAGGAATTATACAGTCTAGAATACAAGGCAAATTTTGTGGAAAAACAAAAAGCAATATTGCAGTTTGGAGAGTTTATTAAGGACCGAAGTAACTCAAGAATACCTCTTAGATGGAGGCGCAACTTGACTTTGATCAAAAGAAAAAGAGGACAAAATGCCATTTGATTACTTAATTCCACAACACAAAAATCCACAAAAGTATAATATGGTATCATTATTTTCTTAATGGCTGTAACACACATCCAATGAAAAATAATTACACCTTCAAAATATGCATTCGCATTCACCTCACCCTTAACAGCATTTTAAGCTTATATTCCTATTTCATTTACTGAAAGAACTAAGGTAAAAATAACTTCAAATATGAAAACATTTTTTCAAAGAATTCTATAAAACTATATTTAAAAGTCTAAGTCCTACACCATAGTCAAAATTGAGGTGTTTTCCTTTCGATTCAAAACCTCAATTTTCAGACCTTAATATCTTAGACTTTTCAATCATAGGCAGTAGGAAGCTGGTTACAGAGAATAGTTACTATGAAGAAGGAGACTGCTGATAGCATACTTCTGAAGTACAACCTGTGCCTGTCATCTTTAAAATGGTTAAGTAAGCAATCCAAAGAAAAATATGTTGAGGGATAAATTGCTAACTCAATCGAGATGAAAGACCTGGGAAGGTCAAGCTGCGTTTGTTCCCATTTCTTTTTAATACTTGTAGAGAGTGTTAGTAAGAAGTCCAGCTATTTTTCCCCTGTAAGGTAGTGTAGAAGAGCTTTTCACAATACAATTTACATGGTATCAGGGATTATCTTTTTATCTGCAAACTAAACAAGAGGAAATTATGTCAGCAGAAGTCTCTACAGACAAGGTATGTCAAAAAGATAAATTACATAATTTATATTTGCATTCCTTTGCATTTTTAATATTGTTATATTCTTTGCATTTCTAATTATATTTGCATTTTAAATATTGAATTCATTTTTAATTTCAGCAGTAAAATGATATGATATAATTAGGAATGAATGGACATGAGACTCTTCCAGAGTCTTTACTCTCATAGCTGTAATATGACTTCTTTCCCTTCCATGACACTCCAAGAACCCCCAAAGTCCAGTGTTAAAAAACTAACTTGAGCTGGTTATTTCTTACTCTTTAAGCGGATTATACACTTCCAGTCTTGTAATGCCTCCCGATAGGCAATATGTATACCTTGACCCCAGCGTTATACCCAGTCGTGTCAATGGATGCAGATGTTTTACATATGTCAGGACAGCCTCTGCGCCTGCCCTCTACATGAGAACAGCATGTCCGAGACAGGGGCTGCTCCTTCAGCTCAGCTTCAGAAACAACCAGATGCACTGAGCTGAATTGCAGATGGCAAGTCCATAACACAAGCAAACCTTCAGTCATCTCCCAGACTTTACATAATATGAGAAAAAAAATAAATGTTTCCATTGCATAGCACTAACAATCTGAGACCACTACACAGCAAAACTTCTGGTAAAATTATTGGCTGTTATTCTGTCATATTGTCATGTTATATATGCATTATCCAGCTATTGGACAAAAATATTCCCAACCTATCACTGCCATATTAGACTTACCTTTATCCTTATTGTAGCCTCGTGTGTAATGATAGGAAGTGGAATAGGGCATTAAAAAAAAAAATGTTCAAGAATATGCTACAGAGTCATCCTCTTTCTCTAAAGCATCCACAGGAACCATTTTTGCCTCCCAAGTTCGCACACCCACGCCGAGGCTGGACCCCGGCACACAGGAACCATTTTTGCCTCCCCAGTTCGCATCCTCTCCACACACACATTTTCTCTGAAGCATGAGGCCCACATTCCATACCTGTATCTCAGCCTGTAATGTGGCCTGATAGTAGAAGCCAGAGAACCAGAAATGAGCTGAGCACACGTGTTGTATATAATACAGAGCAGCACTGAGGAATAAAGTGACAGACAAAAATGTCCACAGTCCAAGTGATTCCACGTATGAGTCAGCATTACCTAGAGAGACAGAACTGCCAGGATATGTATAACTATAAGAAGGGACCTATTGAAGTAACCAGCTCATGCAGTTGTGGCAGCTGAAAAGTCTCACAATAGACCATTTATAAACTGGAGATCTGGGATTCTGAAGCATTGATCAGTCCAAGTCCAAAGGCTTCAGAGGTAGGAAAGACAATGATGTAATTCAGTCCAAAGTTGAAAGCCTGAGAACCTGTCAGGTGGAGCTGGTGTGATCCCTGGAGTCTGAAGACAGACAAGCCTCAAGTTCTGATGTCCAAGGTAAGAGAAGTCTATCCTGACCTCTCTTAAAAGAGATCCATTCATTTTCTGTATTTGTTCTCCCTGAGCCCTTTGTTGATAGGATCATGCCTGCCCACACTGAGGGCAGATCTTCCACATCTAGTCTACTCAGATGTGCATATTAATTTCCCTGGAAACAGCACCATTGACACACTGAGAGTAATGCTTTCTCAGATTTCTAGATAGTCCTTAATCCAGTCAAACTGACATCCAAAACTAACCATCCACTCCATGACCCTTTTATCAAAACAGTCTCAATATCATTATCAATTGTAAAATATAAAACATATTTAAGAGATTCCACCTACTAGTTAGAATAATCTGTATTTTTAAACTAAGCTCTTTTTCTCGCATTTTTAATCTACTTCATGCTATCAGAATACTCCTTCCTACTAAATTCCCATTCACACGGCCATTTTTATTTTTGCCTCACTCCATACTGATGCTCTCAAAGTTCCTTCTCTTCTATGATGTCTATTTCGAAACTCCTGGGAAATTGACAGCACCTAGAAATACCACTCACCCATCTGCCTCATTCTCCCTGCTTTCATAGTTGGGCCTAAATTTCACTGTCTCTTAAACACATTTTCCTAAATGCTTCATGACTATGACAAACCTGACATGCTTATACTGACTGGATCCTATCCAAGCGTTGCGTACTTGCCAATTTTACAAAAAGTGCTGAAGTTACTGTGTGTATGTTTGTGTGTCTGTGCTTACAACAAAATGTGAACTGTAGTTCTCTCTAGATGTTGAAATATAGGTCATTATTTCTCTTTTCCTTCTCCTCCTTCTTCATCCTCTTTTCATTGTTCTCTCTTCTCTTCCTCTCCTTCTCCCAATTCAAACCTCATCTCTGGTTACAGTATTACAAATATTCTTCTCATGATCTTTTTGTCATGGAAGTGGTTTATACTTTATTAGCATCTCAAGTAGTATGAAGCCCATAGCTGTCAACCACTCGAAAGTTTGATGGCTATCAACTCTGCTATTCACTTTGATCTTCTATGTCTTGGTAGCTTGTTCCCTATTCCAGAGGGATTATCAACTACAGCTCCCTAACACTGTTTAAGTACTTGATATACAGATTTTCCCATCAATAGACAAACATGCCATGTATTACATAGATATAGCACTGGAGACCCAAAATAAATGTATATCTTCAAATATAAAAATAGATACAAGAATCAATAAATAACAGATAAAATTAAGCCTCCCAGATATAACCCAACCTTTCATTAGATAACTGATGAGATGGAGAGGATAATTGGTGTCTACCTGAAAGTGGAATGTGTGTTAATGTCACTATGCAGCCATTATTTAAACCTATTTATTGAATTCCTACGATGAGCTAAGTGTTTTATGAATGCTCTTTACAATGAAATTTTTGAAAACTAAGAAGGGATATTCAAGAAAGAAAGTTAGAATGTATATATCAGGCTACACCAAATATGATTTTTTTAAAAAAAAAAAGACATTTTTGTCTGACTCTCAACCAATGCATCTTCTCATTCCTGAAGCTAGGCTGAAGGAGCATAGTATAATTAACTTGGTCCATTTGTAAGGAGAGTATTGTTGAATAACTCTCTCCCTCATGGACATCTGGGTGCGTTTGTTCTGATAGTACTAAATAGAGACTTTTTTCCTTAAAATGGAATTATCGGTACTAAAGGTTGTTTTTTATTGCTAATAATACAAGATTTAAAAAAAAATCAAACATAGAATGGAAGTCCTCTTATAATTCTAATCACCAGATATAAACACCATTAACAATTTTGTATATACCTTGCAGACTTAGTAAATTTCTCTAAATATGTAATTCTTTGTAAGATTTTTTACTGTCCAAAAAACTACCAAAGAACTTTCTGACTTTTGAATTTATTTATGAAACAAATTTACCTCTTATGAAGCCAAAACAGTGAATCTGCAATGTGGATGTTTTGGACCTTTCGGCATCTCTCTTTCTTGGTATAAATGAATATACTTACATTATGATCTAAAAGATAAATTTATATTCGAGGGTTTGATGACCCTCGAACAGTAGGAAACATTAAGAGTCTATCTGCTACCTAAACGTCAATAACACTGGCAGAATTTGCTTGATGTAATCATTTTGGAATTCTGGAGCTATTGAAAAATTGTGATTTCCAGGAAAAGTCTTGGATGATGTCTTAGTCTATTTGGTGTATATAACAAAATACCTTACTTAGACTAGGTAACTTTCAGATGACAAAATTTCCTTCTTATAGTTCTTGATGCTGGGAAGTCCAAGATCAAGGTACCAATGTTGTTTGATGAAGGCTTGCTTTTCTTCATAGACAGCACCTTCTTATTGAGTCATTAGGTGGTGGAAGGTGCTGACAAGTTCCCTTAGACCTCATAAGGGCATCAAAACATAATCAGACTTAAAGGCCTCACCTTTTAATGTTATTGAATTGGGGATTAGGTTTTAATATATAAATTTGTGTGAGGAGGACATAAAAATTCAGACCATGGCAGATAGTAATTGCAATTCTTTTCAGTCAATCTCAGCAACAAGCACAGTAACAACTATAGCCCCATACCCCACCTCTCAGTTCCATGGCAACCATACACATGTTTCAGGAGCAGCTTTCACACTATTGGCTCAAGTGAAGGTGGAGAAAAGCATTCTGTCTTCCAAATATCAGGGATATGTTCCCTGATAATCTGCTACTATTTCCGATTACAGAGGTGCAGACAAGTGTCAGCCATAATTGTTGCATCTCTTCCCATTGCTGCAAGCTCCCTCCCATGGCTAAAATTACTTCTAGATTTAAAGGGCCAGCACACCCTCTTCTTATCTTGCCCACCTCCTTTAAAAATCAACATATTAAAGAATAGAACATGCAGAAGCAGAGTATAAACAGAAAAAATTAGGAAGTGACTGCATGCCCAGAAGACACAGGCTCAGAAAAGATCTGTGAAAATCTTAAGTTTACATTTCAGCCTGATTCTTAAAACAGATACAGTATGCAACAATACCAAAAATAGCAAAACAATAAATTAAGTAACAAATAGCAATAAGCCCTGGAGATTGAGATGAATCTGATGCCCAAACTTACCTCATTATTAGATTCAAATGTCCGATTTTCAATATTTTTTTTTAATCACAAGACTTGGGACCAAAAGACAGCATAATGGTTATGTTGTTGGACTCCCACAAAGTTGGCCACAGTTTGAGTCCCAGACCTGGCAGCTTAAAACTCATGCTGGGCACACATGTATGTGTGCCCAAAATCCCAAAAGCAGAGTTGGGAGAAGGATAGTGGCAAAGCCATCCCCCCCATGGGGTGATTTCTGTCTCTGTCTGTCTGGTGAGTACACACACCTTATCACAAAAATCTCTCTAGAAAAAATAATAATCATGAGGCATACAAAGAAACCAAGAAGTATGGCTCACCCAAATGAAAGAAAAAAAAAATCACAATAAAAACTGTCCCTGATAAGGAAAACTATTTTAAAGATGCTCAAAGAACTAATGGGAGATACAGAGTAAGCAAAGAAAATGGTTCATAAACAAAATTGAAATATCAATAAGGAAATATAAAACTTGGAGAGAAACCAAAAATAAATTCTGGAAATAAAAGTTACAATAATTGAAAATTCACCAGAATAATTCAAAGGTAAATTTGAGCAGATAGAAGAAAGAATTAGTGACATTGAAGATAAAACAATAAAATTATCACCTGAAGAACAGAAAGAAAAAAGATTAAAGGAAAGCAAAAAGAGCATAAAGAACCATCAAACGTATCAATATACATATGATGAGAGTCCAGGAAGGAGAAGAGAGAGAGAAGGGAGAAAAGATAGTATTTAAAAAAATAATGCTGGAAACTTCCAGAATGTGATGGAAGACCTAAATATAAGCAAACATCCAAGAAGTTCAGTGAACTGAAACAGAACCCATTTCAGCAGAACTGAAACAGACATTCAAAGACACATTATAAACAAACTCTCAAAATGAGACAATGTTGAAAGCATAAGCAAGAAGAAACCCATACAAGAGCGCTCAATAAGATTATCAACATATATCTCATCAAAACTTTGGAAGCCGAATGACAGTGGTCAAATATATTCGAAGTTTAAAAAAAAAAAAAATCAAAGCTTATCTCCACCAAAACTGTCCTTCAAAAGTGAAGTAGAAATGGGAACCAGCAGTTAGTGTAATCGCTGTCACTGGATTCCCACCTAGCCAACTGCGGTTCGCATCCCGGAGCTGGTGGCTTAAAACTCACTCAGGGCACGTGTGCATGCGTGCCCAAGATCCCAAGAGGAGAATGGAGAAGGGATTGTGGCGTGACCATCCCCCCTAGGGGGTGATTTCTCGCTTTCTGTCTCTATGTCTCTCTCTGTCTGTCTGGCGAGCGCACACACCCTATAGCAAAAACCTCTCAAAAAAAAAAAAAAAAAAAGAAAAGAAAAGAAAAGTGAAGTAGAAATTAACACATTCTAACATAAACAAAAGCTGAAGGAATTCATTGAGTCCAAACCTGTCCTGAAAGAAATGTTCAAGGGAGACCTGAAGGGCAATATGAAAGAATACTAGACAATAAATCAAAGCTGTAAGAAGAAATAAAGATCTCAATAGAGGTAAATATTTGAGCAACTGTGAAAAGCTATATTTTTTTAAAATGTATTTTATGAGAGAGACAAAGAGAAAGAAAGAGACCATAAGCATCCTCAACAGAATACCATGCCATGATCTTCTCTTCAGTTTTCCCACCAACTACAACTATGGCATGCATGTGCACACCCACCATGTACAGGTCAATCTAGGTCAACCCTTACATTACATATGGCCCTTAGCATTTCTTATGCTACCAATGTACTGCTGCAACTTGGTCAAAAACTATTATTATTGTGACAACAATTTGGAATTCTACTTTTGGTTTTCTACATAATTTAAGTGATTAATTCATTAAAAATAAAAAGTTAGACTAAATTGTATTCAAAATAATTCTTATTGTAACTTTGGTTTGTAACTACACATTTCTTTTCTACAAACTTTAAGAGACTAATGCAGTTAAAGCATTAATATATGGTTTAGGGCACACAATGTACAAAGGTAATTTTGTGACATCAGTAGTTGAAAGGCGAGTTGATAGAGCTGTAAAGAGGCAGAGTTTATATGTCATAGAAATGAAGCTGGTATGAGTTTAGGTTAGAATGCTGTAACTTTAAAATGGTATGTGTAATCCTTATGCTAACCCAAAGAAAATAGCTATAGAATTTACATAAAGGAAATTTTTTAAAAATGCATATTTCACTACAAAAAATTAACTAAATACAAAAGTAGACAGTAATGTAGGAAATGAAGGACAAAAGAATTATAAGGCATATAGAAAACAAATAGAAAAATGACAGAAGCAAGTCCTTTTTTATCGGTAATTACTTTCAATGCAAATAAATTAAACATTCCAATCAAAGACACAGACTGACAAAAAGGGTTGAAGAAAACACATGACCCAAACACATGCTGTCTGCAAGATACTTATTCTAGACAAATAAGTAAAAGAAATAAAAATAAAAACAAAAAAAAAAACACACAAATAGACTAAAAGTAAAAAGATGGGAAAATATTCCATGTAAATTATAACCGAAAGAGAGCAGAGTCAGCTATATTAATATCAGATAAAATAGGCTTTAGATCAATAAAGCATATAAGAGCAAAAACATGGGCATTATATTTTAATAAAAGATTCAATACAGCAAGAAGATATAATACTTATAAACATTCATGCATGTAATAATACACATTAAAATACATAAAGCAAAACCTCCCACTTTCATAAGAATCCCACATTTACACACACCTTACCCTTGTGTGGGTCAGGTTTGATTTACTGATTGTCTTGCACTTAAATAGTACTTAGTATGCCTTTTTAACTACATGGGGTCTATTTTTACTTCTAAAGAAAGAGTGACCTTTTTAGGTTTGCTTTAATCAATAACAAAATCTTAAAATGTCAAATTAAGAGATAAGCTCTCCAAATTTTTTCTGAACTTACGCTCTTTTAAGAGTTTTTTGAATGTGTAACATGCTAATTTTAAAAATGGACCATGGAATCAGAACAACTTGTATTTAGATTCCAGTCCTGCCAATCAGTGTGATGGTAAGTAATCAGTTTACATGCCCTGTGTTTAAGGGTTATCTGAACCCATTAAATGGATGGAAAATAGTATATATTCCAAAAATTGTCATGTTGATTAGAGATATTGTCTATACATTGTTTAGGATAATGACTGACGCATAAGCCAAGATTCTTGAATTTTTTGTAAATGTTTATTAATTGTGTAAAAATTAACATAACTCAGCTAGTAGCCGAATGTACAAATAGTGCTGGGTACATGATAATTCTCTTGAGTGAATGGTAAAGAAACACCTGTATTGGCAAGCCAATGAAGTGTTATTATCAATACAAGGTCTTTCCTACCTTCCCCAGGCAAGGTTAGAGCTCCCTCCTCAGGATTCACACTATATTACAATAATGCTTTTACTGCAGGACTTCAACTGTGTAGTTCTCTGAGTGAGGACTCTCTCTTGCTTAGGTCCATACCTGTAGACCTTAGGGCACAGTGTCTCTGATTTAATAGGCTTTCTTTTCTTTTTTTCTTTTAATTTTTCCATAAGGTACATGTGCTCATCGAAGAGACCGTGCAGGAGAGTGACAGAGAGGGAGAGAAAGAGACTATTCCCTAGAGGATATGGCCACACAGCAATCCCTTCTCCTCAATTCTCCTCTTGAGCTTTTGGGCATGCACACACTGAAACCTGCATGTTTTTAGGCTGCCAGGTCCCGGATACAAACTGTGCAGTTGGCCATGTGGGATCCAAACACCATCTTAACCACCATACTGCAGGCTGACCTGAGACTTAATAAGCTTTCAAAAATGTTCCTTGAATAATTTGATTTTAATTACTTAAAAGAAAGACAAGACTCAGTTGTAACAAAATATTTGTAAGATTATCTCCTAACCAAACTGACTTTTCCCAAAAGAAGGGACAGCTTTGAAAAATGCTAAAAGGGAGGGAACCAGCAGTTAGCGTAATGGCTATGTCGCTGGACTCCCACGTAGTCGACCGTAGTTCGCGTCCTGGACCCGGTGGCTTAAAACTCACGCCAGACGTGTGTGCGTGCGTGCCCAAGATCCTGAGAGGAGAATGGAGGAGAAGGGATTGTGGCGTGACCATCCCCTCTGGGGGGTGATTTCTCGCTTTCTGTCTCTATGTCTCTGTCTGTCTGGCGAGCGCACGCGCCCTATAGCGAAAACCTCTCAAAAAAAAAATGCTAAAAGAGATAAATTTAAAGAAAGGAAGGTTTATGTTCTATAGACTCAGTTAATAAATATATACTGTGGGAACCAGCAGTTGGTGTAATGGCTACGTCACTGGACTCCCACATAGTCTACCATGGTTTGGGTCCCAGACCCGGTGGCTTAAATTCACGCTGGGCACGTGGAGGAGAAGGGATTGCAGCATGGCTATCCTCCCTGGGGAGTGATTTCTTGTTTTCTGTCTCTCTTTCTGGCAAGCACGCACAACCCTATAGCAAAAAGCTCTTTAAAAAATAAAAATAAAATAAGTATTTACTATGCAGAAGGCCCTGTATAATATAGAAAAATAAAAATAATGTTTCCCTAGCCTCAAAAGCCTTATATTTCAGTACAGAAAATGATATTTTTATATAAATCCCCTAAAATAGAATATGGTTAATTCTGTATAAAATAAAGTTTCTTTAAAAAAATTTTTTGAGAGGTTTTTGCTATAGGGCACGTGCGCTCACCAGAAAGACAGAGAGAGACCGAAAGTGAGAAATCATCCCCTGGGGGACGGCCACACCGCAATCTCTTTTCCTCCATTCTCTTCTTGGGATCTTGGGCACTCACACACACATGCGCCCGGCATGAGTTTAAGCTAGTGGGTCTAGGATTCAATGTGCGGTCGACTATATAGGAGTCCAATGACATAGCTATTATGCCAACTACTGGTCACTAAAAAAATTTTTTTAAACATGGGCCACACAGTGGTATGGTGATTAAAGCAGCTGGATACAAAATGGCCAACTGTGTGGTTCAAGTTTTGCCCCCAGTTTGAAAAACACCAGGCACATGCACATATGTGCCCAAAATCCTGAAAGGAGAAATGGACCATTAGGGGTGGTCACTTTCACTCTCTCCCCAGCAAACACATGTACCTTCTGGCAAACTGTGAAGAAGAAGAAGGAGAAGAAAGAGGAAAAGTAGGAGAAGGATTTCCAACTAGTATAGTAAAAATATGCATCCTCAGAGGAAAAATAGCTGGTGTTGAAGATAGGGGAGAGCTCAGAGAGGGCAGGAAATGGATAAGGGAGAAGAAGAGGGAGAAGATGCGGTATGAGCACAACTGCAGATAAAAGAAAAATAAGACTTGTCTAGAAAAGCTCCGGCTTCTCAACTGTGTTCATAACATTTGTTGAATGCATAGATGGGGTAGAAGTGTACTGTTGAGGAACCTGAAGGCTAGCCTGGACTTTGTCCAGTAATTTAGGAAGATTAATGTAGTGTTACGTGAAGGTGTTTGAGGCTAGGAAGGAATCCAGTGTTAAAACTCAAGATGAGGTCATTAAAATGCCAGGGCAAGAATTGAAAAGAAGAGAGAAACAAATGAGAATCATCTACGAGGTCAAATTACTAATGCTTGGCAACCAACTGAATATGAGAGATCGGGGAGAGGAGGCAAAGATGACTCTGCATCATTAAATAATCAACCTTTGGCCAGCAGATGAAGTATCTCTTCTCTATGACTCACATGTTACCAGAAGCCTCTGACTTCCTGGAATTTTTTAAGAATGAAATTTCTAAGTCTCTCAATAATACATTTTTAGCCCACAGTTTTTACCATTTCTGTGTGGAATAATGTCTCTCTAAGTTTGTAGAGCAGAGACTTTGTCTATCTCCCGGTGTGTATTAAACCTGATGTAACCACATTTGACAAATTGGTCTCCAAGCCTACTATTTACCTGAGTACAATCCGTTGCCATTGGGCTGGATGGAAGTAATTTGTCAGATGAATGGTTTTTGATAAATAGAAAAACTTTTGGATAAACTCATAAAAGGCAAGATTGACTACCTCACTGCAATGATTACAGGTTTCCAGTGATCAACCGTGTACATACCACTCAACCCCAGAAAATGGATTGTGAGACACAGCAATTGAATGAATCACCTAGCAAGATCAGCCTACAGACACATCTCTGGGTCAGGCTTCTTCCTTAGCACTTCAAGATTCAAATATGTGTTTAAAAATCTTCACCTAGATGCTCCATGGTCACCTCAATCCAACATGTTCAGAAGAGAATTCATATCCTCCATCTCCTTCATTCATTATCCCAAACCACCTTCTTTCTCTGTATTCCTTTTCACCTAAGCCTTAGAGCCATGCTGCTCTCTTTCTTCTTTTTCATGTCCAGTTCACCCAAAAGCTACTGCTTAGTAACTCCTATGCCCAGATTTCCTTCTTCAGTCCTATTTTAGGGTCTTGAGTTCTAAATCAATCCTATTTTGTCTTTGTCATTAATATCTTGCCTAAGATTTCTTAACATCTTCCAACAAGTCTTTTGTCCTTCAGACTCAGTCTCCTAAATCCACTTGCTATGTTACAACGAGAGTATTGCTCTAAAATACAAATTTGAAAATGTATCATTTTACTTGAAATTTGTCAATGGTTTCTCATTTCTTTTTTTTTTTTTTAATTGCCAAAGGGTGTACGTGCTCCTCCAAGAGGAGGAAAAAGCATTCTGCAGTAGATGCAATCCCTTCTCCATTTCTCCATCCTGTCAAGATTTAGGGGCGATTCACACATGTGCCCAGTGTGTTTTTCAAGTCACCAGGGCCAGAACTCAAACCAGTCAGCCATGTAAGATCTGGCTCCCTTAACTGGGAATTCACAGGGCCAAGCTGGCTTCTAATTTCAAAATAAAGTCTAAACTCTTAAATACAGTCCCCTATGACAGCTCATATTACATTGCATTACAACTAGCTCCTCTTTTATCTCAATCCTCCACCACTTTGACAACTCCTACATGTTTTGGGTATGGACAAATGAATTAGTATGTTCTGTAAGTTCATGATATTATTTAATTCTCACAAAAATTCATTCAAATAATGTTGTTACTATTTCACAAGGGAAAACTAGTAAGTATCACAGACACGATATACCATGTTCAAGTAACAGAGAGTAATGGACAGACTGGGCTGAACATCTGACCCCAAAACATTCCATCTCAATGCCTCTTCATATTGCTTTATATTGGATCTACTGTTTTCTGATTTTGTAGCAGCTCTAGGTGAACCTATGATATACCTCTCATTACTATGTGTATGTGTGTATGCGTGTGATTAGATTATCATCTCCTGAAATTCAAAAACCGTATTCATCTCCACAGTCTGACTCCCCGGTAAAATCCTTTTCAACATGCTTTTAATTGGTACTCAAAAAGTGATTTGTTGGATTCAATAAAATAGTGCAGTGGTGAAGAAGGTTTTGTTACTAAATAATGAGCTCTAACAAGTTTATAAGCATAAAGTAATTTTAAGGTACCAGTATATAGTATATAAAGAAAATGTATAGTATCGATATATAAAAAGTAATATTTGCTAAATGCACAGACCATTCGGAGCTCATGAAGATTTACTACTAAATGAGACAATATGGCTCTAAAACCTTGATGTAAGTAACAGCTCAATGTTCTCAGGGTAAAATGTTCCAGTTAGATTATTAATAGGATTTCATTTTGCTTTGGATTCAGATCATCCTTGGCCAATAACATTATTCAGTCTTTCATACTGAAGTCTTTCTATAAAAAAAAAAATTCTTTGGCATCGTAACTCCCACCACTAGGAAACTTGCAGGGCAAGTGAAATAGTAAGTTCTAAGGGAAGCAACCTACTAGGAGGTCTTCAATTTTTGCTAGGTGACCTTACCTCTGAATTGATTAGATCTAACTGTTAGAATGAGTAATAGAAACCACATTTTCATGATAAAATTTGAAAGAAGAAGAGAATAAGATGAAGGTGTCTACTTGAAAATTGAAGAAATCATCTGAAACAAGATTGAGGAAATTGGAGGTGTGTAGCCTGCTAAGATGATTTAGGAGAGGATAATTTCTGTATTCAAGCATTGTATGGCATTTGTAGAATACGCCCATAGAATTGCCAACTCATGCTCTTTTTTATAAAATTTCTCCCTTGGGAGCAGCAGGTGGTGTAGCGGTTACGTTGCTGGACTCCCACATGGCTGACCGCAGTTCAAGTTCCAGATTTGGTGGCTTGAAACTCATGCTGGGTGTGTGTGTTTATGTGCCCAAGATCCTGGGCAAAGAATAGAGAAGGGATTGCAGTAAAGCCATACTCCCAAAGGGTGAGTTCTCATTTTCCCTCTCACTGTCTCTCTCCGTCTCTCTCTCATTCTCTCTCTCTCCCTCCCTCCCTCTCCCTAGTGCAGAGGAACTCATGCATCACAAAGGAAAAATTTCTTTAAAAAAAATTTGCTCCCCTTCCTCGTGTTTTCCCACGTAGTTGCAGCAGAAAAGGTCATGTTCCCACATCATGTAGTGCACAAGCACAGTAGATTCGTTGAAAGGTAGAACTTGATCCAACCCCCAGAAATCACTGTCTACAGGAATTACAGAACAGAGAGAGAGAGAAAGATCTGGAAGGTAGACCCTGGAATATGTACAACTTGGGAACTATTGCTGACCCTACTTTCTGACACACGAATTGAAGAGCAGAGAAAATGAGAATAGAGTTACAAAGGGACGAGAGGAGAAAAACAGAAGTACAGGTGAGGTACATAAAAAGTATCTTGATCCTTTTAAGCCTCTGATTCCAGGTCATTTCTGTGGTCTACGTGCATTTCTGTCTTTGGATACCACAAGAAAACTCTGCATCCTTCTAATTAAGTTCTCTTTTTTCCTTAGGTTAATTAAAATAAACTTTTGGTAGTTTACAAATGAAAAAGTCCATATTGATAAATATTTTACACAGAAAAAAAAAGAAGACATTCTCTGGTTTCCAAAGGTAGGAAAATGTGAACCAATGCCATAAAAAGATGCAAAGGTAGATGTAACATATAGAAGAACAGTACAATAGAAAAACCCCTAAGTATGTTTCTGTGTATAAGTTCCCTGTAACTGGAAACAGTAAAACAGAAGCTAAATCTCGATTGATAAAGGTGTGATAGAAGATTTTTGGTTTAAGAGAAACTGGATGATACAATTTGTGAGGCTCTTTCCAACTATGGTATTTGTTGAAGTCTTATGAGGATAAATTTTCAATCATATGCAGGTTCCCCCATACTTACCCCAAATAAGAAACTATGTTCTTTCAATTGCTCTTTTCTCATCGTCTCCAACCTCATCTCCAGCAGTTGAACTTTATACATCACCATTCTGAAAATGTGGTGCCTGATGGAATATCAAATATAAATTTTAAGATAGTGACAGGAACTGGAAAGGAACTACCAACCTCAAACGTGGAGTTAGTCTAGCCAGAGTCAAAACAAGACTTAAACTAGGAGGATCACTGATGACTATTGATGTGAAAATTCTCAACAAGATACTAGCAAATCATATCCAACCGCATATAAAAAAGATTACTAACCATGACCAAGTAGGCTTTATTCCAAAGATGCAAGGGTGGTTCAACATACATAAAACCATAGATGTAATAAACCATATCAACAGAAAGAAAGACAAAAAGGCATATGATCATTTCAATAGATGCAGAAAATGCATCTGACAAAATACAACATCAGTTCATAATTAAGACTCTCAGCAAAACTGGAATAGAAGGACCATTTCTCAGCATAATAAAGGCTATTAATTAAAAACCTATAGCTAACATTATACTAAATGGGGAAAAGCTGAAACCTTTTCCACTAAAAACTGGTACAAGACAAGGCTGCCCACTTTCTCCACCCCTTTTTGATATTATGCTGGAAGTCCTAGTCAACATGATCAGACAAGAGAATGAAAAGATATTCAAATTGGGAAAGAAAAGTTGAAGTTATCTCTCTTTGCAGATGACATGATTGTATACATAGAAGACCCAAAGGTATCTATGAAAAAACGTCTCAACATAATAAATTAATACAGTAAAGTGGCAGAATATAAAATCAACTTAAAAAGAAACTTATAGCATTTCTATATACAAACAACAAGCAGACAAAGGCAGAACTGAAGAGATAAATCTCGTTTACCATAGCCACAAAAAGTATAAGTTACCTAGGAATAAATCTAACCAAAGAGGTCAAAGACCTCTACAAGGAAAACTACGAAAATCTTGGGAAGTTGAAAATGACACACAAAAAAATGGAAGGGCATTCCTTGTTCCTGGATTGGGAAAATTAATATAAGTAAAATGGCAATTCTATCCAAATTAATCTACATATTTAATAAAATCCCTATCAAATTACAAGAGACATTCTTCACAGATCTAGAAAAGACAATCATAGAATTTGTCTGGAATTATAAAAGACCCTATATTGTCAAAGCAATCCTGTGCAACAAGAGTGGAGTGGGTGGCATCTCACTTCCTGATGCTGAAATATATTACAAAGCTGTGATCATCAAAATAGCATGGTGTTGGCACAAAAAAACATATGTGTGAACAAATGGAACAGAATAGAGACCCCAGAAATAAACCCCAAAATATACAGCCTGTCCACTGATTTTTGACAAAGGATATCAGTTAATTCAGTGGGAAAAGGAAAATCTCTTTAGCAAATGGTTCTGAAAAAACTGGGTATCCACTTGCAGAATGGTAAATCTGAACCACTCTCTCACCATTAACAAAAATCAAGTCAACGTGGATCAAAGATTTAAGCCCAAGATTTCAAACTATAAAACTACTGGTAGAAAACACTGGGGAAACCATGGGAGACACTGAAGTAGGCAAAGACTTCTTAAATAAGACCACCAAAGCACAGGCAATAGTCCCAAAACTAGACAAGTGTGACTACATCAGATTAAGAGGTTTCTGCACAGCAAAAGACACAGTAATAAGTGTGAACCAACAACTCTCAGAATGGGAGAAAATTCTCTAAACTATGCTTCAGATAAGGGACTAATAACCAGAATACACAGGGAACTCAAGTGGCTTACCCGACTAAAAATGACTAACCCAATTTAGAAGATGAAAAAAAAAAAAAAAAAGAGCTGAATAAACAACTCTCCAAGGAAGACATACAAACAGCCAGAGAGCATGTGAAAAAATGCTCAACATCCCTCATCATAAGGGAGATGCAGATTAAAACCACAATGAGATACCACCTAACCCGAGTCAGAATAGTGAAAATTAAAAAAACAAACAAACAAAAAACATCAATGGTAGGTACTGGCAGGGATGTGGTGAAAAGGGAACTCTCTTACATTGCTTGCAGGAATGTAAATTGATCCATTGATCCGCCACTGTGGAGAATAATATGAAAGACCTACAAATAGAACTACCACATAACCAAACAATTCCACTGCTGGTTATCTCCCCAAAGGATAGGAGAACTCTCAGTCAGAAAAGTGCTTGCACATATATGTTTATTGCAACATTATTCACAATCACTTAGACATGGAACCAACCAAATGTCCATGAACAGATGATGGATTGGAAAGGTGTGTCACATATACTCTATGGAATACTACTCAGCCATAAAAAACAAGACCGGGAACCAGCAGTTAGCGTAATGGCTATGTTGCTGGACTCCCACGTAGTCGACCACGGTTCGCGTCCCGGACCCGGTGGTTTAAAACTCACGCTGGGCATGTGTGCATGCATGCCCAAGATCCCGAGAGGAGAATGGAGGAGAAGGGATTGCGGCGTGACCATCCTCCCGGGGGGTGATTTCTCGGTTTCTGTCTCTATGTCTCTCTCTGTCTGTCTGGCAAGCGCACGCGCCCTATAGCAAAAACCTCTCAAAAAAATAATAAAAAATAATAAAATAAAACAAGACCCTGGCATGAGATAAAGAGTTGACACATATGGAAGATTTACTGCTGAGTGAAGCAAGCCAAGCTATGAAAGAGGGACATTGTGTGTCTTCACTTAACATATACCAACTACGCGTACTCTATGGTGGAAACTGAAAGATTGGAGGACATAGAAGCATTGACAATGGTTATAGATTCTGAAGACAATATGGGATGAGGGTGGGAGGAGGGTGGGAGAAAAGAGAGTGTGTAAGGGAACTATCAGTTAGCGTAATGGCTATGTTGCTGGACTCCCACGTAGTCGTAGTCGACCACGGTTCGAGTCCTGGACCCGGTGGCTTAAAACTCATGCCGGGCACATGTGCATGCGTGCCCAAGATCCCGAGAGGAGACTGGCGGAAAAGGGATTGTGGCGTGACCATCCCCCCGGGGGGTGATTTCTTGCTTTCTGTCTCTCTGTCTCTCTCTATCTGTCTGGCGAGCGCACGCGCCCTATAGCAAAAACCTCTCCAAAAAAAAAAAAAGGAAAAAAGAAAGTAAATTAAGGATGAAAATAGAGAGGCAGGACATTTATGAGACATAGAAGTGGGTTATTCTCTGTTGATGATAATGTGTTTTGTATCCTCAGCTTGACTGATGTAAAGTGTATTCATGTTGGGTAAATTCAGCTTACAAGCAAAGTGATGTACAGTAATTAAATGTATAAAATAAAAAGATAAAAGTCACCAGCCAGTGACTTAGAAGTTAAAGTAGCTAGATCCCACATGGTCAACTGTACAGTTGGAGACCAAGACCCAGTAGCTTGAGAAACACACTAGGCATGTGTGAATGCATGCCCAAAATCCCAAAAGGAGGGCAAGATGGAGGAGAAGGGATTGTGCCATGTGGGGTGGGGGTGGGGGGTGCTTGCTCACTTCCTCTCTCTCTCCGTCTTTTGCCAGTTGAGTGCATGTGTCCTCTAGCAAATTTAAAAGAAAAGAAAAAAAAAAAATCAGACAAGAGGCAGGAACGTGCATGAAATGAAGGGGGAACGCACACACTAGAGATGGCTGTGAGGATTCAACAGCTCCGTGATAGTACACTAGCTATTTCCAGCATGGTACAATGCCTGGCCTACCGAAGGAACTCAACAAAGTCATTGACTAGATGGATAGACAAATGGATGAAAGAATGAATAAGCAAAGAGATGAAGCAGGCAAGAAATGTAGACAAGAATATATGAGAGGAATCAGTGACAGAAAGAAACTTAGAGAGCTTAAGATAATCAGTTGAAAACCATCTGTAAGGGCAGGACTGTAAATTGGCCCCATAGTGCAGTGGTTAATTTCTGTAAATAGAATGCCAGATCCCAGGCTCGGTCCCATGGCCTGGTAGTTAAGGGAACTGAATTCCACGTGGCCAATTACGCAGTTTGAATTCCAACCTCAGCAACTTAGGAAACATAACTCATGTATATACATGTGTGTGCCCAAAATACTGACAGGAAGGAGAAATGGAGGAGAAGTAGTGTGCTTGAACACCACCCTGGAATACCATGTGTGCGTGCACACACACACACACACACACACAAGCAGGAAAAAAAAAAAGTCTGTACATTGTACATTGGGTCCAATTTGTAATTTCAAGGTTCTATTCACTTGGTTTCAGGAGTGTAAGCCTGACCACAAACAAAGCCCTACTGCCTTTCCAGTTATCAGATACAGAAATCCTCCAATCTGCCTCACAGCCACAGATTCATCGCCACCCCACCGCAGCTAGGACTTGCTCCTGTAGAGCATTAGACTTGAGCTAACCAGTGTTACTCCTCTGTCCTTCAATCTGAAGCAAATTTTAAGTGGAAGAGTAATTTCTAAACTAAACAAGAGGTTTGAAAACAATTTTGATGGTTGGAAATAAATTAAAGTGCTTAAAATGCCCCTTAAAGTCACTGAAGAGTTTGAATCACACTGGCAACAATATAGAAATCAGGCACTTTCAAATCTGAAAACTCTTGAGTTACTTAAGTGACCAGAGAGTGCTGGGAAGAGAAGCCTTGAAGTGCCTTGTTCGGGTTCCTAACCAGAGCTCAGGTGCTGTGAAGATTAGGAAATAACAAGCTGCTCCTTTTTCCAGAACCCGTTTTGCTCTTCATAAGTTAAGCTCTATTTAAGGGATTCAGTTTCTTCTCTCTTTCTAGTTTCAAACCCTTGTCTACACCATCTCTTGCTAGGAAGTATTGGTGCCCTGAATTCCATTTAAACACGTGCATCGGGCACTGAAGGCCAAAGAGGCTAGGATAGAGTAACCTCTCTGACCATGGACAAGCAACATATTAATTGAAAACGCCAAGTCCCCGAATAGTCCCTGCAAACTTACTTCCTACTTATTTCCTTCTGGATTTGTTTCTTCTGATTACTTATTCATTTGAATTTAAGACATTATGCTAAGTCTTAGGCCAGGCGGATAGCATAGTACCTTCAACTTTGATGGTAGGCAAGGCAGAAGGTGTTTTATTTTGAATTGTTGGATCCAGTTTACAAGAGGAGTTATGTAAATAGAGAAGACATTAAAGAGAAGCTAATACCCTTAACTTTGGTTCTTGGTGTTTATAAAACCTTGACTCACACACTCCAGGAGGAGAAATGGCCTATCAGAAGGTTGGTGGCATAACACATAAATATGTGTCTCACCAATATAGACTAGCTCATGTAGGATTATCATATTTATTTTTAATGTGGCTATGTACATAACCTCTTAGTCCCAGGTTACTCCTGAATATGATTGTTTACATCTTATATCACATTATTTTCTTCTTCCATACACTTTAGCATGAACAGATTTATTTAACAACCTATAACCAACACTGTTGCAATATTAAAATAAGAACTTTTTCTTAGTTTCTTCTATAGGGTGCATTTGCTCACCAGAGAGAAACAGAGACAGAGGGAGAGGAAAAGTGAGAAATTATCACCCCCAGAGGGGTGCCCATGCCACAATTCTTTCTCCCCCTTTCTCCTCTCAGGATTTTGGGCATGCATGCATACACACCTAGCATGCTGTTCAAGCTGCCAGGTCTGGGACTAGAACTGCTCAGTTGCCCATGTGAGATCCAGGCACTTTAACCACCTTGTTACCTGCTGGCCCTCAAGGACATTTTTGGATATGGATTTCCAGATTATTACCATGTACTGTATCATAAGGTGAAAGGCACTAGTGGGGAACACATTCACTGAAGCTCAATGGCTCCACACAGATTTATTTCTAACTCAAGTCAAGTTGGAGACGCAGGTAGAGGGCAAGGGTGCTCATATCCATACAGCAATCCAGGGACCCAGGTTCCTCCCAGCCTGTTGCTCCCTTGGTGCTTTACGGTTTCTGCTGTATCACAGCATCCAGCAGACAGGGGGGCAGCCAATGGAGGAAGAAAGAGAAAGAGCATGAAGACTGCACATGAGGCTTTCTTAGGCCAACCCCAACAGCGGAAACTGACTTCTGCCTGCTTTGCCAGCTTCGGCCAGTACGATGACGTCTAGGACATGCAGTGGCCATGCACTCAAGTGGAAAGTAAAATGGATTGAAGAAAAACAAGCTGATCTCTTCCATACCTAGTCACTGAAGAGTAATAATCCAATTAATATTCCACATTAATTGAATATATATACTCTGTGGCAGTCATTATGCTAAGTACTTTAAGCCTATTCAATAACCTTCTCAAAAAAACCTAAGAACTAGTTCGCACTATTATTACTATTATCTCATAAGTGAGAATTCTGAGCTTGAGCAGTTAGTAATTTTACCAAAGTCAAGCTGTTATCCTTGGCACACACTTGGGATTGGAACTCTGACAGGGCCTCACTGCGGTGTTCCATCACCACTGTCAAGACAACCAGTGTCTGCTGCCCCCTGCCTGCTCGTCCTCCTCTGTGGCATTGTACACTTCAGCCTACAACGCCATTTGCTTCTTGGGTCACCACCTTCTGTCTTACTGTGCCAATTCAGTTAAACTGGCTTGTTGTTGTCTGACATCAAAACACAATCACAGGTTTTTAGTATGAGCAGCCTACTATGAATCTGCTCAGAGTAGATCCTAAGCTCAGGCAGTCTTGCTCCACTTCATCCGGCATGAATGATGCATACACAGCCTGTGAGTTGATTTGGGGAAAATAGCTCCTGAGCATCTAGGCAATGACGGACCTCATCCTCCATGAGTGCATCCTGTTTCCTGCCTCCCTGCCTTTCTGCAGAAGACTTGTGTAAATTCCCTGCATCATCTTTGAGTCTGAGATCAAAGTCCTTTCTCCCACTGTTCAGCATGATGTGTGTGTGTGTGTGTGTCTGTGTGTGTGTATGTGTGTGTCTCCCTTTCTCTCTCTCTCTCACACACACCAAAAACAAAAACAAATGCCAAATACAAATTCTAGAGAGGTCTATGGTATTTTTTCAGCCTCCAAATTTCCAAGCATATGCATAGGGATAATACAGGTGCACACGAGAAAAGGTAATAGAAAAAATGAAAAGTTATTCATTATGACTGCAATGACCTAGGTTCTTTGGAATAGTTCTTAAACTACTGCAAACCAATGCCGAACAACAGACATTAGAGAAAAAAGGGGAAAAAGAACTGCTGCAGCTTTTGAACTAATTCCCTGACTCCCATCCTTCTCCAAATAAAGACGGTGGTGCCTGAGGCCATGTGATTTCAAACTAGTTAAGTGAGCCTGGAGCGTACTCCTAGGAGCACTAAAATTCACTGCAGGCTCAAGAGATCCCTTTAATGGATTCAGTTTTTGGGCTCAAATGCAAAAGGTGAACCCACATAGGCTTCTCTAAACCTTAAGCTGTTAAACAGGCAAGAACAAAAGCTCACCAAGAGCCTCTTTCAAACTGCTCTCAGCAGCAAAATACCTTTTTTTTTTTTTTTCCCAGAGAAATCTGCTTTTGGAGTAATAAGCAGGGCTTTTCTGTTTCAACTCGAGGCATGATTTTTAGAAGCTGCATGTTGTTGCAAAAAACAGGAATCTCAAACAGTAAAAATTTTGTAATTCCCTTTACGCCGTTAAAGAGAAAATGCTCTGGTGGCTAACACAGAATTTTAGACGGATGCATTTTAGGAGGAACCCATCATAACTGCTTTATGTAGACAGCACTGTAGTAAGGGCAGCTGACAGCACGATTCACTGAAGGGAAGAAACGGGAAGAAAATGCACACCTTTAACAAACTAGTCAAAGTAGAAATAAGCACCTCATGAGCCAAAATTACTGTTGAGTATGGACCTCAGGGATTTTCCTAAGTGAGGGCAAAGTGTAAATAAGGCTTCTGTAACCAGTCTGAGAAGTTGCGGGTTGGGTTTTTCTCTCTCAGAGCCAAAGCTAGCTTGTTTTAGAGACCACCCTGGGACAGGAGGTGCAGTGGGTAAGGTCCCTCTCTGCCACTCACTGGCTCAATAATCTTTGGTAAGTCCCTTTACCAAATGGGCCACGTCTGTAAAATGGGGCTAATAATATTACCTACATCACAGATCATTTTTTTAAAGTTGTCAGAGGGCACATGTGCTCACCAGAAGAGACAGAGAAAGTGGGAAAGAGAAAAAGCACCCACAAAGGAGCAGGGTCACATTCAAAATTCCTTTTCCTCCATTTCTCCACCTTGATAAGATTTGGGGTATGAACGGAGCCGGCATGTTTTTTGAGCTCCGGGCTGGAATTTGAAACGTGGTTGGCCATGTGGCATCCGGCTTCCCTTAACCAGGCTTATGGAGCCAGCCAAAAGGTCGGTTTGGACAAGAGATATGTTTATAGGTCTCCTGCCCATTTCACTCCTTCACAAATGGAATTTACTAGCAAAGATTTAAAGCAAAGTGACAAGGAACAGCATCGACTGGACTAAAACACAGACATTGTGTCCAGAGTCCTAGAGAGCAAAGAATAGGACGAGATGGAGGAGACTACTAGACACTCTGTTTGACATGAATAAAAAAGCAGTCCTTGGGGACCAGCAGGTGGCATATAGTTACATCGTGCTTCTCCCACATGGTCGACTGCAGTTGATTCCAGGACACAGCAGCTTAAAGCACACTGGGCATGTGTGCATGCATGCCCAAAATCCCAAGAGGAAAATGGAGAAGGGATTGTGGTCTGACCATTCCCACTGGAGGATGATTTTTTGCTTTCTGTCTTTCTGGAAAGCAGACGCAGCCTATAGCAAAAGTCTCTCACTAAAAAAAAAAGCAAAAACAAAACCAATCCTTGACCTAGTGATTAAGGGAGTCGGATCCCATATGACCAACCATAATTCAGGTCCCAGTCTCAGTGACTTAAAAAAAATGATAGGTCCATGTGTGTGCATGCCCAAACCCCCAGCAGACAGAGAAATAAAGAAGAGACTGTGGTGTGAACAAGTCCCAGGTGGACACTTTCTCCCTTTCTCTCTCTCTGGTCAGCACACACCTTCTGGCAATGACAAAAAATGAAAATGAAATCACTCTTAGCTGCAGTGGCACAGCATGAATGGGAACCCGATGCTATGGTGGGGCCACGTGGGAACTCCCATGATTGCGTCCCGAGGCCTCCTGTACACTCCTGATGAGGCTGCGGGATCATGGCATGAACACCACGTTGGAGGTGCCTATCTCTCTCATGGAAGAAATAAACTTTTTTAGAACTCAATTCTTTTTCCTTTTTTTTTTTTTTTTTTTTCTGGAGAGGTTTTTTGCTATAGGGGGCATGCACTTGCCAGAAAGAGAGAGACAGAGAGATAGAAAGCGAGAAATCACCCTCCAGGGGAGAAGGCCAGGCCGCAATCCCTTCTCCTCTCGGGATCTTGGGCACGCACGCACATGAGCCCGGCGTGAGTTTAAGCCACCAGGTCTAGGACTCAAACCACGGTCAACTACATGGGAGTCCAGTGACATAGCCATTACACCAACTGCTGGTCCCTAGAGAACTCAATTCTTGATATGAATGATTTGGGTCTTGTTTATCTCTGGGTTTCCAGTGCCTAGGATATGGTGGAAAAATTCAGTAAACGATGGCAAATGCATGCATGTGTATGTGAGTGAAGAACACCATCATCTCATGAATCTTTCACACAGTTTTGCTCAGCGTGCAGCAGACCTTCCTCTGGCCAACCTGCTGATGACCAAGATGTGCAACGTCCGTCCACTGTGGTTAAAATTAAGCAAGGCCAGTACAAACCTGGCATCTCGAATCTGTTTCCTAAATTTTCAGGAATTCAAAAAATTGCCTGCCTATTTAAAGAAAATGTATTGCCTGATGAACACTCCATTTGTTAAAAAAGAAAAAAAATATCATCAATCAATCAAGATAACCAAATAGTTTAATTACTACCTGTGTATCCAGCCTTGCCTCCCCAGGCTCCTTCGCCCCAAGGCCAACAGAGGACCCTTTTCTCACTACATTCCAGAGCTGAGGGCTCTGTGGCTGGAGTTGGAAGCAGGCTGCCTTAGCAGCTGCCCCTCCTCTGCAGCCGCGTGCCAACACAGACTCACTGCAAAATCAGGAATGCTGCAATGCAGTATTTTCATCTGAAACTTTGAAGCCATGTTCAGGAGTTCAGACATACAATGAAAGCACATTTGTTTTCAGGGTTCAAATGCAACTTCAATGATAGCCGTTGAAGGAGGCAGGTGAATTATCACCAGCTCAGCAGCACTTTTTTGATCTAGCCGATCATAATGGCATTTTGCTAAACTAAATTATTTTAGATCCTCTTGAAAATTATGAAGCTTTTCTCCAGCAAGAATCAGCTGCTCATAACTGTAGCCCTCCAGTATCACTGCAGGGAGCAGAGCTGGAGGAGAGCTGTCTGCTGAAAACAATCTACCCCAACCTTCCAGACCCAGGCAAAGAAAACCGCTAAGGGACCAGCAGGGAACTCAGCAAAACAATAGAAATTTCTAGCTACCTCTCCTTTTAAAAGGTCATTTGTCTTACTCCTACTGATGCTAATCATAGAGATTCAGATTTCTCACTGGAGACCTGTATTTTTCTGTATAATATTACTCCTGAGTCCTACCCTGCTTCCACACACTGCATTCCGCAAGGTGTGTGTTACTGTCTTACACTTGGGCACATTCTCTGTCCTTCTGTGTCTTCCCTGCACTTTCACAAGCATGCTGCTAAAAAACGTTCTGGTCTCAATATAATAAAAATCTGTCTCCACCAGCCAGCAGAATACACTTCAATTCCCAATTCCAAAGTCCAATTTAGTTCTCAGAATTTGAGGAGTTAAAGCTAAGGAGGGGATCCGCAGTGTCAGAGCTAAATGTCATGGGTGAAGGGAAAGAATGCAGCATTCCTTACCCACTCGTTTTCATTTTGTAGATTTTATGGCCTGGTCCAGAGCATGGAGTTTGCTTCTTCCCTTCAGAAGGTTGATATTCATGACCAACATAAGAGTCCATTAACTCTCCTAACCCTCTTGTGAGATAAAGAGTCTGCAATATGAACTTGGCTTTATACATATGGAAATGGAACAGTACAAGTTAAGATACATGGCCAAAACTACTTCTCAAATTAATGCAAGGAACAACACTGTGCGTGCACTTGTCTGTGTGTGTATGTGTGTGTGTGTGTGTGTGAGAGAGAGAGAGAGAGAGAGAGAGGAAGAGAGAGAGAGAGATATTTGGATTTAGGTCTACTGTTCTATTATTTGTCTTTTTGTCCTCATGATTTTTGTTTTTCTTTTCTTCCTTCTCCATCCTTTAAAAATTATTTAAACAGTTTTAATAGTCTGTTTCAATTTATCCATTAGATTTTTGGCTTTATTCCACTGCATTATGCATATTTACACACACACACACACATATATATATATAGTATAAACTTATGATAAGACTTTTGACTATCACCAGAATCTGCCCATTTCTAGAAATTCATGGAATCTAATTAATGGGGGACAATGAGTTAAAATGTCTTTCAGTAGTCAGTCTTTGTTTTCTTCCCTTCTGGCTAACTTTATTTCCCCTCTTCTGTCAGCTCACACTGGTAAAAATCCCAGGATGGCTCCTCATCAAACGATTATGCCCAGTCTATGAAATCGCCACTCCATTAGCTAAGAGTACCCTGCACTCAGGGTGAAAAGGGTGAATCTTTAATTAACCTGTACCTTTCCTACAAGCAGTATGGCTCTTGCATTCTTCAACATGAGAGCCTAACTCCTTTTCCCATAACTAGTATCTTAAGAGAAGATTGTCACAAAAACCAAAAGGGCTTCCTACAGAAGCTTTCTGCTCTCTTCTTGTGGAATGACTTCTGCCAAGGGATACCTTGAATGTCCTCCTCACTTACCATATCTGAATTTGTTTATCAGTGCTCTGTGAAAGCAACCACATACTAGCATGAGACAGAGCAGGTACAGCCCTTCACCTCAGGCACCCCAGAAATGCCACGACTGCTTAAACAACTAGCCTGTGATAATATTGGCAAGTTTATAGGGTGTTTTTATGAACAAGGTAATGACTATCTGAAACAGTCACCTTGACTTCTCCCCATCTCTCAATTATTTTAACCTATTATTATGAGGTGAAAGAAATGAAATATCTTTTTCTGAGCAGCACATAAATCACTGATACAAAGATCATAACAGGGTTCTGACTGAAGCTGCTTCTGCTGTCCACACACACCAATGGCAGATCCCAAACACACACTCTGCAGTCTGGCTGGAGGTCAGGACTTGTGCCTTTGCTCTGGGACACGTTCAATCTCCTCTTCAGCCACCATTATGTTGGTGACCCCAGACTCCTCAGGCCTCCACCGCTCTCTGATGCTGTGCTCCGTGGCACATAAACTAGTTAGAAGAGTGGCTGCTAGAAGCGATGCTTGTCATACAGAGTGATTACCCAATGAACTCAGCAGTTCTTTTTCAGTTTCTGACTGCCCCACACAGAATAAACTCGACACCAACCACGAATTCCCTATCTGAATCCAGACTTAAATTCTTATCCTGTTGTCAGCAGTACCTTCATACTTGTTCAAAGTTGATTCTGTTTGGGCCAGCAAGTGGCATAGTGGTTAAGGCACTGGACTCCCACATAGCTGACGGTTGATCGAGTCCCAGAGCTGGCAGCTTGTTTTCTCACTTTCCCTCTCTCTTTCTTTTTCTTTGGTAAGTGGATGTGCCCTATAGCAAATTTAAAAATAAATAGGGACCAGCAGATGGCGTAATGGTTACATCACTGAACTCCCAAGTAGTCAACCTTGGTTTGAGACCCAGACCCGGAAGCTTAAAATTCACACCAGGTGCATGTACATGCATGCCCAAGATCCCGAGAGGAGAATAGAGGAGAAGGGGTTGGAATGGAGGAGAAGGGATTGGCGTGGCCATCACCCCAGGGGGATGATTTTTCACTTTCTCTTTGTCTCTCTCTCTGTCTCTCTGGTAAGCACATGTACCTTATAGAAAACATCTCTCTAAAAAAATAATAATGATAAATAAAATTAAATCTTTAAAACACAAAAAACCTATTCGGGCATTTGCATGGCAGGTTCAATATCATCACTAACTGCTGTTTGTGCTCTTCACATTAAACAGGCTTCTCTCTTAGTACGCCTTGCCAGCTTTTTGGCCAAAGAGAAGACAAGTGCACATCAAGTGGGAGAAAGATGGGCCAAAGGGGAAGTCCTTTCTAAAGACGGAAGAACATCCTGCATGAAAGAAAAAGATCAAATTGAGAGAGAAGACCTGAGTAGTTCCTGTCTTAGAACGGAATCCGACAGGGGCATAATAGAGCATCCAGAGCGTGAGCAGAACCAGGGAACATCAAGGGAGGCCATGGTACACCTCCAGGGACAACTGCTGAGTGTGGGGCGGGTGGGAGCGCAGCTATACAGCCGCAGCCCGCCTGGGCAGAAGCAACACTGCAGCGCTGGGAGAACCGGGTCTCGTAGGAGCTGCAGGCAGTGCTCTCCAGTCTCCCACAGCTGTCGAGTTCCTGAAAAGACCCAGAGCCCACACGAGCCTCGATTGTGGTGAGGGGGTGCAGAGTTAGTGAAAGCAACGCAACAATCTGAGATACAGATTAAACACTTCCAGCAGGTGACCACTGCACGACCAGTAGAAACAATCAGGACGACGGTATCCAATGGACACTTGCAGCTCAGGGAGAAGGCCTCACAGGAGAGTGAAAGGTTCTAGCCTCCCCTCCTCTCTCTCTGCCACCAGAGCATTTGCCCTAGAGGCCTCCTGAACAAGAGACAAGAGGAGGAGGTGAAATACGAAAATTTAGCATCTACCTCAAGACAAGAGTCATCCAAAATAGACCACTGAAGTAAGAGACTGGACGTTCCATAATCACCAGTTTTCCTACTACATGAAGTGATTGATGTGTTTTTAGGGAGTAGGGAGGCCAGGGGTTTTGACTGTGAAGAAGTTTACGTATTATTTAATTAAGAGATAAAACGTAAGACCCAGAAATTCTGTTGTAATGTACAAACCTAGAAAAAAAAAATCCTGCTCCTGATCATAAGGTGATACATGAAAAGCATTCATAGTAAAATTTTTTGTTATCTAAAAACAGCTGAGCATGGGTAAATACATTGGGGCAAAATCACACAAATTATCATTTTTAAAATGTGTGTATATCAGTTTAGACAAATGTCACAAACATAATATCAAACAAAACAATCAAAGTTGCAAATAGATACATATACATAGTATAGCTTTTATATAAAGTTTAAAAACATGCAAAATTATAGACAAGATAATAAAACAGTTAAATACAGATGTCTATGCACTGGATATGAGTCTAAGATTTTTATATATGCAAACTGAATTGCTCTTCATAAATGAAAGAGATCAATAATATTATTTTCATTTTACAGATTAAAAAAAAAGTGTAAAAAATTCAGGAGGCACCAGGTAGCATAGAGATTAAGATGTTCGTTTCCTACATGGTTGACCATGGTTCAAGTCCAGAGTCAGCAGGATGAGGATCTTGCCAGGCACATGTGAGTGGATGCCCAAAATCCCAAGAGGAGAATGGAGAAGTGATGACATCATGGCCATCCCTCCTAGGGGGCTATTTCTCACTTTCCCTCTCTCTGCCTCTCTGCCTCTCCAGCAAGTGCATGCGCCTGGGGGTGGAGTGGGGGATCAAGTAACTTCTACAGGCCACCAAGCTCAACTCTCTTACAGTATAGGCAAAAATATGAAGAAATATGTGGAACAATGCAGTCAAAATTCAGAATAAGTAATTACCTGTGAGGGCAGAGAGAAAAGAAATAGGGCCAACTGTATGTACCAGAGCAAAGGGGGACATTAAGGATTTATCTTGTTTTATTTTTTTATGTTCATTATATTATCATTTATTCCTTTACTTCGATATGTCTAGAATATTTTATTAAAATTTGTTAGGTAGCTATGCTTCCTTTGCATATCTAAGTATAGTATGAGCTGACTTAAAGTGATATTACAAATGGCAACCTCATCTGGGACATTACTGGCTTGCAAATTCAGGTGCACATTAGGTTACAGTTTGGGCAGGCTGTTTTGCATCAGTCAAGTTGTACTATACAACCATAGGGATGACACATGAAGATAGATTCAGGCTGTCCTTCAGAGGGTTACCTTCTACCACTGACCAGGGAGGTGAGAAGGTTATAAGACTCCAAATAAAGTCATATTCCAATATTTGGAAGCATGCATTTGAGAACAGATGTCACAGTAGGGTAGAAACAGCTCTGACTTGTCTCTGAGGTGTACCAGATGACTGCCTGAGAAGGATACAAATGAACTGAACTGAACTGAGCAAGGACGATGGAAGGTGAGTTAGGAGGCATTCTCCCGATGCAGACCACTTCAAACAGCTGACCATTTGTCAAATTTGGAGTAGATCCTGGCTTAGAGACTGTAACTTTTTTCACTTAGTCTGGAGAATTGATTTCATCACCAGGGTATGCCCTTAGAAAAATAAAGTCTGAAACATTCCTCTGTACAGCATGAGGCCCCTTCGGCGACCATGGAGAACGTCCAAGAGTGTTCCGGCAGGGTGCAGGAGAGAAGTTGGAGGGCAGGCCTGCACAACCACACTGATGATCTCCACAGGATCGGCTGGGAGTGCCTTGGGTAGGAGTTAGTGCAGAAATGGTGACCTAGAGCAAGGTAAGACTGGGGAAATGACTGAGAATGTGGCCATGCTATTATCCAGGGGCTAAAGAAGCTTCTGACCTTCTGCAAGTGAGGGAAAAGAAAGTTAGTGGTTTTCCAGCCTTGGAAACTCTGCCAAGAATTTTTCCATTGCAAAGTTATGGACGAATCTCAAATATGCCCCAACTTCAAATTGATTCAAAACTTACTTTTAATGTTCCAAGAAATTATAGTAATCACCACCAACCCCCATAGTAAAATATTTCCACTAAGCTAGTTGGCACTCTCCTCAGCCTACTCCATCATTCCTGGAGAGAATCCAGGGATCCTGACATCGAGATTCAGATAATGTTGCTATCAGCTGAAGAACAGAAGGAATGAAAGAAGGGGGAGGAAGGAAGGAAGGTCATTTTATTAGCATTGTAAATGATATATCATGATTTACAGTAAATGGCTTAGAAGGTCTTCCTCCTGGGAAAATAGGTATAATTTCCAATCTCCTTTGAATCAACAGAGTTGTAAAATAGATGGGGTCCCATTCTTTCTCATATACCTAAACTTTTTGTGCCTATCATTATTGTCTTTTTTATTTTTGTCTTAGGACCTATGAGCTCACCAGAGACAGACAGACGGACAGAGACAAAAAGAGGGGAAGTGAGAAATCACCCCCCAGGGGTATGGCCACACCACAATCCCTTCTCCTCCATTCTCTTCCCAGGATCCTGGGCATGTGTGTGTATGCCCAGCATGACTTTCAAGCCACTGGGTCCAAGACTTGAACCTCGGTCGACCATGTGGGAGTCCAGCGAGTAGCTGCTACACCATCTGTTGGCCAATGTAAGTACTGTCTTTAAAGAAGTAGGAGAAAAAGAAAATGAGTTGAAAAGAAAATGAGATAGAATACAGGAAGGAAGAGAAGTTCAGAAATAGTTACATTAGTAAAAAGTAAACAAGAGAAAGAAGAGAAAAAAATAAGTAGATTACAGTTTTTCTGTATATAATAGAAGACTGATAAGAAAACTAGGGCTTTTTGTCCTACAAGTATGATTTTAGTTTTCCTATATAATTAACAATTGTTCTCAACACTAGTTTCACAGCAGCATGCACAAGTTGTTTTAAGATGAGGAGTGCTATAGAATTGAAGGAGATTTAAAAATTATCTGAACTTTAAAAGAGCCAGATCCCTAAATCATGGGGATAGGATCTCCCAGGAAAGACTCTGCCCTGTGCTAGAAGGATCTCACAATCCTAAGGCTTAAAATACCTCTAATAAGGATTGCTGTAAAGTTCCCAAATTGTTTGGCAGTATGTACCAGAGCCTGGGAGCCTTGGCAAAGGTCTTCATGACTCAGCAATGAAGAAGTGGACGCACAAGCCTTCAGAAAATGACAAGCAGGCAAGTGACAGCCATAAAAGCTAGGACTGAAACTGGACTCCTTCCCAGTTGTCCTAGAGCACTGTTCCAACCAGATGATTATCTTCCCAAAGGGATATCTGGCAATGGCTGCAGACAATTTTGGCTGTTCTAGGTGGAAGGGAGGTTCTACTTTTCCCCCATAACCACCATGATTGTTTGTATAATGTTTGGTCTCTCCAAGATTCATGTTTCAGAATTGGTCTCAGTGGCTATGATTGATTGGATCATGGAGGCACTGGTCTCATGAGCAAACTGAGTTCTAGCCATTATGAGGCGTTAGTTCTCATGAGAGCAGGTTGTTACAAGTGTGCCCCAGTGTGCTCACTCACTCACTCTCTTTCTCTCTCTCTCCCTTTACACACCCAGCAACCTCTCTACTTCTGTTGGCCATGTTGTAAGCTGGCCTGATGTCAGCCCTATGCCTTTGGGAAACCCTTCTTTAGGCTAAGCTAGTTCTGTACATCCCATATTATCCTGAGAAAACAGGAAAAAGTGGACCCCAAATGACTGAAATTTAATTTCATGACAGCCTTTATGAATAAACATCAAGCCAGATTTGCTTTGATTTTTTTAAAATAAAGGTGTGGCATGTCTGGAACAAATGCACTATACAATGAAAATCTTCCTGGAGACTGCTAAGAACCTCTCTAAACATAATATTCTCCAACATGTATAGATTATAGCTCTTAGAGTTGGGGCAAAATGATTTTGAGAAAATGATCAATAGTTTCACCACTTTGGAGAATACTCAGGACTGGCTGCTGAGTGGAGGATCTGGATCTCGCGTCTGGCCACTTAGGTGTGTTCCTTGGTCTGTCAACAATGTGGGAGGCCACATGCAGATACCATGACCAGGAAGTGAGGTTTCAAATTTCCAGGAAAAATGAAAAACACACTTGCTTTGCCCAAGTATGGCAGTGAAGTACTGTTGTGTGTGCCCTTACCTTTGGTTTCATAGTTGTAGCTTTAGTTACTCATGGTACTATACAAGATATTTTGTTAGAGAGAAACTCCACATTCACATTACTTCTTTTATAGTAAATTGTTATAGTTGTTCTATCTTATTATTAGCTATTACTGTTCATGTTATAGTTTCCAACTTATAAACTTCACCATAGCTATGTATGCATAGGAAGAACATTGCATGAGGGAGACTTCAAAAGTTTTGTGGAACATGGATTAAAAATACAAATTTGTTTTGATGCAACAATGTTTTGAGGGTGGTGCAGAGGTAAAACAACACTGAGTCTGACCCACTTGGGAATGTTCAGAGACCTCTCTTTCTCTATGCATGCATCTGCCCATGATCCAGGATTGGTTGGGACCAGTGGTACATGGCAGTATCAAGACTCTGTTGGGAGTGTGTTTTCTTTTTCTTTCTATCCCTCATGTTTATGAAAGAAATCATTTTGTTTAAAAAAGTTTTCACATGTCTTATGGCAAAAACCTAAAAAAAAAAAAAAAAATCAAAAAAATAAAAAAAATTTAATTAGGCCAGCCCCATAGCCTAGTAGTTAAGAGAGCTGAATTCCACAAGGCCAACTGTCATTTGAATTCTGGCCTTAATGGTATGAAAAACATGCTGGCACCTGTGTGCATGTGCCCCAAATTCCAAAAGGATGGAGAGGAAGTGCTTATAAATGTGACCACGTCCCATTGGGACAGGGGAGTGCTTTCTCTCTCGTTGTTTCTCCTTCTCTCTCTGGTGAGCATACACATCAATTTAGTCTCTTAAACCAAGAACTAAGTCCTGATTTAGAAAAGAGTAAAGGTTCTAAAAAGCTTTGAAATGCACACCTAGTTTTTTCATAATACACATTTTTTATTAACTTGTTGATGATCTCTTGGTATGTTTATAGTTTGATATTATTCATGATATCAAGGATTCACTGGGGGTCTTGGAATATAATCTCCCACAGACAGATAATGGGGAACCACTATATTTCAAAGATATCAACCAGCCCTGAGGAAACAGAATGCTCCTGGTTTCTTTGCACGTGAAGAAGACAAATTTATCTTGGCAAACATTTCATAGTATCCATGGAAATAACTCACCAGAGATGTGAAATCGAATGTTTCCTTGGAGGTCTTAGAAAAAAGAAAGTTCTGGATAAGAGGCTCTCTTGGTTTACTGAGCCAGCAGATGGCATGAAGGTTAAGGAGTAGGATTCCACATGGCCAACTGCATGATTTGAGTCCCATACTTGGTTGCTTGAACATCATACCTGGCACATATGCATCTCTACCCAAAGTCCAGAGAGAAGAATGGAGGAGAAGGGATTGTGGTGTGGCCTCCCCTCTGAGGGAGGTGATTCCTCATGTTCTCTTTCTCTGTCTCCAAAGTGTAAACATGTCCTACAACAAACTAAAATTTTTAAAAATTGGGTTTTCTCACACTCATCTACATTGTCACTCAATAGCCAGGACTTCTAGGAAGGAGAAAAGAAAAAAGTCTAAATTCCTATCTTGTCATTGAAGAAGATGGAGTAGATGTGGCCACAGTTAGAATAGATACCACTCTGCTCTGCATAAACTTTCTACTGGAGGTACCGACAAAAGCAGTTAAGGGGGGATCAGCAGTTAGCATAATGGCTATGTCTCTGGACTCCCATGTAGTCAACCGCAATTCGAGTCCCAGACCCGGTGGCTTAAACTCACGCCAGGTGCGTGTGCGTGCGTGCCCAAGATCCCAAGAGGAGAATGGAGGAGAAAGGATTGCAGCATGGCCATCCCCCCTGGGGGGTGATATCATGTTTTCTATCTCTCTGTCTCTGTCTGTCTGGCAAGTGCACGTGCCCTATAGCAAAAACCTCTCTAAAAAATAAAAAAGTAAAAAATTAAAGAAGTTAAGAGGGACTCTCTCATTTACACTGAGTAACACCTTTCTTCAGTGTAGGTAACTCAGACACTTGGGAGGAAAATGATTCTGAATATTGAAAACTTTATGCCTAAGTTGGGCCTGAGCCAAATATAATTTCAAAAATCAGAAAAATAAATGGAGGCGGCATTGTTTATGACTTAAATACTATGGAACAAATATTAAATATGTATGAGAACCCAGACACTTAGATCTAAAAATAATGCAAAAAAAATATACAGAAAATCCAAAGTTATCTAATCTGGAGAAATAGAGAACTACTCAGTTATGAAGAATAATATGAATACTCAATTAAGTCTAAAGACTGCATCTTTTTTTTAAATAATTTCTCTGTGATTTATTTTTTTTTTCATTTCCCTTTGGGAGAAATAATAGTTGCTATTATAAGAAGTATTATGAGAAAAAGTTTCTGTTTCTATGGCACTTCTACATAAAAAGCACTATATAAAAACATTTTTTTATATACACTCTCAAAAATGCCCAAAATGCCACTCCCACATGAAACTTACTGAGCAGAGAAACTAAACTGTAATTTAAACACCAAGTAATGTCTGCTGAAAAGTCGCCCAGTACGTAAAAACAAGCAACCCTGTATACAATTAAATTTATTGGAATGATTTAAATTGTATTAGGGACCATTAATCAAGTTTTAATTCTCCTTCTCTGGTCTCACATGTCAAGTACCTGATGTTAAAAAAAAAAAAAAATGAACATTAGCTCAGGTAAGAAAGGAGGAAAGTATATCTAACTGTTAAAGTTAATAGTATCACAATTTTTTAAAAGGATACAAGTTAATTGATGCTTACATTTTATGCTCTTATTCAGATTTTAGTTCATCTTTATTCCTTTGTGTTTTTACAATGTGACTATAGATGGTGAATTAATTTATTTAAATAGGTTAGTATTTCACAGGAAATGGACATTCTCATGAATCCCAGAACTCCTTACCAAGATGAAAGACCATGTTGAATAAAACAGTATTAAATTCCTCTGCAGTAGTAATTGCTCTGCTTCCTTCTGCCATCATGAGTAGTAATAAAGGAAGGTCTCCTCATAGCAATGTCCACTGCCACTTCAAAAACAGACTTCTGGCTTGATTTAAAATTTGGCTGTAGGGCCTACCACTTCTAATTAAGATGACTAAATCTTGATTTAGAACAGAGAGAAAAAAAACATTTAAAAAAAATGCAGCATGTCCTAATCAAATGAAAAGATAATTCAAAGATCTTTATTTTGCCCATGGAAATGACTGCCAGTGGAGATATATAAAGGCAAATGTAATCAAGTTGATATAATCTAATATATAGGAACTGACTTGAGCTGCATAGCATAAAACAGTAGTTTTGTGTGCTTCAGGAATCTAACACACCATAAAAACTAGATGAACAAAATCATTATCAGTAGCCCCAGTCTTAAATGGGTATTTTTAATTGTCTTGAATTTTTTCACGGTAGCTGTTTCTATTAATCCAACAAAACAAATAAATGGTAAATTATGAGAATGACAATGACTGCTTTTTTAGAAATCAGAGACTTCTAAACCATAGTTACAAGAGATGGGATTATCTGAGGATACTTAGTAATGCATTGTTTTACACCTTAGATAACTGATTAAGGTCATTTGCTTCAATTTAAAGGCTTTAAAAAAAATGTTTCTTTCTTTTGAGAGAGACAGAGATGTACTCTCACAGAATCTTGCCAAAACACATGCTCCCCCAGCCTCCCTCCAACCAGGACCACAGGCACATGTGGCTGTGTCCAGAATGCCAGGTCAACCAGGTATCTGAGCCCAGGCCTCCCACATGGCTCCAGTCTGTATAATGGCAGGTGCCTTATGGCCTGCACCTGTATCCAAAAATTACAAGACATCAAAATAAATAGAAAAAGGGCAGCCAATATAAATTAACTCCAATTTGGGTTCTATGTTGAATTTAACAAGTAAATAGATCTAAAAAGTGTTTATAAATATGTTCAAAGAATTAACAGGAAATATGCTAGATTAAAAATTTTTTTCTAGAAATAATTTAGAGACAATCAAGAGAAAATTAGGAATTATTGTTTAAAAGCATAATGCAAATAATTGAAATTAAAAATGATTAGATGAGGGGCCAGCAGATGCCTAGTGGTTATGGTGGAGGAATGGCCAACTGTAGTTCAAATTCTATGCCTGGCAGCTTGAAAAATCACACCAGACACATGTGTGCATGCTCAAAATCCTAAAAGGAGAATGAAGAAATTATTGCAGCATGACCATCACCCCAGGGGGTGATTTCTCACTTTTGCTCTGTCACTGTCTGTCTCTCTCTGGCAAGCAAAGGCAACCTATAACAAAAACCCGTTTTTATAAATGACTAAATGATCAAGAGCAGGTAGAAAAAAACTTTTAAAGTGTAACTAAATATATGCCCATTGAAATTGCCCTAACTTAGAAAGACAAAGAAAAAAATATCGAATTGTTTAATACATATTATTCCACCTCAGAGAACTCTGGGAACAATATAAAGTGGTCCAAATAGATATAATGTGAATTCTGTAAGGGGTGAGATAAAAGAAAGAAAAACATTTTTAAATAATGTCTGAAAACTTTCCAAATTTGTTGGTAAGCATTAATTTATAAATCCAAGAACCTCAATAAGTTCCAATCAAAAACAAAGAGAAAATCGACACAACACAGTCAATCTTCTGAAAGTCAAAGATAAAGAAAAAACATTTAAAGTGACAAGACAAACACATATTACATTCAAGAAAGTCACAATAAAGTTAATGACTAACTTCTCAGCAGAAGCTAATGAAACTAGAAGAAATGAAATGTTTGAAATATTGGAGAAAAAAACTGGCAATCAAAAATTTTATATTCAGAAAAGCTAGTTTTAAGTTAAAAGAATAATAAAGACATCTTCAAATAAACAAAAATTGAGTGAATTTATCAAAAGGAGAATGGATAAAGAAATACTTTTTTCCTCATTAAGATAAATATGATTGCGTAAGTAAAAAATAATAACACCACATTAATGGATTTATGACATACATACATAAGCTATATATAATAAGAATAGGACTAGGAGTTGGAAAATAAGAATAGACTCTAAATATTGCTGCATTTTACTTCAAATAATTTCAAATTAACTCTGATTTGATTAGTGATAATTTTAAGCTGGTTATTGTAAACCCTACAGTAACCACTAAAATGATAATAAATATACAGAGAAATAGCCCAAAAGTCAAGCAAGAAAGTAAAATGGAGTACTGAAAAATAACAAAAGAAAACAGAAAAGGAAGAATAGGAAACAAAAAAATTAAGACCAATGTAAAATAGTGTTAGATCTAAAACCATCATATCGGCAATTACACTAAATGTAAATAGACCGGGATTCTCAATCAAAAGACAAAAATTACTCGACTATATAAGTAAAACTCAACTATATGTTATCTACAAAATATGCACTTTAACGATACAAACCCACTAAAATTAATACATTAGAAAATACACTGTACAAAAAATATATATAAGCAAGCTGGAGTGTAAAATTAAAAATCAGACAAAATAGACAACAGAATAGTGTATGGACAATGATAAAAGGTTCAATATATCACAAAGATATAGCAATTATATCTAGAGCAATTATAAATTTCTTTATAATTGTCTAATAAATGTCTAATAAAATATAAATGTCTAATAAAAAATTGTAGGGACGCCTCCCCCATGGCTCCAGTCTGTATAATGGCAGGTGCCTTATGGCCTGCACCTGTATCCAAAAATTACAAGACATCAAAATAAATAGAAAAAGGGCAGCCAATATAAATTAACTCCAATTTGGGCTCTATGTTGAATTTAACAAGTAAATAGATCTAAAAAGTGTTTATAAATATGTTCAAAGAATTAACAGGAAATATGCTAGATTAAAAATTTTTTTCTAGAAATAATTTAGAGACAATCAAGAGAAAATTAGGAATTATTGTTTAAAAGCATAATGCAAATAATTGAAATTAAAAATGATTAGATGAGGGGCCAGCAGATGCCTAGTGGTTATGGTGGAGGAATGGCCAACTGTAGTTCAAATTCTATGCCTGGCAGCTTGAAAAATCACACCAGACACATGTGTGCATGCTCAAAATCCTAAAAGGAGAATGAAGAAATTATTGCAGCATGACCATCACCCCAGGGGGTGATTTCTCACTTTTGCTCTGTCACTGTCTGTCTCTCTCTGGCAAGCAAAGGCAACCTATAACAAAAACCCGTTTTTATAAATGACTAAATGATCAAGAGCAGGTAGAAAAAAACTTTTAAAGTGTAACTAAATATATGCCCATTGAAATTGCCCTAACTTAGAAAGACAAAGAAAAAAATATCGAATTGTTTAATACATATTATTCCACCTCAGAGAACTCTGGGAACAATATAAAGTGGTCCAAATAGATATAATGTGAATTCTGTAAGGGGTGAGATAAAAGAAAGAAAAACATTTTTAAATAATGTCTGAAAACTTTCCAAATTTGTTGGTAAGCATTAATTTATAAATCCAAGAACCTCAATAAGTTCCAATCAAAAACAAAGAGAAAATCGACACAACACAGTCAATCTTCTGAAAGTCAAAGATAAAGAGAAAACATTTAAAGTGACAAGACAAACACATATTACATTCAAGAAAGTCACAATAAAGTTAATGACTAACTTCTCAGCAGAAGCTAATGAAACTAGAAGAAATGAAATGTTTGAAATATTGGAGAAAAAAACTGGCAATCAAAAATTTTATATTCAGAAAAGCTAGTTTTAAGTTAAAAGAATAATAAAGACATCTTCAAATAAACAAAAATTGAGTGAATTTATCAAAAGGAGAATGGATAAAGAAATACTTTTTTCCTCATTAAGATAAATATGATTGCGTAAGTAAAAAATAATAACACCACATTAATGGATTTATGACATACATACATAAGCTATATATAATAAGAATAGGACTAGGAGTTGGAAAATAAGAATAGACTCTAAATATTGCTGCATTTTACTTCAAATAATTTCAAATTAACTCTGATTTGATTAGTGATAATTTTAAGCTGGTTATTGTAAACCCTACAGTAACCACTAAAATGATAATAAATATACAGAGAAATAGCCCAAAAGTCAAGCAAGAAAGTAAAATGGAGTACTGAAAAATAACAAAAGAAAACAGAAAAGGAAGAATAGGAAACAAAAAAATTAAGACCAATGTAAAATAGTGTTAGATCTAAAACCATCATATCGGCAATTACACTAAATGTAAATAGACCGGGATTCTCAATCAAAAGACAAAAATTACTCGACTATATAAGTAAAACTCAACTATATGTTATCTACAAAATATGCACTTTAACGATACAAACCCACTAAAATTAATACATTAGAAAATACACTGTACAAAAAATATATATAAGCAAGCTGGAGTGTAAAATTAAAAATCAGACAAAATAGACAACAGAATAGTGTATGGACAATGATAAAAGGTTCAATATATCACAAAGATATAGCAATTATATCTAGAGCAATTATAAATTTCTTTATAATTGTCTAATAAATGTCTAATAAAATATAAATGTCTAATAAAAAATTGTAGGGACAAAAATTTTTTTAAAAAGTTCCTCAGGCCAATCAGTGGCATGGTGGTTGAGGTGGCTAGAGGCCCTTGCATGGTTCAAGTCCCACACCCAGCAGCCTGAGAAACATGCGAGGCATATGTGTATGTATGCCCAACATCCCAAAATGGAAGAAATAGAGGAGTAATGTGACCATTTTCCAAGAAGGGGGGTGCTTTCTCTCTCTCTCTCTCTCTCTCTCTGTCCAAAAAAAATTGAAGATTTATGCTTCATTATTTTAGTACTTACTCTAGAATTACAGAAACATTACGATTGTAACGGCATAGAATATAAACATAGATTAACAAAACAGAATAGAGTCCAGAACCATTACTACATAGATGTAGTAAATTAATTTATGACAAAGATACCAAATAATGAATGGGGGGAATTATAGTTTTTTTTTTTTTCTAACAGATAGTGCTGTGTATATGTATATATATATACATACATATATATATATATATATATATATAACTTTAATAAATTTTACAGTTTTCCAGTTAAAGAACACATAGGGAAAAAATTTTGTAATATTGGCCTTGTCAAAATTTCTCTGCTGTCCAGTCAGAAGGCATGAACTATAAAAGCAAACTGAGGGACCAGCAGTTAGCGTAATGGCTATGTTGCTGGACTCCCATGTAGTCAACCACAGTTTGAGTCCTGGACCCAGTGGCTTAAAGGGTGCATGTGCGTGTGTGCCCAAGATCCCGAGAGGAGAATGGAGGAGAAGGGATTATGATGTGGCCATCCCCCCAGGAGGTGACATCTCGCTTTCTGTCTCTGTCTTTCTGGTGAGTGCATGCACCCTATAGCAAAAACATCTCAAAAAAAAAAAAAAAAAAAAAAAAGCAAATTGATCATTTGGGATTCATCAAAATTTAAAATTTCTTCTTTTCAAAATCCATTAAGAAAATAACACAAGCTATAAATGGGAGAAAGTAACTGCAAAACATATTTGATAAAAACATGTCTCCAGAATACATAAAGAATCCTTAACTTAATTAAGAGGATAAACAACTCAGTTTTTTAAATGAGTAAAGATTTAAACTGACACATCACAAAAAATAATATATGAATGGCACAGAAACATGCAAAAAATTGCTCAATCTAGTCATTAGAATAATGCAAATTAAAACCACACTGAGATACCACTACACGTTCACCAAAACCACTAAAATTAAAAAGACCGACATAATCAAATACTAGTGAGGATGTTTAGGTGTGAATGTAAGATAGTCACTTTAAAAAACAGTTGGTATTTTTACAAAAATTAAATATGCACTCATAATATGATAAACCCCACTCCTAAGTATTTACACAAGATAAATTTAAAAAATAAAAAGTCTACACACATTTAATTCTATTTATATGAAATTCTAGAAAATATAAAACTGTAGAAGAACAAAATTAATCAGTGTTTCAGTGGGGTTTTTATATAGGGTGAGGGATGTTCTCTACAGTGATTCTGCTGCTTATTATCTCACTGTACACATTCAACAAATCTCAGAAAAATATTTGCTTAAATTGAAGAATTTAATTATACATAAATTATAACTAGCAAAAAATAAAAATAATAAACCCAGGGGGTAATAATGTATGAATATAAAGGATGTAACAAATAAAGTCACATTGATAAATGATAATACATTGTTAATATAGATGATTCATACAAGATTTATATTTTCTCTTATTCTCTGTGTTTTACAAATTTTCTGTGTAAATTTTTTTAAAAGGTGTTTATATTTTGTGAAAAGTTATTAAAGTGAATATCAAGGATTTTAAACATCTTGAAGTGGCACAGCAATGATGCACCACCCACCAGCACTGAATCCATATGAAGCTTCTGGGTTCATATCTTGATGTCTCCCTGTACACACTGGTGCAGGTACACCCATGATCTTAGCTGGCTGAGGTTGGGGGTAGATTATGGTGAGGATTAATGGAGGTGCTCTCTCACCTTTCTTCTGTCTCTTTCATCAAAGAAATTTTTTTTTAACTAAAGATTTTTTTTTCAACACTGATTGTGGTTGCTGCCACATTAAGTGGTTTTGGGGATGAGTTTATTACCCCAGCTGACACTGAACTGGCATACCTGTTGAATCTACCCTCCTCACTGCTCTCTCCCACTACCTTTAAGAACAAAGACATAAGAGGGACCAGCAGATGGAGTAGTAGTTAAGTTGCTGGACTCCCACATGGCCAACTGCAGTTCAGGTTCCAGACATATTGGCTTGAAAAATCACACCAAGTGCATGTGCATGTATGCCCAAGTTTCCAGGAGGAGAAGGAAGGAAAAGGGATTGTGGTGTGACCACCCTCCATGGGGGAGAGAGAGCAGCAGTGATTTTTCTTTCACTTTCTTATTGCCTCTCCCTCTCCCTCTCTCTCTTTCTCTATCTCTCTGTTCAGCGAATGCATGCATAGGACTGCAAAAATCTTCTTAAAAAAAAAAAATATATAGACATAGAGCAAAAAAGAAAACCACACAACAACAAAGGGAAAACCACATAATAAAGTAGTGCTATTTTAGTAGAGTGAATAATTTCTTGCTGATTCACATTTTTTCTTTACTTTTTGGGGGGTTTTTTTTCTCCTTTTTTTCTTTTTGTTCTTGGTGAAAATTTTGGTAAAAGTTTTTATGTTTTCTATTTATTTTTGATTATTTTCTTTTTAGTGTGACAATTCATTTTCTTTTTTTCTTTTTTGTTCTCTTTTTGCATATTTTTTCTGGTAAAGCTGTGTGATCATATAATATGAAATTTATCTAGTTGCATTTCAATTTCATAGCACAATCGTTAACAGGATCATTTTGGCAAAAATATCCAAGGCCTTTGTTAATTTTCCCAGGGGTTTCTCTCCTTTGATATTTATGTTTTTTTGGTTATCTTTTTAATTAATCAGTTGGTCATTTTCTTTTCAGAAAATGAAAGGATTAAAAAAAGAACACATTTCACTTAGCTCCCTTTCTGAAGCAGCTCTAAGAAAGTGGGCGAAGCAGAGAAAATATTAAGGGTGACAGCAATAATTAAGTCTTTGTTTAAAAAAAAAAAAAGAAAACTCCCTCAAACTCTGATATATTAAATACCCATTAAAATTAATGAGATGGTTTTATTCTTACCTGTGAAAAAATTTTGTCTTGCAGATGTTTTCTAAGTGGTAAGAAGTCTGGAGGGACCATCTGAGAGAATGTGAAAATGTGTAGAACTGTGTGCAAAAAAAGTGTTAAAAGTATGATAGGTAAGAAAAGAGATCAGTTTTCCTGCTTCTGCCTTCTACTGCAGTCTTCCACTAACGTTCTCAAGCGAAACACTCTTCTGAAAGTTTAAACGAAGTCAATATTCTCTTTCATGTCAAATACATAAAACTATACTTTCAAAGACAGAATTTTTCTAGTTATTTGTTGTGGTAGAAATTATCAATATTTGACATTGGAAAGAATCGATTATTCTGTCAATGTTTTCACATAAAATAATCAAAAGAAAGTTACTTATTATGCTTATTATTATTATTTAATTTGCTATAGGGCATGTGTGCTCACCAGAGACAGTAAGAGAGACAGGGAAAGCATCAAAGCAAGCCACCAGGTCCAAGACCTGAACTGCCATTGGCCATGTGAGAGTCCAGCACCTTTACCACCGTGCCACCTGCTGGCCCCAAGTGACTTTCTTTTAAAAAGTCCTGTTTTGTAAAAAATTTCTCATTCTGTCTTCATTCCCTGATTTAACATTAAAAGTAGAAGAAGAAATAAAGAGAAAGAAAGAAAAAGAAGGAATAGGAAAGAATTTTTTCAACTTACAAGCTATGGAGAGCATTAACCATCATCATTTTCAACATAAGAGGAAATAAATACTACTACCTCAGCAATGAGGACTATAAGAGTAGCCAAGAGTCACACAGTCCCTCAGTATGGACTGTGAATTTCCCATCCAATGTTATTGGATCCTGTTAGCAAATGGTTTTGCTCTGATGTCAAACACATCACTGCTGACATCCTACCCAGAAGTCCCTCACGCAGACCCCTTAGGTTGTCAATATCTAACAAACTAGGTGCCACTAAGGGCCTTGACAGAAACCAGCTACTGCTGATATTTATTTACTTCCTTTTGCAAAACAACATATCATGGCAAGAAAGATGAAAATTGCAACATCAGGGATTTCATGTCTGTATATAGGAGACATTTTTTATTAAGTATTTGCTACATTCTAGTAAAAAAAATTACAGTAAAATCACATGCTGAACACATATCTTTAAAGTGTATTATCTATAAATCATTCACAGGATAGCTTCAAAAATAGTTCTATCTCACATTAAGATAGAAAAAAAAACAAATATTTCATTAGAATAGTATAGATGTCACTGGGTTAGGCACTTTGTAACATACAGAAATGTGTGTCTACCCTTAAGAATAGCACTGTCTAGTCAAAGAGAGACTTATGGACACAAATCTTAAGGCAGCAGTATAGGAGGAGCCATGGGGCCAATCCATTGCTAAATGCCGGATGCTGGTTCCAATTAATATGCTCCCTCAGAAAAACTGGTGGCTGAAATCGGGAAAATTCTGTGAACTTTTCAGCTTACATCAACACTGGATGAAAACCATGCTTTTTGAGTACTGTATATACTGAGAAAGACAAAGAAGAAGAAAAGAAGACAAAGACTACTTTTAAGTAGTACCACATTAATGCAAAATTAGGCTCTGCTACCTAGAACCTTGGCTTTAGCATCACTAAAATTGGCTATAATATTTTCTCATGACATATTTTATAGAGATACAGACATTATATATATGTGTGTATATATATATATACACTATATATGTGTGTATATATAGTGTGTGTATATATATACATATATATATATACACATATATATATTAAAATACTATTCAGACATTTAGAAAAACAAATGGTAATCATGGAGGACATTACATTAAGTGAAATAAGATAGCCACAGAAAGAAAAATATCACGTTTTCACTCATATGTGGAATCAGAATTCTGCCTCATGCTTTTCGTACATATGTATTTGGGATGGAACACAGCTGACTGCTTACCCTTCTCCTGGAGTTCACATTAAGAAGCATGATCATGCCACAGTCCCTTCTCCAATATCTCTCCCTCTTTGCAGGATTTTGGGCACACATTCCACCCGTACGTGCATCTCAAGCCACTGGATCCAGAACTTGAACCTCACAGTCAGCCATGCAGGATCCAGTTGCCTTTACCATTAGACCAGAAGCAGCCCAAGACCCACTGGCTTCTAATCAAAGATTGTGTTCTAAAGGACACCTGAGAGAGTTAGGATTTGCATCATCTCAAAATTCCAAAGTTCTCCCCAAAAAACAATGCAATCCAGGTAACAAGAGTTGATTTGCCAAATGCAGTTTTAAGATGGATCCTCTCCTTAAGTTCTTTTATTCCCTATCATATTTACTCTGCTACCTACCAACGGTAGATTTGCAAGTGGTCCCCACTCTCCTCTGTGACCAGGCTCCACTTACTGGCAACAACTGAAGGGTTTGTTCCCCACCAGGGTCTTGGACTGGACATGAAGCTCTGAATACCTCAGACTTCACCCTCAGACCTACCCAAACTCCCACATCTAGTCCAGGAGATCAAGGCACTATCCCACCCTTCTGTCTTATTCCTTGAGAGCCTAGTGACCTCTTTATTGTTTTTTTTTTTCCAGAATTAATTTCACTAATAGCAATAATTAAAAGGTTCCCATAGCCTGAGCTTTTCCAATATAGTAAATGTTGCTGTAAGCTTTTCATGCCCCCAGCAGCACATGCTAGTAGAACCTGATTTTTCCAAATGGTGTTCTAAAGTATCTGTTGCTGCAGTTTGCTACAAAAATCTCTGAAATGTGTGCACGTGTGAAGAGGGCTTTTGTCCTAGTATATGGACATGAATTGAACAAAAGAGTCTCAGAAACTTCTAGTTCACCAAATATTGATATGAACATTGTCAGGCATCCTGTCATAGAAACAGACACTGGCAGACACAAAGCCGTATGTCGTCTCTACTATCAGACCCGATGGATTTTCTGTAATTACTGATGCTTCTTCATCCCCAAGGTCTCCTGTGTGCTATCATGCTCTACATATCATTGGTATGTTTTAACAACTTAGAATTATCTTAGCCTACCAAGTCACCTGAGTGCTCACAATGACTCCAACATTTTGAGGGGGAGTCCCAGTTATTTACAAGCCACCTTATTTCAGAAATTATATTTATCACCTGAAGCAGTTAAAACTAAAAGCTTGTTATATACCAGGAACAATTAATTATACTTCATATGTATTGTACAATGTAAACTTCACAATGACCATATTAGGTATTCTTTGGTGCTATCTCCATTTCCCAAGAGGAAATTAGGGCACAGAAAAGTTAAGCAAATTTCTAAAGTAACAGAGTCAAGGGACCAGCAGATGGTGTAATGGTTACATCACTGGATTTCCACATAGTCAACCATAGTTCAAGTCCCAGACCCGCCAGTTTAACTCACACTGGGTGCATGTGCATGTGTGCCCAAAATCCCAAGAAGAAAATGGAAGTGAAGGGATTACAGCATGGCCATTTCCCCTGAGGGGTGATTTTTCCCTTTCTGTCTCTGTATCTCTGGCAAGGGCACACATCCCATAGCAAAAGATCTCTAAATAAGGGAACCAGCAGTTGGCATAATGGCTATGTCGCTGGACTCCCACATAGTCAACCACGGTTCGCGTCCTAGACCTGGTGGCTTAAAACTCATGCCGGGCATGTGTGCGTACATGCCCAAGATCCCAAGAGGAGAATGGAGGAGAAGAGATTGCGGCGTGACCATCCCCCCTGGGGGTGATTTCTCGCTTTCTGTCTCTATGTCTCTCTCTGTGTCTGGCGAGCGCATGCGCCCTATAGCGAAAATCTCTCAAAAAAAAAAATCTCTAAAAAAGTAGCAGAGTCAGATTCATAGTCACCTCCTAACACAATATAAAATTCCCAGAATTTGAAATCAATGACTCTAGCCCTGAATCAATCAAGCACATCTGTTTCAGGGCCCTTTTAAAAATTTTGTTTTTCAAATGAAAATAAGCATGAGTTAAAGCTAAGTCAAATAACAGCTCCCAGTATTTGTTTCTCCATAAGAAAGTTTTCCCAAGGAAACTTTTTCTCGGGCTTCCAAGAGTAACATGGAAAAACATGGAGTATGCATGATGCTGTGAAAAACATCCAGAGATCAGAACATTTCAAACTCTATAGTAACAAGCCCCCCATTTCCTACAACTCTGCAGTGGTAGCATTCCCAGGTACACCTTCTCTCAGGCATGGCAGGTTCAATGACCTTACAACGTGCATCTAGCAATTGGACAGAGCAAGGATGTATTTATAGTTCATTCTAGGCATTATCTGGTTTATCTAGTGTAACAATTCCACACACAAAAAAATGTACCCTCTAAGGCTCAAGGTTCAGATCCTAGGTCATTCTGAAAATGCTTGATGCAGTTATGCATCAAGCTAGAAGGCCAAGAGGTGGAGAGTAGATGTGAGATTATGGTATGATGAGTAGTACTTGTCTCCCTGTCCTGCCTATTAAATAAACTTTTTAAAAAGTGCCCCAGATGACAGGCAAAGCTAAAGAACCAAGAAACCTTGATCAGCAATGTTTCTGTAAATCTATAATTTTTCTGTGTTCCTTGGCTTTGCCTAAGACTTTATTCTGTTTCCCTGTTGAACAGCCATCTTGATTCATTTCCCTCAAGAGTAACAATAACTCTTCTTTTTTGCATTTGCTAACATTACATCAAAATTTAGGCCCCATCAGGATCTGACTAATCAAGCACTTTCAAAACATTATTTCCTTCTGAGAGAAAGAAAATCATTTTCTGGAATAACTTTTTTTTAGCTCATTAGATAGTGGTCAATACTACAAAGAAAAATATAATCTAATTCATGTTCTTTCATTTCTTACCTTTGCTCTAGCTTTGGGTGAACTGGCAATGAAAACACAATAAATTAAATGCTGTTCACTTTCTGTTATTTCTCCAAGGCTTAAAGGAATAGGTTTTATTTTTAAACTTTTGAAACATGCATGGTATTTTTGTGCACATTTCCAAAGTCTGAGCTTATAATTTTGCAAACAGTAGTGTATCTTTACAGTCTCTCCATGCTATTCAGTGCAATAATGATACAGCATCTGATTGTCTCAGCAATTCATTTTATATATGCTTGTGATATTTTGATTTTTAATTAATGTTTTACCAAAAATTGATTTTTCTATTACATACATTTTTACAACATATACACACTAGCATCTGTTATTCTAACATTGACCTCAATTCTATATTACTGGAGTAACTTGGTGTGAAAGGCCGATGTGTTAGGGGAGTCCCTAAGACCACCGTCAGCCTCCATGACTTCCTAGAAGAACTCACAGGACTCAGAAAATCTTTAATCATACAGTTTATTAGTTAGCTTAAGATACAGATTAAAACCAGCAAAGAGAAAAGGCACATAGGCCAGAGTCCAGGAGAACACAGACACCAGCTCCCAGTCATCCTCTCTCAGTGGGGTTACATGAGCAGGGCATAATTCTCTAACCAACATGTGACAACACATGCTAAATGCTAGATGTTGTCACCCTCTGAGCCTTGGTGTCTATGTGGTTTTATGTGGTCAGTTACATGGGCTTGCAGCACCTACAAGACTAACCTTAGTCAAGTCTCCAGGTGCCCACTATCAAACTGAGCGTGGCCAACAGCCCCAAGCATTAAAAAAAAAAAAAAAAAATGTTCACCATAAATCATGTGATTTCATACAAAGAAATTTTCAGGTAAAATACTCCAAAGACTCAGAAGTCCTTTCTCAGAGCCAGGCCAAGGGCCAATCCTGAAGGCACTGGGAATATGCAGGGTTTGAGGAACCCACGCCTCCTGAGCTAACACTTTCCTGCATAACTGAATAATGGTCCCCAAAGATATCTAGTCTAATCCCAGAATCTGTGAATCTCAGCTTATAAGGAAAAGGGGAATTTGCAGATGTGATTAAGTTAAGAATACTGAGATGGAAATTATCCTAGATTATTTGAGTGGGTCCTAAATGTAACCACAGGGATTTCATAAGAGGGAGGATGAAAGATATTTAAGTATAGTCAGAAGGCAATATGAAAATGGAAGTAACAAAGGTCCCAGCTTTGAAGATGAATGATCCATGAGTTAAGAAATCCAACAATACATTTTCTAGCTAGAAAAAGCAAGGAAAAGAAGTCTCCCCAAGAACCTCCAGACAAAGGCCACACAATTAACACCTGATATCAGGCCAGTGAAACTGGTTTTAGACTTGCAACCTTCAGAATTTTAAGAAAATAAATGTATCTTGATTTTTAGATTTTTTTTGTTTGGTTTTTTTTTTAGTTTATTCATTAATTTCTTCCATGAATAAGATATAGAACCCTCAACAGGGTCATGATGCCACGATCCACACCCATCCTCAGCCAGCCCCAAATCATAGGCATATGTCTGACCTTCATCATTAGGGAGATCTCCAAATCTGTACTAGGAACTTCCTTTATGAGAATGCCTTAAAGAGCATCATGTCTTACGACTGCACCACCCTCTAGCTTCAATAAATGTGCCTTATTTTAAATCACGTAGGTTGTAGTCATTTGTTACAACAGCCATAAGAAACTAATACATTTGGAGAGAAAACTATAATGAAATCACTTTGATATTTCAATTACTAAATCTTGGAAATCATTCCCTCACTTCATTCAGCTCTAAAACAGTGAACTGTTATAGCAAGATGTCAGTATATACATGAACATGCATACACACATTCAAAATGCAAAATCGTAAGCACAAAACATTTTGAGAATTTGAAAGCCTAAAGAAACAGCAAGCAAGCTACCCTAAACCAGATGGCTAGCTAATGGATTCAGTAGTTGTCCTATAAGGATATTAAATTCAAATATCAAAAGCTGTAATGTCCCAAGTACTGTGACTTGAATATAAAAAATAATTGCTAACACAGAAATAAAAAATGCAAATTGGCATCTTCTGAAAGGTAAGATCATCAAATGGCATGGGAAATATCAGTGAACTTTACTGTGTTCTATAATAAACTTTCAATCTACTCAAAATAACTTGTCTCCTGTTTTTAAAGATGGTAATATGATCACACTCTACCCTTGGTGATTTGCCCGGCTTTTATAAACATACACATTTACACCTCGGTAAGAGTAACTGGACACTTTCCAATTATAAATCACATGCACACATTTTAACCATTAGATCAGAGCAGCTTTTTGAGCACCAGGTACACTGGTAAATCTTTAGTCTTTTTTTCACTAATGAAATTTACCAAGTAATCTCATGCTTATTTTTATAATTTATTAAATTATTTTCTATTTATGGCCTATAATTAACCATATAATTATTCATTTCATTAAATGAAAAGAATTTTCCTAAGCTCTATTTTTTAAAGTTTTTATTGTTTTAAAAAAGAATTATTTAACTTTATTTATTCATTTATTTTAATTTGACCAGAGAGGGTCAGAGTGAGAGAGAGAAAGAGATAGGGAAAGTGAAAAAGCAAGGCTCCAGGTCTGGGACTCAAACCACTGTCGGCCATGTGGGAGTTCAGCACCCTTAACCACGCCACCTTCCAGCCCCTATATATTTCATGAGTGAGAGTGAGACAGCATTCTCATCAAGGTCCTGACGCCACAAGCCTCCCGCAGCCTTCAGCCAGCCTCAGATCGTGGGCACATGCACACCAATGTAGTTAAGTCAGTCTCTGGATCTGAACAGGAAACTCGGCCATGTCGGACTCCCTCATGGAGTACTGCGTCTTACTGCTGCACTATCCTCTGGCCCCTCCTGAACTGTGTTTTTGTGATAAAGCTGTCAAATACTAATTTTTAAAATTAAAGTAATAACTTTAGGGCCAGCTGGTGGTGTGGTGATTAAAGTGGCTATATCCCATATAGCTGACGCTGCAGCAGAGTCTTGGATCCAGTGGTTTGGAAAACATGCTGGGCACCTGTGTGTGCATGCCCAAAATCCCATAAGGAGGTAGGAATGAGGAAGAAATTGTGGTGTGACTATTCCCGAGGAGTGGTTCTCACTTTCTTCTCTCTTTTTCTGTCTCTAATTAGTGCATGTACCCTGTAGCAAATTAAAATATAAAAATAAAAATAATTTATTTTAATTTTCTTCTTTAAGGTTTTTACAATATGGCACATGCCCTCACCAGAGAGAGGGAGACTAAGATAGACAGAGAGAAGGAAAGTGAGAAATCATTCCCCGAGGGTACAACCATGCTGCAATCCCTTCCCTTCTCAGTATTTTATACACACACATACACACACACACACCCTGCCTGATTTTCAACTTGCCGAGTCCAGGACTCCAACAGTGGTCGGTCATATAGGAGTCTAACGCCCCAACCACCATGCCGCCAATAGATAACACTTTTAAAGGAGAAGGGAAGATGCCTTTGTTTGTTCAGTAAGAAGAAAGGTATTTTTTTTTTTTTCTGGAGAGATTTTTGCTATAGGGCGCGTGCGCTCGCCAGACAGACAGAGAGAGACATAGAGACAGAAAGCGAGAAATCACCCCCCAGGGGGGATGGTCACGCCGCAATCCCTTCTCCTCCATTCTCCTCTCGGGATCTTGGGCACGCACGCACACGTGCCCGGCGTGAGTTTTAAGCCACCGGGTCCGGGACGTGAACCGCGGTCGACTACGTGGGAGTCCAGCGACATAGCCATTACGCTAACTGCTGGTTCCCAGAAGAAAGGTATTTTTGACAGAGTCTACACCCCAAGGTCCTCTGCCCCAGCATTCCAGTTATCTAGGATGGCAGCATGGCCTACTATGTCCACACAATTTAAATTGATCTAGTAACTAATCCCAGGCCTCCCATGCAGCCCTAGCTTTGCACAGCAAACACCATCCACTTGCACCACTGCCGCTGGGCCTTCCATTTTTAATTTTTATGGTGCTGTAATATGATTTTTATATCATGCTCTGCACATTACACAACCAACTTTTTTTTTTTGGAAAGGTTTTTGCTACAGGGCACATGCACTCGCCAGAGAGAGACAGAAAGTGAGAAATCATCCCTCAAGGGGGATGGCTACGCCGTAGTCCCTTCTCATCCCTTCTCCTCTCAGGATCTTGGGCACACATGCACATGTGCCCGGCGTGAGTTTTAAGCCACCAGGTCCGGGATTTGAACTGCAGTCATATGGGAGTACAGCAACATAGCCAATACGCTATTTGCTGGCCCCCCAATAGTAACTTCTGAGTCCTCAAAGACTAAATTGTGTGCAGTATACATTTACAATCTATGAACTCGTAAATTTTTTGAAACTTGATGGGCCCTAAATGGTCTATATTTCAACAATAAATAAAGCAGAATATTCATTTTTCCAGAAAAGTTCAGTCTGTGACAATTCGCAGTGGCTGCTCAGTGTTAGTTACATTTATGTGTTGATAGACTTGAGGAAACATCCACACTCTGTCAGGACCTTAATAACCATTCCTGCCAGAGGTGGTCTTCATTCCCCCCACTTTATGGAAACTTTAATAAATTAAGAGACAGAAGCAACAAGCAATTGGACAGGATATTTAATTCTCCTAGTAAGTTATTAGCAGGGCCTAAACCTTTTACAGAATTTAACAAACATATTTACATATATTTCCAATCTATTACTTAATACTTGAAAAGATATTTCCCATTGAATATGCTTAAGATAAATAATACTCAAGCTTTCTTTTTCCCTAAGTCAGAGATGGAAGACTTTTTAAAAATATAGATAAATGTATATTTATGAAAGTCACCAACTATTATATCACATATATAAGTATAAATTAAGTGGGAATGTCAATATTTGATCTACTTAACTGGAAACAAAAGCTACCTAACAATGAATTTGCTTCTGATCAGGTTTTTAAATTAATTACCAGAACCCTTAGTCAAAATATCAGATTTCCTCAGTCGCCTGAATGACTGCAGCGTTGGGACCTGACCAGAGGTCTTGGCACCCTGCAATTCAGTCCCCGCTGAGACTGGCACAGGATATCAAGGGGAAAAGCAGCTCTCCTTAGAGCTCAGCTGGCAGCTCTAAAACCTCACACACATGGAGCCATTTCTACTGATATTTCCATGGAAACCACCAGTAGCAAAGTTAGGGAACCAAGAACCAGGTGTGAAGCTTCTCAGCAAACTGCACTGCACGTTCAATCTGTGACAGACAAAATGAGAGCCACACAGTTGCTTACTAACCAATATCCTATACACTGACCAAGGTCCTGAAGATTTTATGGAATTAAGTTAGTGTGAGGTAGCCCAAGCCTCCTTTCCCTAATGAGTATTAGCTGAGTATTTGCTTCTTGCTATTCACCCTACAGGCAGGGGCTTTACAATAGTGAAAGAACTCATGGCTATCATCTTATCATTTACTTTTTGTATAAATATATTATCTTGCCCCCTACTTTTGTCCAAGGAGACCATGTGTTAGCACAGATTCTTCAGTTCTACTGATGTTATTACCTTCCCTTATACTGTAAAATTACTTAATATTTTAAAATAACTTTTTACCTACATTTCACACTTTAGGACCAGCAGATGGCATAATGGTTATGTCACAGGACTCCCATGTAGTCGACCATGGTTCGAGTCCTGAGCCTGGCAGCTTCAAACTCACACCAGATGCATGTTTGCATGCCCAAGATCCTGAGAGGATAATGTAGAAGGGATTGCAGTGTGGCCATACTCCCAGAGGATGCTATCTCTCTGTCTCTCTGGCAAGTGTACATGCCTTATAGCAAAAATCTCTTTTAAAAAATCCTCACTTAAAGTCAATAGGCATAGAGTAACCAGTTTGCCATAGAAGAGTATTCAACTAAATTTGCATGCCCTGAACATATATGATTTGACACAGATACAAATAGGCTAGGAAAATTCACACGCACTTGAGCAGACTGTTTCATTCTGGAAGGTCTTCCTGAGCACCTAGTATGTGCCATACACTATGATGAGTGCAAGGGATATAACAGGAGGGAGACAGACATGATCCATGTCTTCAGGGAACTTGGAACCTAGGGTATTCCATTCCCTGGGTAATTGAAATCTTCGAATTATTGAACTAAAATTCAGGAACGTAATCATGTAAGTAGACATTGTGTCTGCTCAGGATGGCTCCATAGCCTCATGGCTAAGGAAACTGGATCCCACTTGGCCAACCACAGTTTAAATCCTGGTCCAGCAGCTTGAAAAAAACTGTTCCTGGTGCATGTGTATGTGCATGCCCAAAATCCTGACAGGATAAAGAAATAAAAAAGAAGGGACTGTGGCATAAACACACCCCCACTGGGGTTGCTTTCTCCCTTTCTCTCTCTCTCTCTCTCTCTCTCTCTCTCGTGCACATGGCTTTTAACAATTAAAAATAGAAGAAAGTTATTTCTGCTAGCTGTAATAAAACTTGACAAAGGCACTTACCTTTCTAATTTGTCCATAATATGTGTACTCTTAGGGTGAATAATACTATTACTTAAAGGTAAATAAATAAACCTAAAATCTCAGTTTTTATTTAAATCCCAGTGGGAGGAGATGATGACTCCTTGGGTGATGGTCCCCAAGATCTAGGCTACTTCCACCTCTGGCTCCACACCCATTAAGGTCTTTGGAATTTCCATCCACTTGGTGAGTAAAGCGAGTGGCAGGGTTATGGTTGGGAAGATGTTACAGACCAGGTTTTGTATCAGGGCACACAACCTCTGTTGACTTTGCACTGGCTAGAACTCAATCTCACAGCCACACCTAAGCACACTGAAGCCTCAGAAATATAGCCCAGCTCCATGCCCCAAAAGAAATCATCCCCATCTCTCCACCTACATCTGTTCTTCACATTATCTACATCACACTAGCACAGAGGGAAAGGGAGCAAAGAAAGTAGAAGAGAGTTTCTAGGAGCTAAGCCTGGGGTGAAACACATAGGTACATTCCATTGGCCAGAATTCAGGGTTCTGGCTATGCCTAACTCTCAGGAAGCCTGGAAGCATGAAAATAGGTGTGTGTCCAGAAATAGAACATAAGTATTAGGATTACTTTTCCCCATCTAACATGAGCTTCTTGTTATGAGGACAAAGAAGTGTGGTCTTATTTGTTTACATATATTCCTTTGGCTGCACCTATGTGATTTATTTTTGTCTTTTAAGATAGTCCTTCAAATTAATTATTTTTCTCATTTTAAATGAAAAATTAGAGGACTCATAAGGTAAAATGGTAACTAGTTTGGAGTCAGATGGCCAACCAAAACTAAACTAGGTTTCAGGTCTTCTAATTGATAGCTATTTATTTCACTTTATTAAATACATACTGTGCATCTGGCACTGTGCCAAATTCTTTGGATAAATAGAGGTCTAATATTTTCTCTCCAAGAGCTTTAAATTCATTCTTGAGAAAAAAAATACTTACATAAAAGAAATGCAAACAAAATGTTCTGTGTAATTGCACTACACAGAACAATATCAGTAATTCCATGTAAAATAATGTTGGTGTTTGAACAATGCCTTCCAGGAAGATTTTTGAAAAGGATGGATCTGTGCAGGGTGTAGTGTCTGGGAAGAACTTCACTAAGTTCAAATTCGAACAATGGTATGATGAATAGAGAATGAGGAAGGACTTTAAAGACATTTGAGGCTGGACAAAAGCGTTAGCAAAATTGTCTTCTGAACCCAGGAGAGAGGTGTGACTGGGAAATAGAGTTGGTACTGAGACTGGTGAGAGAGGGTGGGAAATGACGGGACTCCATCATGGGTGATACTGAAATCATAGCAGTCAGAGAAGCATAGTGGAGACCTGGACTGGCCATAGCATAGTGCCCAAGTGTTCAAGAAATGTTTCTCTGACGATAGTATCCAGACAGCCCTGCAGAAGAGAGCCATAGACTTCTATGAAACCAAAGAACAGAAAGGTGAACAACTGGGCTATCATAGTGCAAGAGAACACATATGAAAAAAGAATAAGGAGAAGGCATCCCTGACCACAGATTACATGTGTGAAGCAACATATAAATAATAAATTACAGAACAAATGTCCAGACCAGTAATTTAGGCTGACATCCCTATATGGAGACCCTCTCTTGGCAAGCCCATGCATTCATGTCCTGTTTACATTTTTATCGTGAGGGGAAATTATGTAACCACCTAAATAAGACCCTGCACTCTCCCCTCAAAACAATAATTTTTTGGCAAAGATATTAAGTAGAGCCACAAGCCTATTAAGAAATGCAAGATTATACACATTATCTCTTACAGGCAGGCAGCGATGTTTGTAATACACTAAGGAGATAGCTTCTCAAAAGGAACAGATGTTCTTGGTTGACAATAGAAATGTAAACAGCACTGTACAGAATTTTCTCATCCTTGGCTTATTTATTTATATACTGCCTTTGCTAAAAAATAAATTAGACAAGCTTACAAAGATTAAAAACAAGATTTTTTTAAAAAGTAAAAAGAGGTGAAGGAATCAGGCCAAAAGAATAACAGTCAAAAACTAAGAGAGCCATGAATAATGTTAGTCTTTAAAAAAAAAAAATAGTGGAGTCCTGTCATTGGCTAGAAATAAATTCAAAATGTGGTTCTCAACTTCTTCCCCAAAGCAGGATTTTTTACATGATATACAGTGTCCATAATATAAACCACTTACTCAGAGAGGATCCATTCCTGGATCTAAGACCCAAAAATGTTTTCTCTTGAGGGTTCTCAAAAAGAAATAAAAATGATTAATACCTTGTATTGGTCAGGACTCTTTCAGTTATGAATGATATAAAGCCCAACTCAAACTGTCTTAAGCAGAAAAAGGAACTTATTGACTCTTACCACTAAAGATATGTAAACTAAAATCAAAATGAGGCACTGCCATACTCAGGCAACTCAAGCAATGTCGTCAGGACTCTCCCTGTAACTCGGTTCTGCCTTCCTCTGCGGGACCTCATTTTCCAGACTCTCTCCACTCAGAAATGGTAACCATCACTAGCAGCTTCAGATGTGTACTCTACCCTGTTAATGACTCCAAGAGGAGCAGAGTCCATTTCTCAAAAGTCTTGAGACTCATCCTGCTTGCTGCAGGTACCACCGCATGCTTGCTTCTAAACATTGAGGTCAGGATGAGGTCCTTTCTTCTCCCAGGGGTGGGGTGGATCACTGACATCCAAACCACATGGACTCAGAGTCAGTGAAGGGCAGTTCTTAAAGAATCCTGACCAAGCAAAGTCATGTTCCCTCCACATCCCAAAGACATACATCACATGCAGCATAACATTTGGTCAGTGAGAAACCACACATATGATGGTGGTCCCATAAGGAGCATACAGGCCATACCATACAGCCTCAGGGTGTAGACGGCTGTACACTGCCTAGGTTCATGTAAGTACACTCTATGGGATTCACACAGCAACAAAACAGCCTATTGATGTATATCTTTAAATGTATCCTGTTGCTAAGTGACACCTGATTGTATGAGAGGGACATCCAAATGGTTAAGAAAAATGTGTATTATGAAAAAATTATGCATAGATTTCTAATTTTTAGCACCAAGTTCACTTTTTTCTCTTTTATTTTATATATTCAATCACTATTCATTACTACAGCTTATACAGTGAATTTACCCAACATGAATGCACGTCACACCAGTCCAGTTGAAGATACTATACACATCATTAATAGATAAATCATCCATTTCTTTAACTCTGTTTTTTCCACAAGCCTAAAGTTAGGTGTTTCCATAAGATAGTCAGGTGTTTACTTAATAAGATTGCTTCTTATCTATTCTCCTTAATAGAGTTCATGTTTTTACCACGAAACTCTACAATTCTGTGAAGGTCAATACAGTGTCAGCCAGGTACACAGCTCTTTTGGTATGGCTTAGTTGGGTTCTATATGTAATGTTTCTGGAATAAACTAGAATTCATTCAGGAGAATGAAATAAAGAATTTAAGAAGCCACAGGGCCATTCAAGTGACATGGAAGTTAAGGCAGCTGGATCCCATGTGGCCTACAGCATGTTCAAATCTCAGACCCAGTGGTTTGAAAACACACTAGGCATGTGTGCATGCAAGTGCAAACTCCCAAGAGGAGAATGGAGGAGAAGGGATTGTGGTATGGCCTTCTCTAGGGGATACTTTCTCACTTTCTCTCTCCTTCTCTCTGTCTTTCCCCACGGAGCACAAACACCCTATAGCAAAAAATTACTTCTAAATAAAGATGTGGGGAGAGGTAAGGGAAAACACAAGGGGAATTGAGGTACCCAGAATCTAGCAGTGATAGAAGTTGTTAAGACTCCTAGGGCTGAAGGACATGATCTTGCCAATAGCTGTGGAGGAAGAGCCATTCATTAGGAAGTGGTTATGAAGAAAGCACCTGCTCTCAGCAAAGCAGCCCTAAAGCAGGAAGAGGTGAAAAAGAAATATCCTGATGTCTCCTCTTTCTTGCCGGAAGAGTTGACAAAGATGAGTAGGTGATAGAGTCTGCAGTGGTCCGCTTTCTGTGACACAGAGAGAGAAGAGAAGGATGAAAAAATGCAGCTGAGGAGAACATAGTCAGCACAACAAAGTATTTGACACGCACAGGTAGTAGTGGGGAGTCTTCATTGACCTTGCCCATCTACAAGCACCTCTTCCTGTTCACTCACTGGTCGACTGATCCAAGGGTAGGTTGCCTGGTTCAGGCAAGTCAACACAATCCTCCTCCCTGAATTTCAATCTTGAACAGGCATGCAATGCACAGGCTACAGGAACTGAGCCATCAAATGGCAGCACCCTAGAGAGAAATTCCTACTGTTTCTGATGCTGAAAGTCCATGAGCTTCCCTGGTTCCTGCCCTTCCTAGGGCTTAATTTTTCAGCTGCTTCTTCAGTTGTTTGAGTTGTCTTAGTACTATTTAAGTAGATTCTGCTTCTAATTTTTAACCTGATTGGTTTTCTGTTGTTTACAATAAAAAGAAAAATATAAAGTTAATATGAAACAGTCAGAATAGCTTTAATTTATACATTAAAGAGGACTAGATGGTTGCATAATTTCTAGAGAGTCTCCATAAATATGAATTCTCTTCAATGAGCTTTTAATGCTTATGATGCTATATGAGTTAGAGCATGGGCATTGTATATTTCTAGATAATGTCCAGGCCTGTTCTCTTTAACAGCTGATACACTGATATACTTGAGTCAAAGATGACAAACTTAATGAGAACAAATTCCTAAATTTAAACACTTTTCAATTTAAAAAAAAAAATCACTGTTTACAAAAAGAAGTTGTGCAAAGGAGGCCTATTCTCAAAGATGAAATTCATCTCAGAAAGCAGTTCGGGGTCAGTTCTAATGAAGATAGATGGGAAGTCAAGGCCACAATAATTTCAATCTGAAGTTATTCAGAAATGCTATATTCCACATTTGCGTTCATCTGCAAACTGTTCTTTAACAATAGCTTGTTCATAGCTTTTTGCTTGTTTTCCTGTCCTCAGTGAGCCGACCCAGGTTGATAATTAGCTGGAGTTCATGTGCATCCTCTCTGCCCTCCCCTCTACAACAGCGCATATGAGCTGATGGCGATTGGACCAGTGGGATGAGAGCACTTCCTGGCTTTGTGTAGATTACAACACTAGACTACATCGTAGGTTTCATGGAACAGAGGGAAAGGGGGACAGGTGAGTGTGGGTTAAGGAAAGAAAAATGCGCCTAGCTACAATCTGAGATTGATTTTTAGCCCTCTGTGTTGAAATCTAGGAACATTCCAATTGAGGAGAACTCACTAGGGCAGAGCTTCGAATGGACACTCTCCCGGTATATTATCCACCCACTACATGGAATCTTTACTTTCAATCCCCACACCCCTCACCCCTCAGATGTAATCATGACTGCCCAACTAAATGAGCCCCTCTGGGGATATCTGGAAGATAATTCTGAATGGTGACCTTACTGTAACTTCTGGAATTGACCATAGTTTTGTTCAGCCCTTTTTAAAAACAGCTCTAAGCAACTTGCTTACCACTGTTCTCTGCAACACTCACAGCATCACACTTTAGATTAGTTCTGAAATTAATTAGCAGAAGCCAGACCTGGACCAACAGATCCTCCTATGACTCATACCATGGGGAAAAGCACCTGGTGCGTCTCCTCACAACAGCTGTTTGGTGAAATCCTGAATGAGGATGAGATGAGTTTGGGAACGCAGCTCGGCTCCCACATAGCTCCTAGGTTCGATAAGTGAGCAGCATTCCCTAGTGGAAATTAGGTCCCTGTAGATGTGGAGTCCACCCTTTGTGAGTGGCCCACCATCCTCTCTCCTTTATAACGCCCCCTCCCACTTCCTATCCTTCCCCCAGCCAAGGAAATTCTTTCAAGTCCTGGAAGCTGAAAGCTTGTTTTGGACTCTCTCTTTATTATGGTCTAACTAGTCACTATCCAATTTCAGTCATGGTAGAAGTGACCTGTAGTTCCAAGCTACATAATACAGTGATTATCACTTGAGCTACTGTACTCTTTGTTGGTTTGTTTTGTTTTGTTTTAAGTTTATATTTTTATTCCTTCCATGAGAGAGAGAGACAGAGAAACAGAGAGAGGCACCGCCAATAGGGTCTTCACTCAGATCCACCCTCCGTCTCAGCCTGCTGGGTCATGGGCACATGTGTACCTATCTGACATGCCATCCTACCTGAAACCAGGATAGGAAGCAGGGACCTTTCCCATGGAGAATCATGGCATTTTCACTGCACCACTGCCTGACCCCAGCTATTGAGTATTTTAAATGTAGCTAGAGCAAATAAGGAACTGGCTTTTTCATTTTATTTCATTCTAACTAACTGAAGTTGAAATACCCACATTGTTATAGGCTCATAGCTACTGTGTTGGATAGTGCTGGTCTAGCCGTGATGCTCAAAAAACTAAGAACTCATTCTCTTATTTCCTTCTGATTCCCTTTTGGGATCCCGAAGGAAACAAACTTGAAATTATATAACTAAACTGAGAGGGAAATGAGGGCATTAAGCAATATTTCAAAACTATTACTTTGCTACATTTATCTCTCTCTACCTCAGATTAAAGTTATTTCTAATCCAAGGTGTAGGTGTTATTTACCCCGGGCTGCCCAAGAATGATTTGAAAAGCTTCAATCCTGGGTAAACTCATGCCTCTCTCGTATGTCACTTCCTTGTTCTCCTAGGAACATCTTTCGTGGCAGAATTGAAGGACTTAGACCAGCAGATGGAATGGGTTATGTTGCTGAATTCCTACATAATGGACCGTGTTTGAGTCCCAGACATAGTGACTTAAAATTCACACCAGGTGCATATGCACGTGTGCCCAAAATCCCGAGTGGAGAATTGAGAAGGGATTGTGTCATGGCCACTCCCCCTAGGGAGTGATTTCTCACTTTCTGTCTGTCTGTCTCTCTGGAAAAAAATTGAAGGACTTAGAGTCAAAGAAGACAGAGTAGTCACCATGCCCATGACTGCACACCATCTTTTCTGTGTATGTCACCATAAAGAGTGTTTGAACTCCACTCAGTGGCCTGGCCTCACTATCCAGCCTGAGCCCTGTGGACGTGTGTCTAGGCAAACAGGGCCTGTGCCCAGGAATGGCCAGCCTCACATGCTGTGTGCCCTGGAGAGTGGTGTCAAGGCCCTGCAACTGCAGTCTGAACCTGAAGAGGTCTGTGGAGCAGGAACAAAGGATTACTCAGCAGTGACCTTCATGGACCATCAGCCAGGGACCAGGTGGGTTAAATGACACCTCGGCGGATACAAATGTGGACAGATGGCAGCTGAGGTCCAGACGTCGCTCCTCTTCCCAGTGTGTTAGCATAATTTAAGTCCCCAAGCAAAATGGCAGAAGAGAGAGAGGAGAGGAAGTTCAAACAGGCTGAAATTAAGTTTTCCTAAACCCAAAATAATAAACACAAAAAATTCAAAATTAATTTCAGTTGTGGGAAAATGAATTTACATCTATTCCTTACCTAAGTTTGTGAACTGTTACATTATTACTATGAGATTATTATGATGCATTTTTTTTTCCTGTTATATCCTCAGACATGTTCCCAGAGAGTGGACTACGAAATCTAGGCAGGATTCACAATAATGTAATTCTCTTATAAAGATTGATTAGTGGCTGGCTCTGCAGCCTCGTGGTAAAGGGAGTCACATCATACACGGCTGACTGAATTGGAGTCTCAGCACGGCAGCTTGAAACACACTGGGTACATAAGTGTGCATCCCCCAAATCCTAACAGAATGGAGAGATCAGGAGAAGGGGTTGCAGTATGACTATGCTGCACTGGGGATGATTTCTCCCTCTCCCTCAGTTGCACATCTCTCTCTGGAAAGCACACATGCCACCCATGTAATTTTTTTTTAAAGATCTATTAGGTTAAATTAGTACTTTAAGTCCCATCTGTAATCCTGGGTTTTGAATATTCTTCAATGAAACAGGTAGTTTAGACTCAAAGTGGAAACCTATGCTCAAAGAGTTAGAATTTTACTTAGAGGGGGACCAGCAGGTGGCGTGGTGGTTAAGGCGCTGGACACTCCCACATGGGCGACCACGGTTCGAGTGCCAGACCTGTAGTTTCTAGCTTTCTCTCTCACTCTCTTTGTGTGTCTCTCTCTGGTCACATTAAAATAAATGAATGAATAAATAAATTTTTTTTAAAAATCATTTTAAAAAGAATTTTACTTAGAGGAAGACAAATGGGGAATAAAAGCTTTTTATGGTAGTTTAATATACATAACATAAAATTTATCATTTTAACAATTTAGGTATACAATTTGGTAGCACTAAATACATCCACATTGTTGTGCCACCATCAGAACCAATCATCTGCAAAACCTTTTCTTCCCAAATTGAAACTACATACTCTTTAAACCATAACCTCACATGCTACCGCCATCCTGTCCAAGGTAGACATTCTAGAGTTTGCTAATCAATTAGTGCCATCACCAAAAAGTAAAGAAACTGTGTGTGCCAAATGGTGTTCCAGCAGTAATACAACACTGAATCCTAACAGAATGGAGAGATCAGGAGAAGGGGTTGCAGTATGACTATGCTGCACTGGGGATGATTTCTCCCTCTCCCTCAGTTGCACATCTCTCTCTGGAAAGCACACATGCCACCCATGTAATTTTTTTTTAAAGATCTATTAGGTTAAATTAGTACTTTAAGTCCCATCTGTAATCCTGGGTTTTGAATATTCTTCAATGAAACAGGTAGTTTAGACTCAAAGTGGAAACCTATGCTCAAAGAGTTAGAATTTTACTTAGAGGGGGACCAGCAGGTGGCGTGGTGGTTAAGGCGCTGGACACTCCCACATGGGCGACCACGGTTCGAGTGCCAGACCTGTAGTTTCTAGCTTTCTCTCTCACTCTCTTTGTGTGTCTCTCTCTGGTCACATTAAAATAAATGAATGAATAAATAAATTTTTTTTAAAAATCATTTTAAAAAGAATTTTACTTAGAGGAAGACAAATGGGGAATAAAAGCTTTTTATGGTAGTTTAATATACATAACATAAAATTTATCATTTTAACAATTTAGGTATACAATTTGGTAGCACTAAATACATCCACATTGTTGTGCCACCATCAGAACCAATCATCTGCAAAACCTTTTCTTCCCAAATTGAAACTACATACTCTTTAAACCATAACCTCACATGCTACCGCCATCCTGTCCAAGGTAGACATTCTAGAGTTTGCTAATCAATTAGTGCCATCACCAAAAAGTAAAGAAACTGTGTGTGCCAAATGGTGTTCCAGCAGTAATACAACACTGCCAAGCTGGTCCACCTGAGAAGGTTCCAAGCTCATATCCAGAGACTTCCCTGAAAACACTAAGTGTGCATGTGCCTATGATCCAGGCCAGGATGAGCCTGGGGATGGATCGTGGCAGGAGAACCCTATTGTAGGTGACTGTCTCTCTGTCACTTACTCGTTAAACAAACTAAAAATTAGAGAAATCTGGGGTTCAGGAAGTGGTATGTGCTTTATGTGAGCCACATGACAGTATTTGTCACTGTGGATACCCTCCATAATTTCACATTCAGCTGTCTGAATAAAAAGCCAGAATGAGAGGGAAAAGGAGAACAGGAGTACTCTTCCTTTTAAGAGCACAATCCAGAAGTTGCATAAACCATTTGTGCTTATGTGATCTGATTAATTAGAATTAAAATACATACTTTTCTGCAAGGGAGACTGAGAAAATATGATGTTTAGCTTCACAGGAACTTATTACCAAAGAAGAAGAGGGAAGCAGACAATGAGTACATAGTAACTGTCTCTGCCACAAAGGACAAATTCCTGGTGCCCACCCTTCATTATAAAAGCCAAACGACCCTATTCTTCCTTGCCCAGCACCAATTCAGCCAGTGCTTGGCATGTAGCTAAGCCTGGCCAAATGGATGCTACCTCCCAGGGCTTTGAATCCCAAGTGGTGAGACAAAGCTATGTTCACATTGCGGTTGTAGGAGCTAAGTTTTGAATGTTGCCATCCTTCCTTTTCCTTGCTCCTGGGACTCTGTGGGCTCCTTCCTATTCCCAAGCCTGGACACAAAGCCTCCTGTTGATTTTATAGCCCCGCCCCACCTCACCTACCCCACATTGCATATCTTTCTAACAACGTTCTTTTTTTATAGAATTTATTGATTTTTTGTTCCATTTTGTTTTGTGTTTGTTTTTGTTTCCTATGATTTCCGGTTTAAATATATTTTATACATTGTTGTAGGGTACAGCATGATTTTTCAAAGCATGCATGCAGTGTGTAATAAGCAAGGCTATAAACATATTCAAGTTCTTCAACACTGAATATTACATTATATTGTGCACATTCAATAATAGTTCTACAGTAATTTTTTTATTCTTCTGTGGTATATCACTCTGTAACCTATTCTACTTATTTAATACATTCTTGTATCTGTTAATTATTTTCTCCCTAACCCTCCCTCTCACTTCCCTGTGCAGCTTCCAATATCTACATCTATGCCTGAGTCCTTCACTTTCTACCATAGAGTGTAGGCATTTGGAATATGGTAAGCAGAAACAGTATCTGTCTTTTACAGCCTGGCTTATTTCATTTAGCATTCTATCATCTACGTTTGTTCACTTTGGGTTAAATGACAATATTGTTGTTCAGAGTAGTATTCTGTTGTGTATATGTATCACAATTCTTTCATGATAAAGAAGTTTTTAATAGGGACCAGCAGTTGGTGTAATGGCTATGTCACTGGGCTTCCATATAGTCGACTGTGGTTTGAGTCCCAGACTCAGTGGCTTAAATTCACACTGAGTGCATGAGCGTGCGTGTCCAAGATCCCAAGAGGAGAATAAAGAAGAGATTGTGATGTGGCCATTTTCCCTGGGGGTGATTTCTCAATTTCTGTCTCTGTCTCTGTCTTTCTGGCAAGCACATGCACCCTATAGCAAAACTCTCTCAAAAAAAAAAAAAGTCTTTAATAAAGGTTTTTACATCTCCTATATTTAATGAATTACAATTAAAAGTTTATGTACAGTCCATTCAGTAAAATTTTACCTTTCAGATCATATAATTTTTCCTCAAGGTCTATACATTCTTGTGATGCTCTCAAAAGTAGATCTTGAGCTCAGTTTGACTCATCAACAGATCTTCGAGTAGGAGCTCTAAATCCTTAGATGCAAGTTCAGTAGCAGCTTCTTAGTTCTCTAGTTATACTTCTTTCCGATTCATGCTGCATTGGGAAGAAGTTCTCTATACTTTGTTTGAAGGCCATGAGACTGAGGTAAGAGTCACTGAGGTTTTTCTTGAAATAAGATTTCTGCTGTGTTCTAAACTATTAAGATTTCCAACATGAGGTGACTCTAGGACTGGTCTGATAGTAAGACTGTTGAGTAAAGATCTATTCTGCTGTTTCTCCACAAGAAGTTTGGCACTGATTGCTGCTAACTTCTCATTAGTCTTGTTCAGTTTATCTGCTAACTATTTTCTAATTTGTGATTCTTCTAGATAGAGTTGCTTTTATTTTTCCATTTCCATTTTATTAGAATCTTCTTGAGAAGCTCTTATTTTAAGAGTTTAGATTCTGAGTCTTTCATTCTGAGTTCCATCTGACTTCTTATTGAAGCATAATTACTTTTTCTTAACTGCTCCACGTTTTCTTGAGATGCTGCTTGTGCCTGTAAGAATTGATTGACTTTTTTCTTCTATATCTTGTCTTGCTCTTCCTTAAAATTCCCATTTATATTATTCCACTAGAATATGTTCTGCTATATTTCCACTCAATTTTGAAGTTTACTACTTCTTGTTCCAACGTTAGTTTATTCTTTAGTTCTGCACATTTCTTCTGTATTGTTTTCATAGATGAAAACTCCTATTGAATTTGATTCTTTGCGTCTAGATGTAGATATTTTGAAGACAGTTTCTACTTTTGCTGTGGGATAATCAGTCTTACGTTTTAGCATGTTACCTTGAATATCAGGTTTCAACTTTACTGACTTTTAAAAGTCTCCTTTGAAACTAATTTTTCCATTTCCATATTCATTTAAATTCTTTATCATTTGTAAGAATTGCTTAAATATAGTTTCTCTCTTTAATTCACCATTTTTCTTTATTTTGTGATCCAAGTTATATTCCAAAGATTGTTTTGATTCGGTGAGTTTCTTTAACTGTTCCTTTTCATGGTCAGATGTCTTTTCTCCTCCTTCTGCTCCTCTAACCTCACTACATTTTCCTGTGTCACACTTCTTAATCCATATAGCAATTGTTGAAAACTTAGGTTGATTCCATATTCTAACTATTGTGCATAATACCACAATAAAGATGTGCAAATATTTCTCTAACAGTGATTTCTTGTTCTTTGAGTAAATACACAAGGGGGATTACAGGGTCATACAGTTGTTCTATTTTTAGATGTTTGAGGACTTTTTATACCATTTCCTAAAGTGGTTATACCAATTTACATTCCTACCAGCAGCGTGCAGGGATTCCTTTTCTCCACAACTTCATCCACACTTATTATTCTTTATCTTATTTGATCATAGCCATTCTGACTGGATTAAGGGATACTTATTTTGACTTTCATTTCCCTTACATGGTCAACATTTTTTGAAATGATTTTTGGCCATCCGTAGGTCTTCCATTGAGAGTTGTCTATTCAGACCAATTGTTTTTTAATTGGGTCAAATTTTTTGTGGGTGAGTTGTTTGAGTTCCTCATATATTCTGGTTACCAATCCCTTATCTGAAGTATATTTTGCAAGTATTTTCTCCCATTCTGGGAGTTGTCTGTTTGTTTTCTTTGTTGTGCAGAAGCTTTTTAGCTTGATTTAATCCCACTTGTCTATTTTTGGTGCCTTTACCAGTGCTTTAGATATCTCATTCAAGAAATATTTGCCTACTTTACTATTTTGAAGTATTTATCCTGTATTTTCCTCAAGTAGCTTTATACTTTGAAGATTTTCATCTATGTCTAATTAACTTTTAGTTATTTTTAATGTATAATTTGCATTTTGTTTTTTACCAGAGGACAGTTCTTCAGTCCTTAAAGACTGAACTCCTTACTTGGGCTTTGGTGGAGAGCGAGAGGCAGCACCCATAGTTCTAAATAGAGGTGGAGTGTTCAGTCCTTCCAAGATTCAAGAGAGCAGTCTGGACTACCCTGCTATGAATGGTGCAGCTCACACAGCAATATAGCTTCACATACAGCTTGGGAAGCACAAAGGCATTGAGGACATTGCATCAGGGATGTCCCTGGCAGCTGTGGCCTCTACTATATTTTTGTTGCCAGATTTCTTAATAGCCTTGTCCTTGGGCATGCCTAGGGCACAGTTCATGCAGTGAATAGGCTGCATGTGGCCATGGCCCTTTTTGGCACACCCTTTATTCCTTCTTTTATCATCTTGGAATTGAGGCCATGAGAGAAGCTTGAGTTAATTTTTTAAACAATGAGATAGGAGAGTCTAGTTTCGGTCTTTTCATACCACCATTTATTGAAAACACTATCTTTTCTCCACTAGATTATCTTGTGACCCTTGTCTTTAGTTTATTTATAATTCTCTATTCTATCCCATTGGTCTATATTTGTGTGTGAGTGTGTGTCAGTATTAAGCTGTTTGATTACCATAGCTTTGTATTATATTTTGAATCCTGGTCGCGAGATGCCTCCAACTTTATTCTTTTTGCACAGTATTGCCTTATCAATGCAGGATCTTTTGTGATTTCAGACAAATTTTATGATAATTATTCTGTGAAGAATTTTACTGGTATTTTCATAAAAACTATCAACCTTTAGATCACTTTTAATAACAACGTTTTAGCCATGTTGATTCTTCCAATAATGAGTGGGGGATTACTTTCCATTTATTTGTATCTTTTTCAATTTATTTATTCAGTTTTTTTTATAATTTTCATAGTAGAGCTCTTTTATTTCCTTGGTTATATTTATTCCAAGGTAGAGTGTGTGCATATGTCTATTGTAAATTACATTGTCTTCTTCATTTCTATTTCAGTCTAACAAATATTAGTGTACAAAAATATTAGATTTTTTTATATGTCAATTTTGTATCAGTGACTTAATTATGTTTTACCATATCTGTATATTTTGGTGAATTTATTAGGTATTTTATGTATATAACCATGTCTTCCACAAATAGGGACAAGTTAGCCTCCTTTCCAATTTGAATGTCTTTTTATTTCATTCTCTTTTATAATTGCATGGACTAGGACTTTCCATGTATGTTGAATAAAAACAGACAAAGTGGACATTCTTTTCTTCCAGTTTTAACAGGAAAAGCTTTCAACTTTTTCCCTTAAATATAAGGTTAACTGCAGGTTTGTCATAGTTTACTCCCTCACAGTTTCTGTGAGTCAGGAATACAAGTGTCACTTAACTGTGCTCAGGTTTCTAATGAGCTCCACTGTCAGCCAAAGAAATGGTCTCATCTGAATGGACAGGGGTGGGGGAGGAAAGAGAGGAGATCTGTTCCCAGGTTCATTCATATGGGTGTTAGCAAACTTTGACTCTCTTTAGAAGAAGCCCACCGAGCTTCTTACAACTTGATAGGTGGTTTCTCCCAGGCAAAAGATCCAAATAAGAGCACCCAAGATGAAAGTCATAGTCTTTTACAACCTAATCTTGAAAGTGACATCCTTTATTTCTGCCGTATCCTATTTGTTAGCCCATAGTCAAGAGGAGGTAGTCACATAAGAACATGGACACTAGAAGGGAAGAGTTCTGAGGCCATCTTACATCCGTCATACCACAATAGTTACTTGTCACAAACTCATATCACACAAGGGAGGGCCACAAGGAATAAAGCTTGCCTAAAGGAAAATCTTTTTCTGTCTATGAAATGGCTTAAAAACATTTCTGACTAGTGGCTTGCAGGTGCGATTCCACATTGCCAACTACATGGTTTGCTCTCAGAACCAGTGGCTTAAAAATCACTGGGAACATGTGCATGAGTGTCCAAAATCCTGAGGTGGGAAAGGAAGAGAAGGGATTACAACATGACCATCATCCCGGGAGCTGATTTCTCACATTTCTTCTCAAGTTCCCTCCCCACCTGTGTCTCTGCCTGGTGAGTACACGTGCCCAGTAGGGGAAAAATTATGACTATTTTGCTTTCAAAATATCAGGCAGAAATTGTCAGGCAGAAACCACCTTTGCCAGTATCTTTATTGTACTATAATTTACCTCAGAATGCTATTTTATATATTCCCAAGAATATGTTAAATGATGATAAAAAGATAGTTACTCCAATGTCTTATTTTATTATTATTAACAATAATACTAAGCAGATAGCAAAAAAGCAGCAATATGTCCCTTTCCCCATAATTTTACCCTCTATTATGATTTCCTTAGCTGCCACTGTAGCTTTCAGAAAGCAAGTTCAATTACTGAAGTACAACCCATTAAATTAAAAATGATAGGTTTGCCAAAGAAATCAGCTATTATGTAGAAATAAAAGGCATAGGCAAAGACACCACTAACCTTCAAAGAATTTCCAGAAGTCTTAACACCTTTTCAAAACCATTGTGAACAACAGAACTAAGGAGATGCTTTTGAAATCAAACAAATTGTTAAAGGCACAAAAGTGACAATGCCTGTAAATAGCTACATTTTCTCAATTATCTAATAAAATATTTCCAGTGCAAACAAAGTAACGTATAAGCATTGAGGCGCCAATAATTCTGGTTACTTTCCCTAGCTCTCACTGGAGCAATGTGAACCTTTTCTGGGAGTCTACATCCCAGGGAGAGGCGAGAGCTCTCATAATGAGAGCAGCCATACAGGGGAAGAAAATCTCTCATTTAAATATATGAAGAGAAAAGAAAGGAAACATTTATTGACAGGGTAAACAGACTGCCTGCTATCAAACACATCTCATTTACTAATTTCCCTCAAAGAAAACTCTTCTGAATCCCATTCCCCTCTGAAGGATTTCAGATACTCCTTCCCTAAGATTCCCTGCCACACACGCACTATGTATTTCCTTCAGAGCACTTATTTTATTTTCATTTTTGAGTT
>NW_006208547.1:1889425-1899932 GCF_000334495.1 Tupaia belangeri chinensis | reverse complement strand
TCCCTTTTCCATGTATTCCCCTCAGTTGCCAGCTTTAGGATGGAAGGCCTCTGCTCACACTAGGAGGCCATGCAACCAAGGCCCTGGACATACATCTTTGAACCAGGTTGCCTGGGCTCCAGGCCTGGGCCTGTCACTCACCAGATATATGACCTGTGCAAGTTCCTTACACTCTCTTGGCCTTACTCTTACCATTTGTAAAATGGGAATCAAAGTAGCACCCATGACCCCTTGCCGTGAGGATTAAATGAGCTATTGTTGCATGTTCACCTGTGGAAATAGCCATTTTGTAAGCCAAATAATGTGACTGAATATATAAAAGAAAATGAAATAAAAAAGGAAAAAAATATATATAACCATTTTTACTGAACCAAAAAATAACCTTAAATATTTCATATTTTATGTAATAAAATCAGGAAAGTAAAAAAAAAAAGCTAATGTTATGCTCACACTTTGAAGACTATGTGACACTTAGAAAAAACTGTTCAAGTATTTTCATTGAACAGCTAACTTAGGACTCAGTAAATGCACATTTATGAATAAGTTTAACTCACAATAATGCTACCAAATAGACATCACTGTGTCTCATTCTACAGATAAGTAGCCCAGGATCAAACACTAGTTAGTAGTTCTGGTTGTCCTGGAACAGGTATCTGTAACCCTAAGCAATCTATATTTCCTGACCCAAGTGACCTAGTTTTGTATTACCCTTGCTGTTAGTTTTATTTTCATTGGTTCTTATCCTTTTATGAGGTTTTCCAGGCTTCGATTAACTATTCCAGATGCTCACCTTAGAATGAGGTTACATACAGATAAACCTGTCATAAATTGATGATACTGTAAATCAATGCATTTTATACACCTAGATACCAATGTCACACCTTAGCTCAGCTTACCTTAAATGTGCTCAGAATACTTACCTTAGCCCATAATTATGGGCAAAACCATCTAACACAAAACTTGTTTTATAAAGTATTGTATATCTTATTCAACTTTTTAAAGCAATTATTTTTATTTAATTTTAGTTATTCATTCATTTATCTTAATTTGACCAGGGAGAAACAGATGGAAAGTGAAAAAGCAAGCCACCAGGTTTAGGACTCAAATCATGATCAGCCATGTGGGAGTGGGTCAGCATCTTAACCACCATGCCACTGCTGGTCCCTCTTATTCAACTTTCTAAAACCTGTACTAAAAGTACAGAATGTTCGTATAAGTAAACAAAGTTTAGTCTCTACTGAATGTGAATTTCTTTTGCACCATTGTGAACATTTTTTAAGAGGTGTTTGTTATAGGGCGCGTGCGCTTGCCAGAGACACAGAGACAGAAAGTGAGAAATCACTCCCCGGGGGGATGGCCACACCACAATCCCTTCTCCATTCTCCTCTCAGATCTTGGGCACACACACACACACACACACACACACGTTCAGCGTGAGTTTAAGCCACCAGGACCAGGACTTTGAACCATGGTCAACTACATGAGAGTCCAGAGACATAGCCATTACACTAACTGCTGGTCCCGACCATTGTAAAATTTTAAGATGAATCATTAAGTCAGGCATCTTCTGAATTGTGGGGTATTAAAGAAAAAACTGCCAGAAGATGGAACGTATTTATTATAAGGTCTCTGCGATTTCCTTTCAATGTTTTTGCTAATTCTCGTAAGAAAGAAACCTGTTACTTGGTATTTTTTTTAATTAATTAATTTTTTATTTCATTTTCTTTTATACATTCAATCACATTATTTGTCTTACAAAATGGATATTTCAACAGGTGAACATCTCTCCCCAACACAGTTGACAAAACCACAAAACATCAACAGACACTACCACACCTCCCTGTATTTATAATAACCCCATTTTGCAGACTAAGAATGCAGAAAGGTGGCACAACTGCTCCCTCCCCCTTCACAACTGTGCAGCAGGGGCTCCAAACTGTAGCAGTCTCATGAGTGAACTTTGGAGTCAGGCAGTAGTGGTGATGGGGGTGGTGGTGCTGGTGGTGGTAGGAGGTGGCCAGAGGTGGTAGTGACAGGAGATGGTGGTGGCATTTCCACCACATATACAACGTTTGTTTTTTTTTGTTTTTTTTGTGGGTTTTTTTTTGGAGAGGTTTTTCGCTATAGGGCGTGTGCGCTCACCAGAGAGAGAGAGAGACAGAGACAGAAAGCGAGAAATCACCCCCCAGGGGGGATGGTCACGCCGCAATCCCTTCTCCTCCATTCTCCCCTCAGGATCTTGGGCACGCACGCACACGCGCCCGGCGTGAGGTTTAAGCCACCGGGTCCGGGACACGAACCGCGGTCGACTATGTGGGAGTCCAGCGACATAGCCATTACACTAACTGCTGGTTCCCCCCAGCATGAGTTTTAAGCCACCGGGTCCAGGACGCGAACCTCGGTCGACTACGTGGAAGTCCAGCGACATAGCCATTACGCTAACTGCTGGTTCCCAAAAATGCTTCTTAAGGGTGAGTTACCCAGATGGCAAGATGGCAAGAGGTCATTCTTACAAAAGATATAGCCTGCAAAAGCATAAGACAGGATGGCCATTTGAGCAATATGACAGAAGGAGAGACTGGACCTCAGAAGAGGAAAAAAAAAAAAAAAAACCGCACACGAGATTGGGATTCCTGCGAAAAAGTGTGGATTTTTTGGTGGGAGCAGGTGAGGGAAGACAGTGGTGCAGCACTAAAAACACAGACCCATATGGGAAGGTTACTGGTTTGCAACTGGAAATTTCCCTGAGTGCACAAGGCACATATGTGCGCATGATCCAGGCTGGCTGAATGTGGGATGGAACAGTGTCAAGACCTTGGGTGGAGGAGGACATGGCGTAGTGGTTATGTCATTGGGCTCCCACATGGTCAGCCATGGTTCAAGTCCCAGGCCCGGTAGCTTTAAACTCACGCTGTGTTTGAGCATGTATGTGCATGCACACCCAAAATCTATGGAAAGAGAAGAGATTGCAGAGTGGCCATCCCCCTGCTGGAAGATTTCTCACTTTTCCTCCCACTGTCTGTCTCCTTCTCTGATGAGCAAATGCACCCTAAGTCAAAAAAAAACACTGAAATAAAACTTTATGGGGGTGCCTGTCTATGTCTCTATATCTGTCTCTTTTCTGTCTCGCTGAGGAAGCAAATAAACCTTGAAATAAATAAAAAGGGTTTTTTAAATAAGTTTATTGTAGAATATATGCACTCCCTGTAGAGAAATGGAAAGTGAGAAAGCATTCCCAGGGGAGACAACCACACCACAATCCTTTCTCTTGAGATTTTGGGCAGGCACACACATGTACTTAGCGTGTTTTTCAAGCTGCCAGGTCCTGAACTCAACTGCTCAGTTGGTCATACGGGATCTAACCATCTTAACCACCATGCTAACAGCTGGTCCAAAAAGTCTTTAATTTTTTAAAAAGAGTTTTAAGTGGAAGAGAGTTATGGCAGATTTGTGTTTAAAGATATCATCTTAGGGCACTGAGCTTCAAAGGCTGCATCAGAGGAGGTAACAACGAAAACCAGGGCACAGTCCACAGTGAGTACCTGAACTATAGTCAGGCTCACTCACAGCAAGAAAGGACACAATTTCAAATCTGGGGAAGCAGATTTGACAGGATTTCACTGTGGCTGGAAGGGGCCTGAGAAGAGAAGGTTCTAGGGTCCCATGTGGTTAGTGGATGTGACTAAGCAGATGGACCAGCCATCTGCAGAGATTAGACATTCAGACATCAGAGGTGAGGCAAAAAAAATGAAAGTTTGTCAACAAATTTTAAACTCTTAGGGGACACCCTTATCAGATAACTAGATCCTATAAAAAAATAAACCTGCAAGAACAAATGTCTTGTGTCTTCACTGACGCCATTGACGGAGTTCTCCAGGAGAGAGTTCGTGTTGTCTGTCTTTTTCCCTAGTTCCTGACCATCTGTGGCCCTGCATCACATATGGGAGTTGGGTTCTGAAAGGGGTACAAGCACCAGAGTAGATAATTGGCTTATGTTTGGGGCCACGATGTGAGGGAAAATGTGTAAGTTAAACACTAGAATAAAACTCAGCATGAAGAGAAATATGTGCAGCATGAGAGATACCAGAATGTGAGACTCCATTTCCCTCTCACTCAAAACATTCAGGCACTAAGTGAAACCAAACAGACCTGTTTGCCTGATTCAGATAGTTCTTTCTCTCCCCTATTTCTCCCCATTTTAATTTGCTGGGTGATTATAGTTGGATTCACATGAGGTAAACATACACTGCGAGTCTTCTGTGGAAGTTCAATTGTACTTTATTGAACAAGCTAGTTAATTAATGTGTAAACCTTCCAAGCTTCATATGTATCCTCAGGTCTATCCCAAATGGAAGGAAACTGTGTAAACTGAGAAAAATGAAGTCTACAAACTTTGTTTGCCTACTCCTTAAAGGAATGTTAGAAGAGTATGTGATCCTTGGAGTATTTTCAAGTTGATATCAAAATCTTTTCATCAAAATTTAAATAGAGATTGAGTATCCCTTATCCAAAATGTTTTGAACCAGAAGACTTTGGAATTTAAGATTTTGGAATTTTTCAGAATTTAGGATACTAACATATACATTATGAAATATATCAAAGATGAAACCCAGGTCTAAAAAAGAAATTCATTTGTTTCACATAGACCTTATACATATGGCCTGAAGGTAATTTTATATAACATCACATGAAGTCAGGTATGGAACTTTGCACCTGTGATGTCGTGTTGGTGCTCAAAGGTTTTCATTTTGGAACCCTTAGTATACCAGATATTTCATATTAGGAATGCTTAACCTGTAGTTGTAAAATAGATTTCTAGGCTAGTGTAAATAATGATTAATAATAAAATAGATTTTGAGATATATCCAATAAAATATACTCTGATACTCGTTTTCATCCATTTCTAAAGTATAAACTAACAAGCACTTCTTAAACAGTGTGGGGTTTTTTTTTATTTTATTTTATTTTTTTTTTGATCCACGATAGAACACATGAAAGTGGCAAAGAGGAAGAGAGCTAAACAGCCTCCACAGGACACAGTCGCGCCACAGTCCCCTCCAGTCCAATAGACCCTGGGCAGTCATGCTCAGCACATCTCTAACCAACCAGGCCAGGATTCGAACTGCAGTTACCATGTGAGATCAGGCCTTTCTTAAGCAGTGCTTCACCCTGGAGTTAGCCTGAAAAGTTTTATATTATTCCTTTTGCTCTTTACATACTTATTTCCATTCTGCTTTCCATACAGAACTTTTTCCTAACAGGGCAGGTGTTGGCACAGTGGTAACATAGCTGGACCCACATGGGAAAGGTCCTGGGTTCACATCCTGAGATCTTCCTGAGGCACAATGGTCACACATGCATGTGTCCCTGGCCTTGGCCAGCTAGGACTAGGAGTAGTTAAGGCATGAAGACTTTGTTAGGGGTGCCTGTCTTTCTGTCATTTTTTCTGTTTCTTTCATGTAATAAGTGATTTTAAAAAGTTTCCTAATATAACAGTGTATGCTTAATGATATTTTAATTATTCTATAATAGTTCTCTAGTGTAAAAATATGTATATAAACTGAAATTAAACTCATTCTCTGTGGTAGAGTTCAAGGCATTAAAGATATTTTTCTTTCAGAATGTTGTCAGTGAAGATATTGCTATTGATAACTATTGATCAGCAACATAAAATACATTAAATATGTGAATGACTGTCACAAAGCATGATAAATAACTACTTGTTTCCTACTGCAGCCATAACAAGTTAGACAGGTTTAGCAGCTTAAGACATTCATTTGTTCTCTCACTGGGTCAGAAGTCTCAGTCTGCTCACAGTCTCACAGGATGAGATCCAGAGTTGGGAGGGTTATGTTCCCTTCTGGAAGCTCAAAGGGAGAACCTACATCTAGACTCACTCAAAATGTTGGCAGAATTCGGTTCTATGCAGCTGCAGGGTTGAGGTCCTTCCTCTACAGTGACTGTGGGCTGGGGTCTACCATCAGCTCCAAGCACCTCTTCCCTGGTTCTTGCAGTAGGTCCATGCCCACTACATCTCAGGACCTCAGCCTACATTTCGGGTTCGGGAGGAGGCAACAATTCCTTCTCACGCCACATCTCTTCTGTCTCCTTTTCTTCTACTGCATATCCCTGACTAATCCTTTTAGGGACTCATGTGATTATAATCCATAATAATCTCTGCATTTTGAGGTCAGCTGACTGACCAGTTGATTAGTAACTTCACTTCCACAAAGTGTTCACAGCAGTGCCCCAGAGAAACAGCTCCTATTGTGATTAGACAAGGCTGCTTTACCTTTTCAGTTAGTCCACATGTCTGGACAAAGAACTCAATGTCAGAATGATGTAGGTTAAAAAGCAGTATATTTCTGGGACCAGCAGGTGGTGTAGTGGTTAAGGTATTGGACTCCCACATGACCAATGGCAAGTCGCAATTTGAAACCCACACCCAACAGCTTAAACCTCACACAGAGCACATGTGCATACATGCCCAAGATCCCGAGAGGAGAGTGGAGGAAAAGGGCTTGTGGCATGACTATCCTCCTGGAGGGAGATTTCTCACTTTGTCTCTGTCTCTCTGGTGAGCACATGCAGCCTATAGCAAAAAATCTCCCAAACAAAACAAAATATATTTCCGATTTTTCACTTCTAAATACGTAAGCACTAAGAAGCTCTATTTACATAAATAAGTAGATGGAAATGAAATTTGTTATAGCAATATACCTAAAGTCTTTAAGCACCTACTAAAATATTTTTCAGAAGTATATGAAGTATGTATCATTTGACATTCTTTTTATTTTAATGATTCATCAACTAAAAAGCCACTAAGGTGAGGCCAGCAGGTGGACATGATGGTTAAGGTACTGGACTTCCACATGGGCCAACCATGGTTTGAGTCCCAGACCTGGCGGCTTGCTTTCTTACTTTCCCTGCCTAATAAGCACATGTGACCTACAGCAAATTTTTAGAATAAAAGTAAATAGATGATTCTTTTTTAAAAAATAAGCTTTAAAAAACCAGAAGTTCATTCAATGTCATAGAAATCAAAAATTATAAACCATCTGATGTGTAATAGGATTCTTTACTCAATCGACCTTATTCTCACTTTCTAGAATATAAAACAAAAAGTCTAGATATTTCCCCTGCCCAAGGGCAAAGCGATAGGGTACCCCGAGGTAAAAGTGGGGATCAGGCTGATCCTGCGTCTCTGCTGGAGAATGCGGCAGCCCCAAGTTGGTCTGTGGTCATTCTTTTATTGCAGAGGCAAAGCCCCGTGCTTCAGCTGTGGAGCAACTCGTGGTGCAAAACAAACCTTGCCTGGCCTCGAACACTCAGGTTTCTCTCAAAGCCCAGCAGTCTCTGTTTAGAGCAGTCATGTCCCCTGCAGTGAGTGATGGCAAAGACTATCTCCTTTCAGGCACTCCCTCCATCTCCCCCACCATCTTTCTAATTTGAGCACATAGACGTTTGCCATTAAATATACCAATTTTTCTTGGAAAGTTCTTTGTTTTACATCTGACCTTTTGAATTTCAGGAGCATTTATTTTAATTTTAAACTGGAGACTTTTTTAACTGCTTTTCATTAATTTTGTTGCTCCTAGCTTTTTCACTCTGCCAGTTCCCTTCTTTTTCTAGTTTTCCATTTCACTCCCAACTTCAAACTGATTCCTTCAATTGTTCTTTTTCTTTTAGCTTTTTAAATTTCTTCCTAGCCTTCCGTAAATTTCTTAGCTTTTAAATAAATCTTGGCTTTCCAAATTTCTTCTTAGCCTGATAAATTTTCTTACCCATTCAATAAATTTTCTCAGCCTTCTAATTACTCTCCTAGGCTTCAAATAACTCAGCTTTTCCTAACTTCTAAATTTCTTAACTGTCTAAATCTCTTGGCTTCTAAGTCTCCTGACTCTTCTAGGTTTCTTAGCTTTACTAAATTTCTTCTAAATCTCTTAACTCTTAGCGTCTAACTTTCTCAGCTTCTAAATCGAAGTTTCTTAACTTTTGTATGAAACAACTTTTGTACTTTTAACATACTTGTACTTTTTATGTACAGAACATTCAAATATACATATATCTGACTGCATATCCACTCCTTACTCTCAATATTTTTCTTTTACTCTCTTATTTCTGGCCTCTAGAGTGTCCACTTCATTATCTTCCATATTCAGGTCCCTCTTGGGTCACCACATGCCTCTGTTGGAGGGTAAAGAGATAGGGTACCCTGAGGGGAAGAATTGTGAATTGAGAAAGGACGGACAAGTAAAACTGGAGGTAAGGAAAACTAACATCTCCGCTGAACGCCGTGGCCCTAATCCTCTCTGTGCTCATTCTTTTATAGGGAGGCAAAGCCCAGTGCTTCAGCTGTGGAGCACCTCCTGGCCCTAAACAAGCCTCTCCTGGCCTTCTCTGGCTTACACTCAGGTTTTTTCTATCCGTAAAGCCCAGCAGTAGATTATGTCTTTCTTTACAGCTTTCACATGCCGTGGAGTGAATGCAAACACTGTATCTACCTTAAGACACTCCCCACATTAAATGACTTAGGAGTGACTCTGTCACCTCTGTTACTCTTTCACAGGTAAAAGGAATGGAAAGAATTTGGAGGGAAGAAATAAATTTAGGGGGGAAAAAAACATTCTATTTCCCAGCTATGGCTACTAAGGAATATTTTAAATGCAAATACTCAAGTTCCAAAGATAAGAATTGTCCCCCTAAATAACCAAAAACCCAGCCCTTCTTGCCATTGGATGATCCAAGACCTTGCCTTCACCCATGAGGACTTGGTCTATACCAGCGGACACGGAGAGAGTGTTCCTGGGTTCCCTACCCCCATTCCAGGGGTAATGCTGCTGCGTATAGCTGCTATTCCTTTATTCTTTGGGGTTCTCTTTGTTCTTCTTAGCTGATCCCTTGTAACTCCCATTCTCTGTTGTAACTAATCATTCTTAGTATTACATTTTCCCTGTTCAAATTTTCTGTGCAATTTCCCTCTCCTGGTTAGACCCTAATATAGCACTAAAATCAGACACATCCAGGTGATTTCCCTTAGCTCAGCTAAGATAGAGATGTCTCTTTAAGATTCACTGAGAATGAAATTTTTAAAAAGATGTCGTAGTTTCTTTCTTTAACAGATCACTTTATCTAAGACAAATTAATATTATCTCAGCAAATTCCCTTATGATGCAGGATGTAGAACCCCAATGCATTTAACCTTTCCTCACAAGCTCTTACTCAAATTGTTCAGCAGTTTTCATTGGTCTTTTGGGATCTCCTAACCGTGACAAGGGGCTGGTGGTCTCAGACAGACTTCCAGACGTACTGCCACGCACGGCTGCTACAGCAGCGACATTTTGCACATTATGAAAAGTGAGAAACATGCTGATGAAGAGGTAAAATTATCTTCACAGAAAGCCTCTTTATTTAAAATGGATGTGTGGAAAGCAGAGGAGAGGGACCAGGCAATACTAAGTAACCTAATTAAAACTAGAAAAGAAGCTGGTAATACCTAAATAATAAAATGACAACATGAATCGAGTAGGGGAATCTATGGAGCTTTTAAATCTAAACTCACATTTTTCAAAAAGGTTGCAAGTTGCACTTGAAATTATCTGAGGAGCGCTAACGTACATACTAACCCATCATTTGAATGAATCCCGCTCTTGCTATTGTCTTCTGAAATAAACTCAGAGAATTCCTTCAGAGGTCAAAGTCATTTTCTGTGGCAAGGGTGCCGAAGGCTGCAGCCCATGTTAGTTAATCACATACAGCCATCTGTAGCCCTAGGTTTACACGTAAATGAGAGAAAACCAAGGTCCACGTATTAGATGCATGAGTTTTCACTCTGTATATCTCTTGCTTTCCGGTCATCTGACTCATTTACTCCTACATCAAACAGTGATTGAGCTTCTAAGGATACAGATATGAACTTGTTTGATAGGAGCCTGTTCCGGTCACTTGACTCATTCATGTGGCCACTAAATGCTTTTTTATTTATTTGCCTTCTTATAAGCCAGGACCAGGACCAGCAGTTAGCGTAATGGCTATGTCGCTGGACTCCCACATAGTCGACTGCAGTTCGAGTCCCAGACCCAGTGGCTTAAACTCATGCCAGGCTCGTGTGCGTGTGTGCCCAAGATCCCAAGAGGAGAATGGAGAAGAAGGGATTACGGTGTGGCCATCCCTCCTGGGTGGTGATTTCTCGCTTCCTGTCTCTCTGTCTCTCTCTGTCTGTCTGGCGAGCGCACACGCCCTATAGCAAAAACCTCTCAAAAAAAAAAAAAAAAAGAAAAAATGCCAGGACCAGTCAGTTGTCAATTTCCTCACTTCTCACCCAGGCTGCTAAGCCCTGTGACTGTCTCCTGTTTTTTTACAGTCCTCTAGCCCTAAATCCACTCCTGTACCAGCACCTCACCGCGTGCTAGCTCACTCATTGTGTAGAAACCAGAAGCCGTACAGCATGAAACCCTTCAACGTCCTTTCTTTCCTCTTCCACATTCATCCTGATTTATCCCCCTCT
>NW_006208547.1:1881372-1889394 GCF_000334495.1 Tupaia belangeri chinensis | reverse complement strand
TTTCCCTCAAACTTCCTCTTGTCTGATGATTGATGAAGGAATTTCCCCAACATCTTTCAAATTTAGGCTGTAGATACATCTCTGTGCTTTTCCCTGATGCTAGCCCTAACAGGCTCTTAATGGGACCATAGCCACGTGTTCACTGGTGTCATCTCCGAGTTGACACTTACATACAGGAACAGAATCGCTACATACTGGGGAGACCCCAGAATCTCCCCAAGGGCCAAGGATCCAGCTCCAGAGCTGTGTGAGTGGGAACAACACCCAGTGTCACCACCACCTGGCTCTTGGGAGGATGGAAACTGAGGGCCAGGAATTTGCCACCACAACTCCCAAAGAACCAGAAGTATCTGACTCTGCAGTTGTCACAAAAGCAGATCCCCCACACTTAGCCAAGTCCTGTCGCTGCTCAGTTCCAATCCAAATCTTTCATGGGTGCATCTGAATGGTGGGCCAAAGTTACATGCCTGCACTCCAGCTTCAAGGGATCCTGGAAAAGTGAGTTTCCTGAAATGCAGTGTGGGAAGGTAAAATTCACAGCACAGGATAGTACCAAAATGTTTGAAAGCTTGACAACATTGGCCTGCCCCAAGACCAAAAGATCACTAAATATACCATTTTAATTAAAAAAATACTTAGGTTACTCTAATTTTAAAAACATATATCTTGATGTGCTTCCTATCATCTAAAGATTAATATAAGCTGCTAAAATAACATAAGCCCTTTGCAAATCTTCGTGTTCCTTTCCTGTATTCATGTCATGCTATTATTTGCTACTCTTAGAAAACTGAAGATTTATATGCCTTTATTAAAAACCCAAAAAGTTAGTGGTTCATGACTCTGCTCTTTCATGTGCTTTTCTCTCCTTTCTGACTTGAAATCCCTGTTCATTGTATATGGTATGACATGCCAAACTGTGAACTATGCACTAGGGGGGATAAAAAGGAGCTTCTACCCTAGAAGACTTAGCAGGATAAGGGAAATATGTGAATAAACGGGATGGAGACCTCAAGCTACTACTGGCATAGAGTGGTCCTGTTGGGTGATCTGCTAGTTCCCTGTCCAGAGAACCATGTGGACCCAAAGAAGGGGGCCCCTCATATCTGTAGGGTGGCAGGGAGGAAGAGAGCCAAGTCAAGTATGGCAGGATCATATTTTCAAGTATAAATTCTAGGGAATTTTTTTGCTTCCTGATATTTCCCTCTCACTGTCTTCTCATATATACAAAAACACTTACAAACTCTATGGCCTTTCATCTTTCAAAGGATAAGTTCTCAGGGCCCAGCTCACAAAACAGGAGTTTGCACAGTGGATATAGGCTACAGACATCATTTGTTTGGCTCAAACACTATAACTTAGAGCTGCCAACACAAGAATGTTGACAATTTCATATAAGTTTTTCAATGACCAGCTTCTCTTAAAAAAAAATTTGGAACTTCTTCAAACTTCTGTCCCCTGTGTTTTAGGGCATCAATAAATTGGACCCAAATACTGGTTGCCCCTTAGATAGTCCCAGACCCCACCACTCCCTGTTGTTTCTTACATTCATTTTCTATGTTGTCTGCTTCATTCTTTTACAGTAACTAACTACCCAATAGGCATTTGAGTTTTCAATGTACACCTTAGGTTAACCAAGAGGTGTCCAGAGGGATTAAATGAGAAAAGAAGATTCTAGAATATAGATGAACATGAACAAGATTGGGATTTCTTATCCCATCATAGAATGAGGTGTTGCCTGGTAGTAAGTGAAATTAAAGAGCAGTCTTCAAATCCAAGAGCAGCAAGAATGCATCCCACCTTCATGGTCATAATGCTCAGGGTGTGCTGAGAATCCCCAAAGGGGTGAATGATTGCTTGTGAGTTTATAGTCAGGAAACATGGAGAACTTGGCCAAAACCGCCATGCCCCAAGAGTGCCTCAGAAGCATCAGATAGTGGTTGGAGCTATCGGGGCCATTAGAAAAAAAAAAAAACACAGATGCTTGTCACCAACCATTGATGACTGAACTATGTCCCCAAATGGGTTCCTTCACTCAGAGAAAGAAGGAAACTCCAAGAAGGACTATGATCAGGTTTCCACTAGCCTGATAGAACATGAGCCTAAAAGGAGAACACAGAAACAGAAATTGCTTTGAGTTGGAGAACAAAAAGTGACAAAACTTGCTCATCTGAGCCTCCAAGCAGTTGAGAAGGCTGCACGGAGGAATCTCAAGATAACTAGGTCTTTACCTTGAAGCCAGGAAAGAACGAATTTGAGAACAGGGTATTTGTGCATAAGTTCTGAATATTTGGAGAAGTGTCAGGACTTCCTCTGAGCTGTGGTCCAGAGGTCACGATAAGGCCTGGAAAGAGAAAAGTTTGGAGAGACAACCAAAAGTCCAAAGATAGAAAATAGAAAAGAAAATGGAATTTACCTGCAGGCAAGAGAAATAATTGAACAGAGCACTAGGTGGTCAGCAAATGGAAGTAGATGGAGAGGAAATGTTAAGTTCAATTTTAGACACACTGACTTGAGATATCTCGAGGATGAATGAGTGGTTTTGCCAATGGGCAGATGGACAAGTTCACCCGGAAATCAGGAAGAAAATTCATGTTGTCCATGTATGTATGAGAATCATCAACCTACAAATGGTCTTTGCAGTCATGAGAGAGGAGGGAATCATTTCAAGAGTATGTCAGGTGGGAAGCAAAGAAGGAGAGAATTATGAGGAAACCCTGTGTTTAATAGCAATCAGGGAAATAAGACCTGGCAAAGGAAGTTGAGAAAGGACTTGTTACATGGGAGGTGGCTGCTCTTTCCTAGAGAAAGAAGAAAAAAGAGATGGCAACAGTATGGCCATCTCATAGTATACTAGAGAAAAGAAATTTTCGAGAACTGGTCAAAAATCTCAAGTCAAAGGCAAGATCAAATAATATTTCTTAAAAAAAAGAAATGTGCATATTGGACTTGAAGACAAGACTCCAGGGATCTTATGGCAAGATCAACTCCAGTGGGTGGTGAGACACCATGTTGCTATGAGCTGAGAAGTGAGTGAGCAGCAGAAAAGTGGAGACCGTATATGTAGACAACACCAGAGATTTATCTGGGCTGGGTGGTGGGCAGAAGGGAAGAAAGACATGGATCTATAGCTGAAAAGGTTAGCGTTCTAGGAAGAGTGATTTGTTTAGGGTGGTAGAGAACTGAGTATATTAAAAGGAGTTATAGAAAAGTTCAAAGATGAAGAGAATTTTTTCCTTTGATTTTATTAAATAAGCATTATATAACATGTATTATGTGTAAACCTTCTTCTAATCACTTTATCAGTAATAAATTATTTAATCTTCATAACAGTGAAGTAACTACCATTGTTATCTCAAATTCTAGATAGGGAGGCAGTGACCTGGAGAAGTTAAGAGAGTTAAGAGAGAGATCAACCTTGGTTAACCTAAGGCATACATTGAAAACTCAAATGCCTAATGGTTACATTGCTGGACTCCCTCATGGTTGATCATGGTTCAAGTCTCAGACCCAGAGACTTGAAACTCACACCAGGTGCGTGCATGTGCATGCCCAAAATCCTGAGAGGAAAATGGAGGAGAAGGGATTAGAGTGTGGCCATCCCTCTGGGGGGTGATTTCTTGCTTTCTATCTCTCTGTCTCTGTCTCTCCAGCAAGCATATGTGTCCTATAACAAAAACCTCTCAAAAAAAAAAAAAAGAGAGAGAGAGAGAGAGCTGCCCAAGGTCACTCAGGTAAGAGAAGACGCTAGGGTCAAGTTCCAGGCAATGTCTCCAGAGCCCCTGCTTCTCCCAGGCCTTGGTGCTACATCTTGAGAAGTTGGGTAATCAGGTTCAGCCCTGGGAAGACAGGAAGAAATGGAATCCAAAGTGCAGGTGAGAATTAACATTAGATAGGAAAGAGCAGCCACCTCCTATGTAGCAAAAGGTTATGAAACGGTTAGGATCATGAGAAGGTTTTGTCCACTGACTTCTATTTATTTTTCTCTCAAGTAAGGAATCATCCCATTTATTGAGATAAAGGTGGAGGCAAAAAGAGCATACATTTGGAAAAAAGCAGACAATGGCTAGCCACTGTGCATAACCAGGAGACAGCAGGCTGGAGAAACATAACAGGCTGCTGGCCGTGTGGGGACCAGCTGAGACTGGCTCCACACCACATAAGCGTGATGGTTGCAATGGAGGCTGGCCACAGTCTATGCGGCCGTGTGCAAAATGAAATTGTGGGCACTGGTTTGAAAAGCAGGATTTTTTTTTCTGCCCACTAAATATACAAAAGGAAATGACTTTTTCCTTTCTTCCATAGTCTCTCTTTTTTTTTAATTGTATTTATTATTATCATAATCTTACTTATATTACATTGAATCACATATATCTTTACAGTGTATTACATTTCTTTGTCCAGAAGGAGTACCATGCATGTCAGTCAAGACAAAGACATTACTATCTACATCATCATCATCAAATAGCTAACCTGTTCTAGTGTTTGTTTTTCTTTTATAGCTTTTGTTTCTCATTGCACCCATTTTTCAGGGGCTTTTTAAAGACCTCTCACAGAGCAAAGTTATGATAGCATTATCTTATGCTGCATTCTCAGCCTCTGGGACAGACAAGCACAGTGTTGGAGGATAGTGGATAAACACGACAGAGATTCCTTATTTAGAGACAAGAGAGCAGTCCTCAAAGTATGGTTTTTACAGACCTTGGCTGCAGCTCATCACAGTGTCTATCCCCACAAGCCTACTTGTATACATATTTTTAAAATGTTACCTAAGCAGAAGCCATCAGGTGGCATAGTGGTTCAGGTGCTGGACTCCCACATCGCCAACTGTGGTTCAAGTCCTGGACCTATCAGCTTGCTTTCTCACTTTCCCTCTCTCTGTATCTCTCTGGTGAATTAAAAAAATAATAATAATAAATAATATTAAATAAATAATTATTTTAAAAATAAATAAATAGAAGACTGTAAGAACCTGGGACCTCTCCATGTGGGCCTAATGGTGTTACTGCTATGCCACCATCTGGCCCTTGTCCTAGTATTTTTTATTTGCTATTTAATGTTTCATTCCCTGGCATGACAAAACTCTAGATGACTGTAAAACTTCTCAGGGCCCTGCCTCATGACTCAGCACATGTGCCTATGTGACCCACTAACTCCTAGGTTTTCCTCTTCCACCCGCCTCAGGGCCCATGCCCCTTCCAGCAGAACTACTTCAAGCTACAGCAGATGGGCAACCCCCAAGGTATCAACCATCCTCTCCAAATGCTCTTGGTACCTTGGTGGTTGATAGGAAAGAAGCTCAGCACCTCAGTCACTGGCCGAACACACTGTGGCACTGCCATCTGGGCACAAGGGCAGCCATGACCATGGCCCACTGTGACATGACTGACTTAAACATCTGTGGGCAGAGTGGAGGGCAGGGAGAGGAAGGAGACCAGGGGAAGTGGGGATGGGAGTGGAATGTTAGAGTAGGGAGAGTGGGAAGTTCGGTACCTGGGAGGAAGGAAAGCAGAGAGGCCACAGGAGGCCCAGAACCTGCCTCCTCCAGGCTCCACATCTCCAAGTCTCCGTGCACATTGTGTTTAGCATGGTTCCATTCCTTTCTTTTTTTAACACAGATGACTGGAGAAAGCGGGAAGGAAAGAGGGGTATACATGGTTGTTAATGCACAGAATTATTTCTGGAAGAACAATATGTTCATAATATAGTTGTCTCTTGTGAAAAGGACTAAAAGACTAGGGCTATGGAATGAAAAGAAAAAATTGGTTTTCATTTATACCCCTTGCGTGGTTTAACTTTCTTAACCACAGGCATGAACTTTTTTAAAGTGAAACAATAAAACAAGTCACTGAAAGGCGACAAGGAGTGAAAGGCACACGAGCAAATAGAGTCACGGATTCTTCGCAGATTTGCTAAGACAAGAAAAGGATGCTTATGTTGACTGCAAGGGCAAAGCCTGGCGGAGGCTGTCCTTAGAATGGGTGAGACTTGCAGGTTTCTGAGCAACAACGAAGGGCCACGAGAAGGGAGATGCTGCACACCCAGGCCAATGGGAGACCGAGTTTCAGAGCTGTGTGTGGAGACACGGAGATGAAGAACTGACCTAGAGAATGAGGAGACGCGAATCTTTCCCTGGTACCGGAGGAAGAGATGTTGACATGGATGTAGGTGAATGAGTAGTCCGTCTGGGAGAGACCAAGACTGCCTCTGTTTTCTGTGAAGGCAGTGGCAAGGTCAGCATCTGAGAGAGGAGCAGTAGGAGGAAAATTATCTATTGACAGACATTTAGAAACAGCCTGAAATACACCAAATACATTTTCATTGCTTCTTTGTACTTTTTTTCTTTTTAAAATTCTCTATAGTTTTTGGGGGGTTTTTTGTTTGTTTTTTTTGGGGGGGAGGTGGGTTAAGAGATTGTCCTGGACTGTAGGTGAGCTGTATGGGAATGGGGAACCAATGGTGTAGCTCTGGCCCAGACCTCATCTCATATCCAGCACTGTCAGCTCATCCCAGAAGAGGGAAGGTTGGTCGTAGAGGCCACAGGCCAGGTGCAAAGAGCACAGTAGGTCTTCACCCTATCTCACCTGACCATAGCTTACAGGCCTGACTTATAAAGCGTGCCTCTGCTCCAGGCACCACTGTACTCTGGTCAGAGAAGCTTCAAAAGAAAACCCATGGAGGCACTGAGGGTACTAGCTTCTTGAGGGCATCGGGTCAGGCTGAACAACTTCTGTTGTGACATATCACAGCAGCCCTTCGGCAAAGGTTCTAGCACTCAGACCAACACGTCTGCCCCCTTCCCAGCCAGGAGTCTACCTCACCCAGACCCTAGGGTCCTTTCAGCAGGGTGTGCTCCCCAGAAGAGATCCCAGGTTCCAAAAACAAGTAATTGAGCATTCAACAGCACAGTTTTGAACAAAAACATGCATAGACACACAAAAACCCAAACACAAGATAGTTTTCTGCCTACCTTGAAGAAGTGAAGATTGGGAACCAGCAGTTAGCGTAATGGCTATGTCGCTGGACTCCCACGTAGTCGACCGCGGTTCGTGTCCCGGGCCCGGTGGCTTAAAACTCACGCCGGGCGCGTGGGCGTGCGTGTGCCCAAGATCCCCAGAGGAGAATGGAGAAGGGATTGCGGCGTGACCATCCCCCCTGGGGGGTGATTTCTCGCTTTCTGTCTCTATGTCTCTCTCTGTCTGTCTGGCGAGCGCACGCTCCCTACAGTGAAAATCTCTCAAAAAAAAAAAAAAGTGAAGATTAGGCAACCAGCAAAAAGAGAATCTGTGTGGTCTCTGGGCCCAAACAGCTACAGCACTTCAGAGACACTTACGTTTAGGCAAAAATTTCTATTCAAATCTTGTTGCTTACTCCCTACAACTCAGATAACTTTGTGTCTTTCTGTTACCAGATCAAACTAGGTACAGACCCGGAACAGTCACTCGCCACCAGAAAAGCCAAACTCTGACACACAAAGTTTGTTGAGGAGGCTTTATTATGGGTGACAGCATCCAGACGATAGCTAGGTCTGCTTCAAGGTTATTTATCCAAACATACTGGCATACTGGGAGAGGAGTTTCTCTCTGTTGTTGTTCTTTGTTTTTGTTTTTTGTTTTGTTTTATTTTGTTTTTGAGAGACTTTTGCCATAGGGTGCATGCACTTGACTGAGAGACAAAAAGATAGAAAGCTAGCAATCACGCCCTTGGGGGGATGGCCATGTCCCAATCCCCCTCTCCTCCATTGTTCTCTTGGGATTTGGGGCATGCATGCACAGGTGCCCAGTGTGAGTTTGAAGCCATCAATCCAAAACTCAAACCCCGATTAGCCACGTAGGAGTTCAGTGACATAACTGCTACACCCTCTCCTGGTCCCGGAGAAATGGGCTTTTACAGTAAAAACATCCCCATGCTAGTCTTTGATGAAGTTCATGTATGCAAATTAAGGATTGAAATTTGTGCAGCTATGATTGGTCAACTCAAGCAGCAGTACATTGAACCATTATTGAAGCTGGTACTGTTAGGATT
>NW_006208547.1:1877634-1881335 GCF_000334495.1 Tupaia belangeri chinensis | reverse complement strand
AATCTCACAAAAAAAAAAAAAAAAAGTGAAGATTAGGCAACCAGCAAAAAGAGAATCTGTGTGGTCTCTGGGCCCAAACAGCTACAGCACTTCAGAGACACTTACGTTTAGGCAAAAATTTCTATTCAAATCTTGCTGCTTACTCCCTACAACTCAGATAACTTTGTGTCTTTCTGTTACCAGATCAAACTAGGTACAGACCCGGAACAGTCACTCGCCACCAGAAAAGCCAAACTCTGACACACAAAGTTTGTTGAGGAGGCTTTATTATGGGTGACAGCATCCAGACGATAGCTAGGTCTGCTTCAAGGTTATTTATCCAAACATACTGGCATACTGGGAGAGGAGTTTTTTGTTGTTGTTGTTCTTTGTTTTTGTTTTGTTTTATTTTGTTTTTGAGAGACTTTTGCCATAGGGTGCATGCACTTGACTGAGAGACAAAAAGATAGAAAGCTAGCAATCACGCCCTTGGGGGGATGGCCATGTCCCAATCCCCCTCTCCTCCATTGTTCTCTTGGGATTTGGGGCATGCATGCACAGGTGCCCAGTGTGAGTTTGAAGCCATCAATCCAAAACTCAAACCCCGATTAGCCACGTAGGAGTTCAGTGACATAACTGCTACACCCTCTCCTGGTCCCGGAGAAATGGGCTTTTACAGTAAAAACATCCCCATGCTAGTCTTTGATGAAGTTCATGTATGCAAATTAAGGATTGAAATTTGTGCAGCTATGATTGGTCAACTCAAGCAGCAGTACATTGAACCATTATTGAAGCTGGTACTGTTAGGATTAATGGCTTTGCTGGAGCCAATACCTGCACTCCCTATCTCCCGTGGGCGTCAACCTTAGGTCACTTGTTCTCCGGAGCACATCAGCCCTCAAACAACACTCAGTAGGCTGCGCCAGGTGTCCCTCCAGGCAGATCTGGTGTTACACTGTTGATCAAGCACCTCGCCTGTGGTTAGCTAGCTATGTGCAAAGCAAATACTTTTCCTCTCTTTCTCTGTCTCTCTCACTCTGATGAGCATACATGCCCTACAGCAAACATAAAAATAATAGTAATAATAAATAAATAAAATTAAAAAGTAATTTTTAGAAAGAAAGGAATCTACCTGTGAAGGTCTGATTCTACTCTTCACCACACATACTTCAAATTTGCTGTCCTCCATTTTTAACCACAAAAACCAGCTTTCCTTCTCAATTTTGATCGATAAACTTAATCTATTACTAGCTTCAACTGTGTAGAAACTTCTCTTAAATCAGCCAAGGTTCTGGAACATTCCCAAGTAGATTCAGTTTACAATACATTAATAACAATGAAGTCATTGTTGAGGAGGAAACTTTCAATCCAAAACTCTCAGAAGATTTCTTTCCAATTTTAAAATCTCTTTGAAACATTAAAAAAGGATTGAAAAATGAAAAGACCACTCTAGCCTCATGTCATCTCACACTTACTCTGCGGAATCTTAAAACAGATATGGAAGGATTTCAGTTGTCATATTTCTCTTCTGAACTGGCAGTGAAAAATTAGTAGCGATGCAATTTAAACAAAAAATAGCTTTAAAAATTATAGGCTCTTCTAAAATTGATTGAATTTGTAGAAAAATGTGTATCTTTTTATTACCTCTGAACTCAAGAAAACGGAACTGAAGAAACTCCTATATTGAACCAAGAATAGCAGTCTATTTAAACTATATGAAATAGTGCTGATTTTCATGGCTCTTAACTAAAAATTCATTTCGTTCACTCTTAAGCCTAAATCACATTCAATTCTATTACTTTATAGAGCAATTGTGACTTGAAGACTCATAATCTAACTTTTGCTGATGACCTATATGCTCTGAGAGGCTGAGCTGCCTTCTCCCTAAGAGAAATGGCAGTGGGGTTAATCCAGCTTATAGGAAAGGCTGTGAACTCCCCACCCCCACCCTACTTGGCTTAATACAACCATAGGTATAAGTATTATTCTTAGGACCTTTGAAGTGGGTGAGGCTTTAGAGATCATCTAGTACAATGTCCTATTTGCTTCATGAATTTCACACACTTACAAATGAATAGTTCTTTTTTTAAAAAATGTACAAAATAGAAAAAAATCAGAACTAGAAATGCATGATTGGCTATGTAGAAAGAACAAGCATTTTCTACATTGGCACATAAATGGAGAGAAACCACTTGTATTTTGGCTAATTTTAGAAGCTATATGCGTAATTGATTGTTAAACTTACATATTGCATTTTGACCCAAGACAAATCAATATTTATTATAGAAATACTGTGTGTGTGTACATATATACTCATACAGATGTGTAAATATATAAATATATATATTAAACATGTAAAAGATACAAATGAATATGTGTTCACCTTAAGGAATAATCAAGAAAAAGAATATTGTACTATTTTCTTAAGAGAAAAATGCTTTATTTTTAAGTAATGTTTATGTTAAAGTAATTTTCTGCTTTTTAGTATATTAATGGCAAATACTGGCACCAAAATTCTATCTTGATATTCAACTCACTTGTTATCTCTGTTTGAATGTCTAATGGGCATCTCAAATGCAGCATATACTGAACTGAATCTCAAACCATCTTCTAGAATTATCCCCAACTCAGTTATTGGCAATTCCATCCTTCCAGATATAAGGTAAAAACCATGGAATTGTTTCTGCTTTCTTTCCCTTTTTTTTTCCCTGTTTCAACCTTTCCCAAATTCTGTTGACTCACCTTCTCAGTAAATACAGAATTTATCCACACCTCACCATATCTACCATTTCCACCCTGGTCCAAGGCATTATCAATTCTACCTTAATCATTGCAACATATGCCAGAAAGATCTCTCTGCTTTGACCTATTCTCAGCATCACAACCAAAATTATCTTTTTATTTATTGTTTTTATAGATTCAATCACTGTATATCATTGCAACTTGAAAAATGAATTTTCCAGCATGAACACACTGTAGAGTAATCCAATTAAAGATATCGTCGTACATGCTATCATCAACAGATAATTTTCCATTTGTATGTCCTTTAAATGTTTTGTTTCTTTCTTTTTCCCTTGATTCCCTTCCTCTCACCCTCCCCCATTTCACACTCTCTACCGACACTACCTCTAGTATCCACAATTGTTCATTATGCTTTTATATCTTGCAATCTTTTAGTTTCTGCCATAGAGTGCAGGTATTTGGTATATATTAAGTAGGGACATTCATACAATGCCTCTCTTCATAGTCTGGTTTGCTTCTCTTATCAGTAAGTCTTCCATATTTGTTCACTTTCTATCAAATACCAGGGTCTCATTGTGTATATGTGTGTGTGTGTGTGTGTGTGTGTGTGGCAGAGTACTATTTCCTAGTGTACATGTGCCACAATTTTTTAATCCATTCATCTGTTCATGGGACATTTGGGTTGGTCCTATGTCTTAGCAATTGTAAATAATCCTGCAATAAACATGGATATGCAAGTACTTTTCTGAGTGTATTTTTAGCCTTTGGATAGATATCCAGGAGTAGAATTGCTGGATAATATGGTAGTTCTATATGTAGATCTTTGAGGAACCTTTATATTGTTAGCTGCTATTAACTCTATTGTTTCAATCTGGTCACTACTGGTGTATAGAAATGCTATAGATTTTTGTATGTTGATTTTGTATCCTGCCACTTTACCATATTTATTTATCACTTCCAGAAGTGTTTTCTTTTTTTTA
>NW_006208547.1:1842872-1875530 GCF_000334495.1 Tupaia belangeri chinensis | reverse complement strand
TTGAAATTCAGTCTGAATGTTCAGGAGCAAGCAGACAAAGGTGATCTAGAATCTCTTTGCCGTTCTGTTGTGATCACCGGTGCAGCAGATTCAGTAGATATTGAGGAATATTTTAACCCTATTAGTATCTGGATGTTAAGCTACAGTGCTCTTAGATCCTTCTAAAAACACATTAAATGGATATTTGGAGAGTAGAGATACAAGAAAAAGGGAAATGAAAAAGAGAGAGAGAAACAACAACAAAAAAAGGAAAAATAAGAAAAAAAGAAAAAAATTGTAATTAATGTTTTTCCTTTTTTAAGGAAAAAAATCACAAAATAGAAAACTGCACGCCACACGAAATACCTAGTCGCTGGAGCCATGTGGAACCTTCTTCTGAAGGCCTGGCCTCTTCTGCCTGGGTGGAGGACCAGAGCGATAATTAACAAGATAAAAGGTAGAGCTGAGAGCAAGAGAAAAACTTTGCCTTCAAAAAAAATGGAAAAAGGAAAAATTACAAAAAAACGAAAGACAGAAACAAGGAGAGACACAGACGGAGACACAGAAACAGATACAAGACTGGAGGGGGTCCCTACCGCGAGAGTTGTTGGTTGTTTGCTGGAGGCTGAATTATCAGTAGAAAGTCTTCATTTCTCATGTGCCCTGCAAGACCTAGTTCGCTGGAGCCATGTGGAACCTTCTTCTGAAGGCCTGGCCTCTTCTCCAGAAGTTTTTTCATTCATTCTTTTGGGTTTTCGGTGTATATAATCATGTCACCTGCAAACAGAGATAATTTCACTTCCTTTTTCTCTATTTGAATGCCTTTTATTTCAGTTTCTTGTCTGATTGCCTTGAGTAGGTCATCCAGTACTATGTTGAAAAGGGTGAAGAAAGTAGGTAGCCTTGTCTTGTTCCAGTTTTTAGTAGAAAAGCTTCCTGCTTTCCCCCCACTCAGTATGATGGTAGTTATGGGTTTTTCATATAGAGCTTGTATTATATTAAGAAATGTCCCTTCTGTGCCAAGTTTTCTGAGAATCTTAGTCATGAAGGAATGTTATCAAATGTTTTTTCTGCATCAGTTGATATAATCATATGGTTTTCATATTTTCATCATATTAACAGAAAAAAATAATGATCCTTTCCATCTTATTTGGTCTTGCTAATCTGCATCTCAAGTATCTAACTGTGACATTCCTATCCTACTCCAATGGCAAATACTTCAAATTTACTTGTTGGACTATATTATACTAATGATTAAAACCTCCAATAGCATCTCAGCTCATTTAAAGTAAGCCACAGAAATATATTCATGTTGGAACATTCACTTTATAAACCAAATGACATATACAATTGAATGTATAAAAGAAATTAAAATTAAATTAAACTTAAATTTTTTTAAGAAAGGTAAGCCATAATTCTTACAGTGGTCTGTGAGGCCTACCATCTGTATATACATGCATGTGCACACACACCAGTACTTCTTTGATTTTTATCTCCTACTACTCTCCTTTCTTATCCTACTTTTATCTATAGCAAGTTTTTAGTTAAGTCTCTAATACTCAAGACATACTCTTGTTTTCAGTGGCTTTTATTAGCTGTTTCTTCTGCTCTTCTCAGATAATCATAAAATTCACTCTTGCCTCCTTTGCTCAAAATTCAGCCTAAATCTTTCCTGATCACTCCATGAAAAGCCTTGGGTTTAACACCACGTCCTAGGGATTTAGAGAACCAGATCCCATGTTGTTGACTGTCATTTGATTCCCAGTCCCTGTGACTCAAAAACATCTCACAAAGTTCATGTGCATGCATACCCAAAATCCCAATAGTGTGAGGAATTAGAGGAGAAGAGATTATAACATGACCATACCCTACTAGGGGTGCATTCTCCCTCTCCCTCTCTTTCACTCTCACTTTGGTGAATGTACATAACTTTTGACAATTAAAAAATTAAAAATAAGGGGACCAGCAGGTGGCATGGTGGTTAAGGTGCTAGACACTCCCACATGGCCGACCATGGTTCGAGTCCTGGACCTGGTGGCTTCCTTTCTGACTTTCCTCTCTGTGTGTGTGTGTCTCTCTGGTCAAATTAAAATGAAGTTATGAATGAATAAATAAATAAATAAATCTTTTTTAAAAATTAAAAATAAAATTCCAATAGCTTCCAACTAAACTCACTAGCCTCCTGCTGTGGTCTGAATGCTTTTGGTCACCCAAAATTCATATGTTGTAGCCCACACTTATGTAATGGTATTAGGAAGGGGTGCCTTTGAAAAGAAGTGATAAGGTCATGAGGACAGAGGTCTCATGAATGAGATTAGTACCTTATAAAAGAGGTCCCAGAGAGCTGCCTTCCTCCCTTTCATGACATGAGGAAGGGAAAGAAGGCACTTTATAGGAACCAGGAAATGGGTCCTCATTAGACTCTAAATCTGCAAGCACTTTGACCTTGGACTTTGAGCCTCTGAGAACTTTGAGAAAGAAATCTCTGTTGTTTTTAAGCCACGCCGTCTATAGTAGTTTGTTACACAGCCCAAGTTGACCAAGACACTGCCTTCCTTGCTTTCATTTTTCTCTTTAACATCTATCACTTTCCAATATATTTTATAATGTTAGTTTCTTTCCCACTGTAGTGTGAACTCCATGAGGGCAGAGATTATTTCTTTTGCTTACTGATTTATCTAGTTCCAAGGACAGTACCTAGCGGTACTCAGTTAATGATTGTTACAGTGAAATCAAATGGAAACTTTAAGAGCTATTATGGTTTTAAACAACTTTTGGTGGAATTTTGTTTTCCAAAGTTGGGTGTTTTTAGTGCCAGCAGGTTATATGGTAGTTAAGGTGGCTGGATCCCACAGGGCCAGCTATGCAGTTCAAGTCCCAGACCTGGCGACTTGAAAACCACACTGGGTGCATGTGGGTAGGTGTCCAAAATCAGAGAAGAGAACAGAGATGAAGGGATTGTGGTGCAGTCATTGCCCCATGAGGGGGTGATTTCTCAATGTCCCTTTCTCTCTGTCTCTTTCTGGAGAGCACACTCACCCTACAGCAAATGTAAAAAAGAAAGAAGAAAACGAAAAAACAAAGTTAGATACTTTTGAAATTATAACCCTTGATTTTTGTCACTTTTACATAGTATAAAGACTTTGTTTGACTACACACTAGGAATAAAGACCAGAGTTAAAAATGGTGAATAGGTAGAGTCTTTAGTACAGTGAGTAGCAAACTGAACTGTAGTTCTAGAAACCACATTGCTGGTCATGGGTTCAAATCCTCTGACCTAAAAGCACAGCAGGCATGTGCACATGGCTGAGATCATGATAAGCTGGCAGCTGGTGGACGGGGACAACAGTGTGATGAAACCCTGTTAAGAGTGTCTCTCTCAGGACCAGCAGTTAGCGTAATGGCTATGTCTCTGGACTCCCATGTAGTCGACGGCGGTTCGCGTCCTGGACCTGGTGGCTTCAAACTCACGCCGGGCGCATGTGCAGGCATGCCCAAGATCCCGAGAGGAGAATGGAGAAGGGATTGCAGCATGGCCATGCCCCCTGGGGGGTGATTTCTCACTTTCTGTCTCTCTGTCTCTCTCTATCTTTCTGGTGAGCGCACACGCCCTATAGAGAAAACCAATTAAAAAAAAAAAAAAGATTGTCTCTCTCTTTTCCTTTGTGTCTTTCCTTCTCTCTCACATACATGCAATCTCTATCATGAATAAAATAAATCAACGTATTTTAAAAATGGTGAATATATATTTTTTAACTTACTTTGGTTCATTTCAATACATATATAGAAGTCAACAAATTGATTTTTTCTTGAACTTGGACAGAATTTCATATATATCAACTGAAAGCCTTCTCCAGCTTTAGAAAGTTTCTTTCCCATTGAACAAAAAGATATGGAATTATAGGGTCACTTACTCTAAAACTACAATTTAATAAAGGACAACCATGAAGATCAATGTGGTTAATATGAATCTGCTTTACTTGAAAGCTGTGTTTCAAAAATCTGTCTCCCAATCAGTCTAATGGAATTATTGCTATCTTATTGAGTATATATTGAATATTTGAGCTCAGCTGCTCATAAAGTATGTTGTGCCATTATCTAGGAATCAATTACAATGTATTTTCTTATTACATTTATTCCCTGATATTATGGAACCAAGTTCAGTAAGATTTTACAGTTTTGTCTTGCTCTCAAACGTACATACATGTACACCCAGCATATGCACAAATAGTTTAAGGACTTTTACCACAATAAGAAAATATTTAATTTTTTTTTTCTTGGAGAGGTTTTCTTTGTTTGTTTGTTTGTTTGTTTTTTTCTATAGGGCATGTACACTTGCCAGAAAGACAGAGAGAAAGAAAATGAGAAATCACCTCCTAGGGGAGATGGCTACACCGCAATCCCTTCTCTTCCATTCTTCTCTCAGGATCTTGGGCACACACACACACGCTCCAGGTGTGAGTTTAAGCCACTGTGTCCGGGACTCGATCCTCAGTCAACTACGTGGGAGTCCAGCAACGTAGCCATTATGCCAACTGCTGGTCCTTTAACTACATTTTTAAAGAGAGAATGAAGAAAATAAAACAAATTACACAATTCAAATTCATAAACAGAATTAGAAGCTGAATGGGACCTTTATCTGACTTTGAGTCTATGACCAAAAAAAGCATCTTTTTTCTAAAAACGATATAAGTAATAGATCACGTCAATTATGCTGAAGGGACGACAACATTGCTACCACTATTTGCCATCTACCCAGAGCTCACAAGCATGGTAGTCAAAAATTGTAACACAATAAAGATCTACATGGCTGCAGTAAGAATTTCTGGAGAATTCCAAAGTGGGAATGCCAAAGATTTAATGTTTTCTTCACAGATGAAGACAATTTTTCAGGTAATATTCAATCTATAATTTGGTCTATTCTGCCCCCATTTTAAAAAAAAATGACACGCTAGCCCTGTAGCCTAGCAGTTAAGGGAGCCAGATCCCACATGGCTGACCATGGTTCAAGTCCAGATCCAGATCCTGTTCCTGGCAGCTTGAAAAACATGCTGGACACATCTGTATGCATGCCAAAAATCCCAATAGGGTAAAAAAAAAATGGAGGAGAAAAGATTGTGGCATTCTCCATTAAGGGTTATTTTCCTCTCTCTCTCTATTCAGTCTCTCTTTGGTGCACATGCCATCTGGAAAAGAAAAAAAGAAAAGGAGAAAAAAGAAAAGAAAGAAGAAAAAGAAAGTGAAAATAAAAGGAAGGGAAAGATATAGTTAGAACAGCCTTCTCCACCACAAGACTGGGCAATGATCCTCAGGGAACAAATATTGATGCTATTACTTCAATGCATGGCACCAAACACACATTGAAGAGCAAATCTCATTCTCCTACATCATAGATAAGTTAACCAAAGAGATCAAGGAGTCAAGTCATCCACATGAATCAAGGATCTTACCCATTATCAATCTTACTAATAATGTCAAGAAAGTAGATCTCATGATGCACAGATTCAGCAAGGAGATGTCTGAAATCCCAAGTCCAACTCTCCAGGTTTACTTTTTGCATCAATTGCTCCTTCTGGCTCAGAGGGACAGATGAGTTCTCCCAGTGAAGTGAGTATTTCACACAGTCAACAGCATTTCTGTTTAGGAAATATCTCTGAATTAAATATCCAGAAAGTTATACCTAAAACATTTTCTAAGATGCTGTCCTATAAATCCATGGATTCTAAGTGGGTCTATCATAAGAATCTAAGCCAGAAACATCTTGCCAAAACACTCTACTGATTAGGACACTCATTCTATAAAGTAGCATTGATTATGTTGGTTATTAACATGTTTACAAGGGTATTACTACCTGGTCTCCTGTCTTTCTTCATTCTGGGCATGCAACTGCATCTCCTTATACAGGGAGAGAAATAGATCAAAGGTTACCTTCTTCCTCCTGATGTTGATCTGTGAAATACTAGATGAGAAAAAGCTGTAATTATGACTATGGAAATATAGTTAAGAATTACCCAGTCCTTGGGATTTGAACCTTAAACAAATGTAGACAAAGCAACTAATTCTTTGCAATTAGTTCCAAAGTTTTGATTTAAGGAAGTAACTTTCCAAAACCAACTAGTGCAAATTTGAAATATCATGACAAATAAGTAGACAATGTCCCAAAGACAACCAAACACATGGTCTCGGTAGGAACACCGTAGCTAATACTCCTAGTCTGTTCGCTATACAGTATTTGTCATTCTTGTCTACAAAATTATGCTTAAATTTAACATTGATTAGATTGTATCTCCTTTGTGTATTCTATTTTCCTTGAAAAGTCTCTTTTTTGTTAATATGACCCAAATTTAATGACTCCCTTCTGGAATTGTTAAACTGAACAAGGTGATTTGCCAAAACTCCTGCCATGTCAAGGTTATGGTACCCAAAGTTGGTTTTAATAATTATACAGTGTTGTTGATAGGGTATGGTGCAGATCATACATTCTAATTATTTTTTAAAGTTCTCCCAGGTACCATCAAGATCAAATTAAACACACAAGACCTTTGCCCTCAATGAAATAACAGTTTAAAAGAGAATCAACAAACTGAGGAATCAGCGAAATGACTGTTCTAACTCTGGCCCAGCTGAACTGACAGATGTCATTAAAATGAATGATTACATCTCAGAAGAATGTAGTATTTGTGAATAATGAAGTCCTAAATCCTGGTCTCCTCTAAGTCTCAGTTTTGACATCTATGAAATAAATAAAATTTGTATTAGCTTATGTACAGACCCATTAAAGGCCTAAGTTAATGGCAAAAACACGTAAAGTAAATAGATGAAGAAAATTAGTATTCATGATATTGGTATTATGAAATTATGTCATTAAGTTCCTAGAACTGAGTGCCATGCAATGTGTATTTGGTTTGGAAAAGAACATTTTCTTTCATTATCAAAAATCATATGCATGGGGGACCAGCAGTTAGCATAATGGCTATGTCGCTGGACTTCCACGTAGTCGACCATGGTTTGAGTCCCGGAACCGGTGGCTTAAACTCACACCGGGCATGTGTGCATGCGTGCCCAAGATCTCGAGAGAATGGAGGAGAAGGGATTGTGGCGTGGCCATCCCCCCTAAGGGGTGATTTCTTGCTTTCTGTCTCTCTGTCTGTCTGGCGAGCGCACGTGCCCTATAGCAAAAAAAAAAAAAAAAAAAAAAAACTCTAAAAAAAATCATATGCATAATCAAAGACTTATTCTGGTGTTCACATCGTATAATATTGGGTTATTGGAAAGGTCATGACACGTTTTTGCACAGAAAAACATAAAAAAATCATTGTGATTTTTCTGACATCCCAGTATGATTATAGCTTATAATTTGGGCCCCCATGTATTAGAAGGCCCCAAGCTATAGTCTTAGCCTCAAATTCACCAGCTAAAATACCCTGTTTAGATAAAATGTCCTCATCAGAAACTTTATACCTTTATTTAGTTTATTTAGGTTGAATACAAAAAATAGATTGTTTGCTCAGAAAATGATACCACAAAGACTGGTGCTTTAGAACACTGAATTTTAAACAATAGTCCCAGAACCAAGCTCTCTCTCTGACCTTCCTATCTACCCCTCAACCTTCTTTTTTTTTTTTTTTTTTTTTTTGGAGAGGTTTATTGCTATAGGGCGTGTGCGCTCGCCAGACAGACAGAGAAACAGAGAGATAGAAAGCGAGAAATCACCCCCCAGAGGGGATGGCCACACTGCAATCCCCCCTCCTCCATTCTCCTCTTGGGATCCTGGGCACGCACGCATATGCCCCAGCCTGAGGTTAAGCCACCGGGTCTAGGGACTTGAACCACAGTCGACCATGTGAGAGTCCAGCAACATAGCCATTACACTAACTGCTGGTCCCTCTAGCCCTCAACCTTATCTCCAGGTTATCTTTGACCCGTTTTCTTTCCCAAAGCACAGAGAAAGGCTTTACTCTAATAGTCTATTAACTGCTTAATAGAATATTTTCCTCCAAAGAGGGAAAACAGCTGCGTTCACCAACCTCCCTGAGGTATTATTAACTAAGCTCACGTTGCAGGAGGGAAGACTGAGGAATGTCAACACACCTGGGCAAATTTTGTCACAAGCCCTCTCAAAGCCCATCTCCCAGGCCTCTCCAGCTCCCAAGAGAATCATTTACTCATCACTGACTGAGAACTGGACCTGTTCCTACTCCCTAAAAACTGTCCACTATAAAATTTCCTGCACCTCCTATTTTCCTCTCCCCTGGGAAGAGGTACAGCCTTAATATCGCTGGCCCCTCTTTGAGTTCATATTTTCCATGGTTCCTGTATACAAATGCATACGTTAAATAAAATTTATAAGCTTCTCTTATTAATCTATTGTCAGTGATTTTTCAGGAAATCTTCAAAAGGGAAGAGAAAATTCCTTCACCCCTATGCAAGAAAGCAAAAATTATTTCAAACTCTTAAAAGGGCATTCAAAAATGTCAGAGAATACATTGGTATGTTCTGGTCAAGGTACTCACATAAGAAGGTGGACTATTTTATGACATTTTAAGGTTCACTATTGATGTACCCCACTTCAGATGGCATACTGAAGACCAGGGACCTGTGTGCTTTAATCACAGGAAGCTTCTTCCCAAGCCTGACCAGAGTGAAAGAGAATATCACTGAGAAGCTAAGACGCTAAACCTAAAAACTGGCAAAGCCAAAGCTGACTGCAGTTATGTAATTTTTTTTCTGACTCTAAAAATAAAGAGGAGGGAAAAATCCCATTTGAGTCCTTTTTTTTTTTTTTTAAATACCTTATAATGGCAGAAACATTTGAATTTCTTAACTGGTGCAGGAGAGAGGAAGAAAGGGAAGAAAGCGAGATGGGTAGAGATTTAAATTCAATTCTTTTCTTCTATTGTGTGAGTCTACAGCATCAACAACTGGCAATTGAGAGAAAAGATACATCATTATACTTATTTATAGCATTAACTACTTTACATTCATCCACACAAGTGAAACTGTAAAAAAAAAATTATAAAGGGAGTGTGTGGTTCTTTCATTAGCTTGTCTGTAATACTGGATTGGTCCATAAATTAATGTGTATAAGAGGATGGGGGGAAAAAGGAATTCAAAGCTCTGCCATTGTAATTACAGCTCTTTAAATATCAAAAGACACAAAGAAAGATCCCTTTTGAAAAGCCTACCAACTCTCTTGGCAAGACACTATTAATTACTTGCATAAATCTGCAGTTTGTACACCCAGAGCTATGGGTGACATTATTACATTATCCAAGCGTTTAACAGTCCCCATTGGTCTCAGCGTGAGTTTCTTTAAATTCTTGTTTACCAAGTGATCCCTCTATAAACTGCAGCTTCCAGCTCAGAGGGAATGAGCAGAGCTCTGAGACAACAGGTAGCTTTGAGTCCCTCATCGTTGTCTACAACTCATATAATCCAATTAGAGAATCTGTGCCATGTGAATTATGAGATTAGACTGGAGATTGCCATGAACAGCAATAATATCATGATCTTATTTAAAAACAAGACATATAGCTTCCATAAACAAACTATTTACACACTACGTAGAGGAGTGGAAAATAGGAAGTGGGCCACTGGTCTAAATTAATAGGGAAAGCCCTAGAGAAAAGACGTCTGGAGAAATAGCTATAGCTGAGAAAACATTTGCCTCCAAATTTCTAGCTTTTCTACATACATTTAATCAAAATCTCTCTTTTGAACATCCAATGCATGGGAAAGTTAATAGAATTAAAATCTGGCCCTTGGCTCTATATTTTCGCAATACAGAGTCTAGGGAACATCCTCCAGGCTGCTTAGGAGAAGAGAAGGGGAGTGTGTTGTTTGATAAAATGAAAACCTAAATTCAAAGCAGCAAATGTGTCCCCTGCTGTGTGCAAGTGCCAACTTTCAGCTTCAACCATGCACAAGAATCTTTTGCAAAATTTTTAAAAGGAAAATGGATTTATGACCCAGTCGGATTGGTCTATATCACATACTTGGGGAGAGAGAAGCAGGCAAAGCAGGCAGCGGGTCTAAACCTAACTGCCCGAAGAACCTCAGACCAGGGAGAAAGTGATAGGTCCTCTTGCTCATGGTCCACTCAGTGAAAAATCCCAGCTTAGGTTTGCCTCAAGTCAGACACTAGCAATTTCTACAGGTGTTGAAGACTCAAGAGTTGATCGTAGATGTTACTTCACTCTCCTAGCCATTAAATTGGACTTGACACCATTTAATAACACAAATTGTTATATTCTTCCTAATTAGCCAGCAAGCCAGTTAATTATAAGACTTGGCCAACAGCCAAAGTCTACTGATATGAAGACTGATCCTGTAACGGAGTGGAGCAACTCCTCTGTATCTTCTCATCCTTTTATGTTTTAGCATGGATGAACATAGGCATATTTTGAAGTTTGGAGGCAGGGAGAAAAGTCAAATGTATGCAGTAAAATGTGTCAGAAGATAAATTCCTGTGCATATTAGACTGACCCAATAATAGGGCTTATAAAGTAAAAATTGTTATCTTCATAAGCAGATATCTAGATATTTGTTAAGAGCTTTCTGGGAGTATCCCAGTGCCTCCCGGAAACTTTCCAGCTGAAAGATATTTTTTCCCAGGTTTTTCCTGTAGGATATGTGTGTTTATGGGAAGAAAGAGAGAAAAAAAAAGTGAGAAATCACCCCCCCATACCCTGGGCGGAGGTGGATAACCATGCCTCAATCCTGTCTTCTCCATTCTCCTGGGATTTGGAACATGCAAGCACACGTGCATGATTTTCAAGCTGCCAGTTCCCGGACTCTAACTGCTGGGCCATGTGCAAGTCCAGCACCTTAAGCACTACATCTACTAGTCCCAGCTGAAAGACATTTTGTCAGTATTCTGAAACAATTCCTTTCTTTTAAAGATGAGGAAGTAGAGAGTTAGGGAAGGTACATAGTTTATTCAGATTTTCACAAATGATTAATGATAGAGCTAAGATTCCATTTTGGTTCTATCCATTACAGGAAGATTCTTTTGCTATTATGCTCAAAGTAGAAAGAAATCCTTAAGTCTAGCTATGACTTTGCACCATGAAAGCCATGATCTAGCTAAGCATGTAAAAAAAAAAATATGAATCAAAACCTAAACATAAAAAAAAAAACTGTGTGAAAATTGTCTTAAAGAACCCTTGTCTGGAGAGAGGAATAAATCACAACCTGGATGATGTCACCTTCTTGCTTGAAACATTGCAATGACTTCCTCTCATTGCTCTTATGTTGAAATCTAAACTCCATCTGCTCTTCACAGTTGTGCCCCAGGCCTCTCTCCAGTTTTTTCACGTGCCCTTCTCCTCCTGGAACACCGCATCTCTGGGTCACCAGAGTCTTTCAGTTGTCGATGGCAGTTTGTCATTATCAACCTCCCTAGACTTAAGCTTCATATGCATCTTTCCTGCTCTTTATTTAGCCCTTGGTGCTGAGTCCAGAGCTGATCATATGACTGGTGTTCAATAAGTTATATATTGAATCAGTGGATGAAGCTACATGTGCACCAATGCTTGAAAATTTGAGTTAGTCTCCATTAATACTTTTATTGCAACTTTGTGAAAAACCCTAAGTTAGAGGACTTGGTCATATCATGCCCAGATTTCACAGGAACTATAAGATAATAAATATGTATTGATTTAAGCTGCTTATTGTGGGAGGGTAATTTGTTATGTAATAAATAACTCACAGGAGATCATTCGAATGAATGTAGATAGATACGAATTGGATTTGGCCCTGGGACACATCCCTATGTAGAAGTCAGTAAGATAAAGAAGAACATGCAAAGGAGACTGAGAGTAGCCAGTGAGGTCAGGAGGATCTAAGAGACCCTATGGCAAACCATTGCACTAAGAGGGGAAAAATGACCAACTGGACAATTGCTATTTATAGGTCAAATAAGATGAGGACTGATAATTTATTGTTGGAGTTAAAAATATTGAAATCATTAATATGATAATACTATGAAAACAGCAGGGTCTTACTGCTTTTGTGAAGATTAAGCAAATTTTCTTAAGTGAAATTTTAAGTACAATATAATTCTTATTCCTACTTGCTGCAGTTGATCGCAACATTTTTTAAAGATTGATTTAACTTTATTTATTATTACTAATTTTTTATTTTGCTATAGGGCATGTGCACTTACATAAAGAGACAGACACACACACACACAGAGAGAGAGAGAGAGGGAAACAGAAAGCAAGCCACCAGGTCTGGGACTCAAACTGCAGTCGGCCATGTGGGAGTCCATCACCTTAACTATCATGCCACCTGCTGCCCCCACTTTTAACACTGGAGAAGACTGAGATTTTTTACTTTGAATATCTCAGTTGGAGATAAACACCATGAGCTAAGTAAATTATCTGAGGTCACCTAGTCAGCTCATACAAAAGTTAAGAATTGAAATGAGACTGAGGTTTCCAGACCTATGTTCTTTCTGCTATATCACACTACCTCTTTGATTTCCTACCTCAAGAAAAATAATTACCAATCCTAAAACTCTGGGGCTGAATGATGGGGCAGCAGTAAAACCCAATACTGTGCAAGCAGACCCACATAGGAAGGTTGTAGTTTGCATCTGGAGACTTCCTTAAGAACATTGGGAACACATGTGCCCATGATCTGGGCCTGACTGAAGCTGAGGGTGGACCCTGTTGGAGGTGGAGGCTGTGTGTGTGCATGTGTGTGTGATATAGGTAGATATTATAAACAGAGAGGTCGAATATGCCAACAAAGGGGACATCTGACTCATCAATCACCGTTATCAGGGATCGCAGCTAGACCCCCTGGTGCTGAGAGGAGAGGTTATCTGAGGTGCTTGGCCGACATCCTAATTCCCACTGGGGCAATGAACTAATAGGACAGAGTAGTCCCCATGGGGATGCACAGACCTTCAAAGTCCACGCTGGACATGTGCAATGGGGTCATCAAATTTCTCAAAATCCTCACCTGACAGAAAAGCCTGCAAGCGCAGATGGATGCCCACAAAAGCAAACAAAATAGTAGATGAAGTTACAGACCTCCCCTCCTAAATATTCATAATAAGGCCCCACAGTAAAAGTCACAGCTAACTTCAAGCCCAGTGCAGTTGTCTTTCTATGGCAGCTGCCCACTTACACATCTTTCTGGTGTGGGGGGTGTATTCTTTTCTGTTAAAATTGAATTTTCTGTTAAAATTCTCTTTAAAAATTCTCACTTTTCTATTAAAATGTTTGTTTTCCAACTTTACACGTGTTTGTGATTTTTGTTTTCCTGTGCTTTGGAGCAAGTCTTTAATCTTAGAGATCTGGACCAAAAGAACCAAGTACTTCACAATGCAGCTCAGCTCCCCTGTTCAATAACCTCTCTCTCTCTCTCACTCTCTCTCTCGCTCTCGCTCTCTCTCTCTCTCTCTGCTTTTCAATCACTCTCTCTCTCTCTCTCTCTCTCTCTCAGCTTTTCAATCATGGAATAAACAAATTATTTCGAAAAATCTCCAAAAGCTGACTACCAGTATTAAATACAACTAAATGATCTCATCTGAAGCCTGATATTTCTGTGCTTTCCTGTCATTAAAAGCTTGTAAAAATGTTAATAAAAATAGGTTGTGGAATATATTTTTCAGTTACTAAAAGAGTCAACATATAAACATAGGAGATACTGATGTTGGAGGTCCCATCATTTCATTTCAAAGTGCAAGAAAATCAGTAAGATGATGTTAGTTAAAACACCTGCCAATGATCACACTATTTCAAAGAACACTCTACAAAGTTAGTATTTAATATGTGAAACCACTTTATAACATTTTCCAGAAATTATTAATTATCTTTTTTTATAAAAGCTAGATAGCACATGAGCTCAGGAAGATAGGGAGGCAAGAAAGAGAGAGAGAGAGAGAAAGCACTCCTAACAGGACATGGTCATGGTACTGCTCTTTCTCCATTCTGCTGGGATTTTGAACACACACATGCATGTATCTGATGTGTTTTTCCACTGGGGCCAAGATTCCCACCATACTCAGTCATGCGAGATCCAGCTCCCTTGACACTAGGCTATGAGGCCAGCCCCAGAAATTGTTAATTATCTTGCTTATATAATTCAGAGGCAGTCTTCAAAAAGTTAATGGAAAGTGTGTATTATCAAACTGCTATACATAGATTTCAAAAATATTTTATACCAAAATAAGCTCATACTTTAATTATATTTTCACAAACTTTTGGAAGTATGCTTTTACTACTGTTGCCTCATTGGCAATCAAATGTAGGCGCTGAGAGTAGGAACTACTAGAAAATTAAGCATGTTTGTTAGACGAAAAAATGTATAAGCTGGGTCTTGTAAAGTCAAAGTGGAGGTATGAAAAGCAGAGGGAAAAGCAGAGATGGAGGCTGGTAAGCATAAGAGGATGTGCCATGCTTGAAAATGGAAAGGGTCCTGCATCCATGGGTGAAGGTGATCAGGAGAGACTGACTAGTGAGAAACATCCCACCGATGAGATACAGAGTGATCCTGAATCACCCATGCAAGTGAGGAGGCCTGACCTCCATTCCAAAAGCTCAGGAGAGCCACTGGATTTTACTGACTGGGAGATCAATAAACACAAGTCTTGAAGTTCAGAAAGGACTGGGGCCAGCAGGTGGCATAGTGGTTACAGCACTGGACTCCTACATACCTGACTACAGAACAAGTCCTGGACCCGGAATTTTGAAAATCATGCCAGGCATGTACACATGCCCAAAATTCTAGAAGGAGAATGAAGAAGGGATCTTGGAATGACCATCTCTGATAAGGAGATGATTTCTCACTTTCCCTCTCACTGTCTCTCTCTATTAAGAAAGGACTTGTGGGACCAGCATGATTTATAATGGCAATGTCACTGGACTCCCATGAAGTAGACCGTGGTTCAAGTCCCAGACTCAGTGGCTTAAACTCACACCGGGTGTGTGTGCGTATGTGCCCAAGATTCTGAGAGGAGAATGGAGGAGAAGGGATTGCAGCGTGGCCATGCCCACTGGGGGGTGATTTCTCTTCTTCTGTCTCTCTGTCTCTCTCTGTCTTTCTGGCGAGTACATGTGCCCTATAGCAAAAACCTCTCAAAGAAAAAAGAAAGGACTTAGACTTGTGCATGGGTGTAAAGTTGAGAGAGACAGGAATCAGGAAGATTCATTAAAATGTTTTGGATTGAATTGGGACCAGCAGATGGCGAAATGGTTACATCACTGGACTCCCACATGGTTTACTGTGGTTCAAGACCCAGATCTGGTGACTTGAAACTCATTCCAGGTACATGTGCGTGCATGCCCAAAATCCAGAGAGGAGTGGAGAGGGGATTGAGGTGTGGCCATGCCCCCGGGGAGGGGAGTGATTTTTTGCTTTCTGTCGCTCTGGTGAGTGCACATGCCCTATAGCAAAAATCTCTCCTCAAAAGAAATTTTTGGGGATTCATTAAAAAAAAATGTTATGTGTGTACTTGAGCTATAGCAGTGATTGAGACATTGGCCTCCAAGGAAATAACTGTCTGGTGGAACAACAGAGTAATAAACCTGCCACAGCAACCCAGTGTAACAGGAGCAATAAATAGAGTAACTACAGAATGGAGGTGGTGCCGACAGAATGGCTCTGAGCCGGGGTTTAGTTGTGAGGATATCTACCCTGATGCCAAAGATAGGAGAAGCTTTAGTAACACAGGGCGGCAGGCAAGAAGAGGAAGAACCATTGTCCAGGAGCATGGGCTGCCGATCCAGCAGGGAGGGAGGGTGTTGGTGTTTGGTGGGAGCAGAAAGCAAGGAGCAGTCAGGACACCCAAACCGCAGACTCTTAAGCCTCCATGAATGTGGGGCAGGTGGGAGGCAACAAGATAGACCCAAAACCCTGTAATTTTCCTGCAGACCCCTTACAGTCTGAAGTCTTCATTCCCATACCCTCTCCCATGCCCACAGCCAGAAGTACCCCCTATTCTAACTCCCATCACCATAGACTTGCCTAGTTTTCATTTCATATAAGTGCAAGGGGTCTTAAAAAGATTCATGGAAAATGCATATTATTAAAAAAAAACTGTGCATGGATTTCAAATATTTTTATGAGAAAGAAAAAAAAAAGAACAAAGCCAGACTACCGTGTGCAGGGTTCGAGACATTTTATAAAGTGAGTAAAGGTAAACAGGAGTAGGGAGAAGATGATAAGAAGAGACAGGCTAGGGGGGAGTTCTTCAAAATGTTTATGGAAAATGCATATTATTAAAAAAAAAACTATGCATGGATTTCAAATATTTTTATACCAAAATAAACTCATACTCAAAATCTATTTTCCATGAATTTCCTGAAGTTCCCTCATGAAATTACAGAATTCGCTCATTTGTTATAATCAGCGGCAGCTACACAGGTGTGCACGTAAGTAAAATTGTACTGTGTGCTTAATATCAGTGACTTTACCATATGCCTGCCACACTTGGATTTGCAAAGTGGGGAGAGAAAAGGAACAAAATCTAAGATGACTCCAGCCCGTGTACCTCAAGATTTTTACCCGACAGTAGTTTCTTAGGATGCCAGTGGGGGGGCTGCATTTTAAAAAGGGTTCTGTGTTCCTACGCATATGGGAAATTCCCGGTCAAACCAGGTTAAGACAGTTTCATTTTGCAAGTCTTCTCTGGGTTTTAACTACACTGTGAAGCACTGCAAGTCTCCAAAGTGGTGACGAAGATTCCAAATTTCTCAGACTTTTCCTCCTGGAGTATCTCTCAGGACTCAGATATTAAGAAACTTGCTGTGGAACTTTTCCAGCTCGGACACTGTGGGAAATGGATTATGTGAAATAGCTTCATCCAGGGAAATGATTCTCTTGGGCATAATAAATTTCAGGTCCCAGCAGGTAAATCCATCAGGCGCTGGAGTCCAGCAGGCAGCTGAAATGAAGGAACAGCCTTTTAAGCCGGATCAGGCCTGTGGACATATTTTAAACTCTCTGACATGTAGTTGATGTCTGAAAATGTGTGTGTAGACCTGGATCACAGCCTCCAGAAAGAGGTGTCTCATAAGATCCTCCCTGGGCCCTGGAGGTGGCTGAGTAGAGGAAAAAGGACCAGGAAAGTGACTAAGAGGAGTTATGGGATAATAGTGCTTCTCCTCCAGGCAACAGACGGGTTAGATGCCTTCAACCTCATTTCTGTCCCAGTTTAAGCTTTGTGTTCAAAGCTTCTCCCAACAGCCAAAGCTCAGAGCACCTTAAGTAAATGTCTTTAGAGGTTCTATTGGAGGGGGTCATGTTTGAGCAGATTCTTAACTTACTAAGAAGACAAGCAGAGTCCAAAATATAACATTCTCTCTTTGGAGGAGTTTACATATTTTGAACAAACACATGGCACTAAAATAAAAACACTTCTGCCAGCTTAAAATGGATTTAAAAAGGAAAAAGAAGGGGTGGGGGCAATATGCATGGGGTTTGCTTGCATTTCGTTCTCTGAAAAGGCAAATAAATTTTCAAATGTGTGAACAGTGCTAAATGTTTAGGGCATGAAGCATTTTATATACCTACTACTACTTTTTTCTTCGTTTATTTATTTATTTATCTCCACAAGAGGGAGACACAGAGAGAAACAAACAGGACTCCCTCCAGGGTTTTCATGCTGCAGCTACCACGAGGCTCAGCCCACCCACATCATTAACCTCACACACCCAGTATATTAGGAAGGTCCCAGTACATAAAAGCACATGAACACAGCACCTTTTTTTTATAAGGCACATGCACTTGCTGAGAGAGACAGAGAGAATGTGAGAAATCACCGGGGAAGGTGGCCATACCACAATCTCTTCTCCTCCATTCTCCTCTCAGGGCTTTGGGCATACATGCCCACCTTCCGATGTGATTTTCAAGCCACCAGGTTGAGACTCCAACCATGCAGTTGGCCAGGTGGGATCCAGCTGCCTTCATCACCACGCCACTGGCTGGCCCAGACCTACTATCTTCTCTTTGTGACTTCAGTTGTGTTACCCTGCACCATCGCCCGGCCCCTATGTACTGAATACTGCTGTATAAAGGTAGTGATACCCACAGGTATACACTTTGCTTTTATTATTAGCAGATATTTCAAGATTTGCACATAAAATACAGCAAAGAGGGGTTTAAGTGTGAACCTAGAAGTTAGGCAAAAGGAAAACTTGTTAAGAGGCAGCAGTGAAGTGAAAAAACTTTGCAAATATTTTAGAATTTTTTTTTAAATAGGATTTTGTAATACCAAAGACACAACCAATAAAGATCTTGTTTTGTTTATCTGGCTAATTTTGGAACAACAGAGAATGTCATTCATTTTAGCCATCTTAAAAAAATGATCTTATAATATTGCCATCTGTTGGCATATGACGAATACAGCATTGCAACGATGCAGATAATGAAGGGAAAATACAGAAAATTAAAGGAACAGATGTGGAAAACTCACATTCATTCGGCTCAGCGTTTCACATCTGTTCTCTTCAAAGCCTTCCCAGCCACACAAATCTAGTTTCTAGATTTGTTAGTTCCTAGACTTAGTACCTTGAAATGCTATGCTATATAGCAAGCAGCACCAGTGACTTATTGCAGATTCATCCGTTCCATGCGTTGAGTCTTCTCCCCAACACTGTGTGTTTTCCATCCGAAACTCAATTTCTGTTATGAAGGAAGAACCCGTAAAAGTATGCAAAGGTGTCTACTATCATGCATTTCTTTCTTTTTCTTTTTTTTTTTGTTTTTTTGTTTTTTGTTTTTTGAGAGGTTTTTGCTATAGGGCGCATGCGCTCGCCAGACAGACAGAGAGAAACAGAGAGGCAGAAAGCAAGAAATCACCCCCCAGGGGGGATGGTCACGCCGCAATCCCTTCTCCTTCATTCTCCTCTTGGGATCTTGGGCACGCACGCACATGCACCTGGCGTGAGTTTTAAGCCACCGGGTCCGGGATGCAAACTGCAGTCGACTACGTGGGAGTCCAGCAACATAGCCATTACGCTAACTGCTGGTCCCACTTCTTTCTTTTTCTTTCTTTCTTCCTTTCTTTCTCTCCTTTTCTTTCTTTCTTTTTCTTAGAGAGTTTTTGCCATAGGGCACAGGTACTTGCTGGAGAGAGAGATAGAGAGAGACAGAGACAGAGAGAAGAAAAGTAAGAAATCACCCCAAGGAGAGATGACCATGCCACAATCCATTCTCCTCCATTATCTTCCTGGGATCTTGGGCATGCATGTACACACACCCCGCATGACTTTCAAGCCACCAGGTCCAGGACATAAACCACAGTTAGCCATGTGGAAGTCCACCAATGTAACCACTATGCCATCTGATGGCCGACCCCATGCTGCATTTACTTAAACATGCTTCTAAAACCCAGGCTCTCTAACATTTAAAATCAACCATGTCTAGAAACACAAAAAGATGGTCATCTGTATGTTCTACATATTTATATTTAAAGAGCATTCACATTTTTGACTGGCAGAGATGGTATAATGGTTATGTCGCTGGACTCCCACGTTGTCAACCCTGGTTCCAGGACCCAGTGGCTTAAAACACGCCAGGCACATGAGCATGTGTGCCCAAAATCCTAAGAGGAGACTGGAGGAGAAGGAATAGCAGCATGGCCAGCCACCCCCAGGTGTGGGGTGGGGGGAGTTCTCTATCTGTCTCTCTCTGGTGAGTGCGCATTTCCTACATGAAAACTTTAAAAAATATATATACGGTGAATTATTTAATTATTTCAAAACAATGGACACACACCTGCTGCAGCCAACCCCTTTCCACACACATTACCATGATCGAGACAACACTGTAACGATCAACACTATAGAGATCTAAGTCCCTGGTAGGAGTTTCCTGACTACTGGAGTCCCCAGTAGTGCTCCTGATAGTGTGAGTATTCCTAGCAGAATATCTAAAGTTGTTGCCTTCATTAAATTAATGGTTTAAAAACAATGATAAAAGTGTATTTTCAATCATGCAGATAACATAACTTTGTAGGGCCAAGGGGCATAAAGAGGTCTGCCCATTACCTAAATTTGAGCCATCTGTAAAGTACCCACCCCAGCATTTACTTGGACGAACGTGTTGGCAGCAAGTTGCTCTGAATTTTAGGATAGAGTGAAACAGACAGAAGTGAATCTCATATGGCAATCTGCTCTTCAGCCAGATGAAGGCCAGTGACATCGCATGCGCAGGACTGAAGGCTTGAAGGTAGTTCATGGGAGAAAAGAGGCAGGAGAGGAGAACCGGCAGGGCGCATGGAGGACAAGTTATGCTGATTTCAGAGCTCTTGTGTCTTTAGCAGTGAATATCATAGTCACTTGGTAAATAGCAAAGAAACAACATGTCTCTCATAGACTATCAAACCAATACTTTAACTTTCAGTTTATGCAAACTTAGCAATAGTTAATAAAATAATAATACTTTATACACCCAAAATAGAGACCTAAGTTTTTTTTTTCACTCTCTTAAAGGAGTTAGAACACTAATTAAACTTAAGGAAAACTTGACTCAATGTGAAGGCCACAACTTTGAAACCTAGTGACCTGGGCTTCCCTAGACTATTATTCTTATCAGCTTGTCTGACATAAGTTAGCAACCCTTATAAACCTGCCCCTTCATTTGTGATGTGGGAACGATAGCAAAGAATCTGGTATGTTGTCAGGAGGATAAAATGACGATAATGTTCATAAAAGATACAGTGCAGAGCTGGGCCCAGAACATGAATTCAACATTTGTTGGTTACTTTTACTAGTATTTATCCTTTACAATAAAGCTGCAAAGTAGAACTTATGGAACTTATTTTATAAGTGAAGAAATTAAAACTCAAGAATTTCCAATTACAATTGTACAGCCAGGAACAGAGAGATCTTTAATAAAAGGCCTGTTCCTACTGGCTTGGAAGCCTGTAATTAATCCATGAAGCCATACTGCTTCTCAGAAAGAAGCCTAAGAACTCTCATCTTCTGTAACTGAAAATGCTCCAGTCTGGGCACTGACCAGCACCACCAGCTAGAGCTTCTCCTGCTTTGTTAGTAGAAGCTAGAGAAATTGGGACAGCATTTCTGACTATGCTGATCAAAGCACCAATGATAATCTTCAAAAGAGCAGCTTCCCTGGACAAAGAACAGGTGACCATTTGCTAATGAAATGAAAACTTGTTCTACTCCGCCTCCCTTTCCATCTTCTTGGCCTATAGGAAGCCTCGAGCAGAAAGGCAACAATATCTTATCTCCTTTCAATCAGATAGTCTGTGAAAGGGGTTGAGATAGGAAGGTAAAAAACATTTACTATGACGTCCTTTTCCTGCCAGAGAATCTTCTTAGTTACCCATTATAATTCAAGAATCTGTTATTTCTATAACCAAAGTAAAAATAGTTGTGGGTTGGTTGGTTAGTTTCCAGAGAAATCTCTTCTATGCCTTAATGAATCCTCAAAACCTCCACTAAATGGGTGGAGAGCTGGATGCATACAAAATGTGGTGGCTCACATTTCAGACTATCCGCTGTGTTCCCCAAACAACAGGGAAATGAAATCTTCAGACTATCAAATGTGACAAGCCTGCACTGACAGTTAATCCTTTTTATTCCTTGTCATTAAATGTGCTCTGCATCAGTATAATATGTAATAATTGTCCATGAAATGGATGCCTTTAGACTGACTTACTTTCAGTAAAGGAGAAATAATGGAGATTTGCAATGTAGACAGATTAGTGGTGGTGATGAAGAAGAGAAGGATGAGACAATATTTTTTAAATGTCTTCTTTCAAAGAGCTAAAGGCAGACCATAAAAGGCTCAACTACAATTATTGGACAATAATTCTATAGCCATTTTAAAAAATAAACTCTTGCAGCATTATTACTTAATCACATTCAGTTTCTATAGGATTTATATTAGTGGCATGAGTCACAATATGGATTAGGAGCTCTAACCCACAAATACTCACCCTTGTTCCGACACATGAAGATATCCAAGCAGGTCAGGGAGATCAGACTTATGCAATAAGCCCTTCTTACACACTATCACCCACGGTGCCATGTCCCGTGTCCTAGAAGTTAAGCTACAGCTTATAACACATTCAGCCACTACTTATGTGAGCCTATGTCATGCCAGGTGCTGGGAAAGGCATGTGAAGGATGCAAGGTCCCAAAGAGCTTACAGTCAACTGAACTGGCCTCTGCCATAAGTGTTGTTAAGTGTGACAATAAATGTGGATTATTGTCTGTGTGAGCACATAAGAGGGTTCCTCTCTACTCAGACAATCAAGGGAAGGTTTTCCAAAGGAAATGCCTTCTAAACTGTGACCAGAAGGTTGAATAGGCAATAACCAGGTGAAGGAAGAGCTTCCTCCACAAAAGCAGGAAGACAACAAAGATAGCTGGGTGCATTTGGCAAATGGAAAATTATTTTGGATGTCTGAACGGAGGAACAGAAGGCCTTGGTAGTCTTACCATCATCCTCAGACCAAAGACTAAACTCCTTAATAGGACTTCCAAGCTCTTATTTTTTCATTGACCATCTTAGCTCTCTGGTCACACTTCTCCCCATTCCCTTCTATTCCTCCCTTCAGACATCCTGGATTCCCACGTAGCCAGCTGTCATTTGAGTCCCAGACTCAGTGGCTTAAAAATCACACTGGCTGCATGTGCATACATCCCCATAAACTCAGAGAGAAGCATGAAGAAGGGACTGAAATGTGGCCATCCCCCATGGAGAGTGGTTTCTCACTTTCCCTCTCTCTGTCTCTCTCTGGCAAATGCACATGCCGTATAGCAAAAACCTAAAAAAAGGAAGGACTAGATGGGGTCAGCCCATAATGGGGTGGTGAAGACAACTAGATTCCCCATGGGCAACTGCACAGTTCAAGTCTTGAACCTGGCACACTGAGCACATGTGCGTCCATGTCCAAAATCCCCAAAGGAGGAAGAGATAGAGCAGAAAGGATTGTGACATGACAATTCCCCTTGCAGGGAGGGAGATGTATTCTCACTTTCCCTCCTCTGTCTTTCTCTGGAGAGTGCATGCACCCACCAGCAAAAACAAATAACAAAAAAAGATAAAATGATGGTGATGATAATACCCACGGCAGCAACCTTTCTACATCAGTTTGTGAAGGAAAATATGATCTTGCTTGTGCCCAAACTAAGGATGAATAACAATAAACAACAGAAATAATCGCCAACACCATAGACATCTCAATTCGTTCACAATTCTGACTGGCAAATTAAAGTGGAGCAAGCTTTCTGCTCAATGAAAGTCAAAACTGTTGCACCTAGATCAGCTACAGACAAAAGCAAAACTTTCGATGGAAATTTTAAATAATTGGGATCAAGAAGATCCTGAAACACTTCTTCAAAGAACTGAACAGGATATGACACCTGTCTTTATTGTTACAATCCTGAAGACAAAGCACAAAGCAATGGCTACCAAGATGTGAAAGTGGTCCAGTCAAAGCAAAAGTCAGGCGGGTCAGACGCAAAGGTCATGAAAAGTTTTTTGGGATGTTCCTTTGTTGACTTCTAGAAGATGAAAGAACGATAGCATCTGTTTATTAGGAGAGCATTTTGAGAAAGCTAGCCAAAGCTATAGCAGGAAAAATGTCTTTGAAAGCTTCTGCAGCGTGTCCTTGTCCACCATGACAATGCTCCTGTTCTTTTCTCCTGTCAAACAACAGTGATTTCATGAGTTCTATGGGAAATCATTAGGCATCCAACTTATAGTCCTGACTTGACTCCTTCTAAGTTCTTGTTTTCTAATATTTTTTATTTTTTCTGTAAGTTTTTGTCTTAAGAGTGCATGTGCTCATTGTAGAGAGAGAAAAACAGAGACAGTGAGAGGGAAAGTGAGAAATCATCCTCTGGGGGAGGACCATGCCACAATCCCTTGTCCTCCATTCTCCTCCCAGGACCTTGGGCATGCACGCACACATGCCCAGCATGAGTTTCAAGCCACGAGGACCAGGACTTAAACTGTAGTCATCCATGTGGGAGTCCAGCAATGTAACCTCTAGATAGTGATGTGCTGGTCCTTGTTTTCTAATCTTAAAATATCTTAAAAGGACTCCCATTTTTCTTCAACGAATACTGTAAACAAGATTGCATTGATAGGGCTACATTCCCAGGACCATCAGTTCTTTAGGGATGAACTAAATGGCTGGTATCATCATTACTTTCAAAAAAATGTCTGAAAATTGATGGATCTTATGTTGAGAAATAAAATTTATATTTTTTTATTCTTATCTTTTAATTCCATTTTTCCATGAACTCTTTGAAATCCTCTTGTATACTTTACCACAATAAGAGAAAGAGTGGAGTATTGGTACATTCCCTCTTTTTTAAAAGAATTATTTAATTTTCTTCTTACTATTTTTAATTTTCTATAGGGCATGTGTGCTCACCAGAGAGAGGCAGAGAGAAAGTGAGAAAGCAAGCTGCCAGGTTTGGGACTTGAACTGCAGTTGGCTATATGGTAGTCCAGCACCTAAACCACCATGCCACCTGCTGGCCCCCTTTCTTTTTTAAAGAGAAATATTTCTACCTTTGTAGGGAGGTAAAGCTGTTTGGTGTCTGTAGACTCCGGAGGCCTACTGCCTGGATTTGATTCTCCTCTGAATAAATGTGTAAGTTGGCACAAATTTCTCAATCTTTCTACATTAGTCTTTGTCTACAAAATGAAAATAACAACAGTACCCACAAAGGGAATTATTGCAAAAGTTATGTGAAATAATACATGTAAGTAAGTGCTACCACATAAAATGTGTTCAATGATGTTAGCTATCTTTAAAATTATTACTATTTTTATTATTATATGATCATACTGGTTATTATTACATGGTCATAGTGATTGATTTCTAGAATGAGTATATGTGGGATGAACCAGTTGGGTGTTTCCCAGGCATTTTTGAAATGAAGCAAATGAGAAGAGCTCTTTTCCCCTCACAAGACTCAGAGAAAGGAGCCTCTGAGTTGCCAGCAATCATATGGAAGCCAAATCCCAAGAAAACCAGCACAAGCGACTGGGGCAGGGTCCAATGCACTTGCATTCCCGATTCAAGGTACCCAGAATTTGGCTATGTCAACCAAGAAATTTCCCATTTTGGCCCAAATAATTCAAATTTTCTGTCATTGCTCAACATGAATTTGCAACCCGTGTTTATAGAGGAGGGTAACTGTTGACTAGTAGGACCAACGGGGCCTTGAAGTAGAGCTTTTCAGCAGACAGCCAGCTGCATGCATGGGTTCAAAGGTAGATTCTGAGATAGAAAATGAGATCAGGTATCATTAGCCCATAAAATGTAGCTAATTTACAACAAATAAAATCATCCAGAGAGAAGTTATAGAATGAGACGATAAGCTGGCATAAAGCCAAATTTCAGAGAACAGAAATATTTAAAATACAGCTAAAGAAGAAAAAAGCATGTAAGATCACGCATTTGTCAATTAGTTGATTTAACTGTTCTGCAGTGTATATATGCTTCAACAACATGCTATTCACCATAAAACATACAATTTTACCTGTCAACTAAAAATGGGGAGAGGGGAGAAAAAGAGATACTAGGTGAGAAGGGAATGCAGGCAGACAGGATTTAAGTTCATTCCTACTCTGTCCCCAAACATTTGGCAGTGTCAGGAGGACAACTCCTAAGCGGTATTTTCCAAGTGCTTCCTGGACCACTGCCTGGACACTTAAAACTTATAATGTCCAGCAACCAGGACAAGTAGATGGCATAATGGTCATGTCATTGGACTTCCACATAGCTGACTATGGTTTAAGTCCCAGACCCAAAGACTTAAAACTCACTCTGGGTATGCGTGCAGGCATGTCCACCATCCCAAAAGATTAGAGGAGCAGGGATTGCAGTCCGGCCATCCCCGCTGGGGATGATTTCTCACTTTCTGTCTCTCTCTCTCCAGCAAGAACATGCACCCTATAGCAAAAATCTCTCTTAAAAAAAAAAAAAATGTCCAGCAACCTCTGGAGAACCTGATACCAAACTTATAAAGTGAAGGAGAGAGTCTTCCTCAGTTTGGGCCCTGGTTCCAGCCTCAAATCTGCAGAATCAGAAGTGGCTCTTTAGTAGTCACAAGCAGGAGAGTCATCCAGGGTCTGCCAAAGGGGTGCAAATGAGGTCTGGGACTCCAGGGAACATGGGTGACACCTGCATCTGCATCCTGGCCCCGACACTAGGGTGGTTTTCCTGTGTACCAGCTCTCAGCTCTATGATAAGTAAGAATGACAGCTACAGAGAGTAATCCATTTGTCCTTCAGTATCTTTGTGAGATTGGTTCCGGGAAGGCCTTATGAATACCAACATCTGATGATGCTCAAGTTCCTCATGTTAAATGGTGTATATTTGCAAATAACCTGTAAACTGCTCATGTATACTTTAAATCATTTTTGGATTGCTTGTAATTCCTAGTACACTGTAAATGCTGTGTGAATCATTGTTATACTGTACTGTTTAAGGAGTAGTGACAAGGAAAAAGTTCCACGCATGCTCAGTACAGACACAGTTATAATAGGCCTTAGTGAGCAGTGAATGTCAGCAACAACATACTATATTTTTTTATCCCCAGTTCGTTGAATCTGTAGATTATGAACCCATGGGATACTGAGAGCTGACTGCACGTATAGGACATGGGTGTGCATGTTGCATGGCAGTCTCCCACTACTCACGGACTCACTGAAAAAAAAAAAAAAGGCAAGACTTCAAGGCCTTGTACTCTCTAGTGGTCAAGAGTCAGATCTCACATGGCTAACAGTGCAGATTGAATCCCTAGCCTGGAAGCTTGAATCATGCTGGGCACATATGCATATGTGACCACAATCTAAACAGGATGGAGAAATGGAGAAGGGATTGCAGAGTGACCATGACCTATTGGGAATGTTTTCTCTGCATGCCCTTCCAACACCACCGCCCCCTCCCAGCCCCATCTCTGTTTCTCTCTATTAAGTGCACATATCCTCCGGCAATTAAAAAAAATAATTTAGCCATGGGAACAGCAGGTGGTGTGGTGATTAAGGGAACTGGACTCCCACATGGCCAATGACAGTTCAAGTCCTGGACCTGGTAGCTTGCTTTCTCACTTTCCCTCTCTCTCTCTCACTCTGTCTCTCTCTGTTCAAATTAAATTAAACAAAGAAATAACAAAGAAATAAATAAAGTTAAATCTTAATTTAAAAAATAATAATTTAGCCAAAATTGTTGAAAATAACTTACTTTTCACTTCGGTCTCTGAGAAAAAACAATACCAAAACTTTCAAGTCCTCTTTCCTCTCTGTCACTCTCCCTACTTCATAGCTATTCTGCTACTCAGATTCTCACCCCTTCACGTCAGCTCACTTCCTTATCTCTCTTGCCACCTCATCCTTTCTGTATCATTTTTTCCATGCCACTAGCTCATCTGTAACATGTTTCCCCACACCCTCTTGAGCTTTTCCAGGGTGTGGGTGCAAGTGTGTTTGGGAGAAGCACTTCACGGGTCACCTTCTATGCACAGGACACAACTCCCTAGCCTTATACAACCCATAGGAGCATAGTTTCCTTCCTCATGGACCAGAGGTAGCTCCTTCGCGCTCATTCTTGTCATACTAAATTTATTACATTTAGAAACTATCTTTTATTTCAGGACATTCTCTCTGACTATTTGAGGTATTAAAATGTATCTTTTATGAAATGATATTAATAAGATGGAAATTTTGGGGGAAATGCATTTGGCTTAATGAAATGTTTGCAACCTTATGTCAACCCTCAAAACTTGCTTTAAGTATTACAAGTCCACCACATCCAAAGTCTAGGAATCATTGTATGTAGGATACTATACAGAGAAAGATTCCCAAAGCAAGAAGCATTTAGGACTATCAGTCTGCAACACATTGATTGCTCTCACTCTTGGGAGAAGAATTTGAGAAATTAAGGAGAAAGGAAAGCAAGATGGGGGTAGTAACCATCTTACTGTTATGATTATGACACTGAGATTCTCAGGCACTAAGGAGGTTGTGCAAAAGCACTTGGCAAGGAGGTGGCATGTTGGAGGCAGCCCTCACAACAACAGAAGAAAAGAGGCACCCTGATTAGGGTAGTGTTTAAGGACAACGACATTTGTGCATATACACAGTATACAGGATCTCCAAGCAGCAAGGGGAAAGTCTGCCCCATTCTCTAAAGAGAGGCAGATACATTCTCCCAAGACAGAAATTAGTTAAGACCCAGAAATGGAGACAAGCAAATAAAGGATTATTATCTTTAACATCACTAAATCTCCAATCATTGCACGTCTACACACATCCATATGGGGGTCGCATGGAAATTCAATTTTCTGTCCACCAACTGTTTCTGCTGTGATCTCAACCAAAAACTTTGCCTCGAGTTAGTAGTTTTTTCTTTCTTTTTAACTGAGCTAACTCTACTACTGCATCCTGACAGTATAATTAACACTAGCCTGGGGAGAGGAATTGTTCTGCATTAAAAAATAAGTATTGCAGACAGATACTTTTAGATCTTCTTGCATGACTGAGGAAGAATCAGTATACAGAGCATGAAGGGAAGAGAAGTCAAAGAACAAAGGAAAAGAACGCTAATGAATTCTCAGATGTGCTGGAAACCTGTTAAGTCCTAGGTTTGACACTAGACGTGGAGTTAAGTGATTTTTAATATTTTTAAATTGTAATTTTAAAATTGAATGTAATCCAAGAATGCTGTCTGTCATTTCACAGAATCACTCATAGTCACATGGGAGGGACATATTAGCTCCTACCAAAGGGATTCCCCTAAGAATCAATCTTCTAAGGGTTAAGGACAAAGGCGATTCTCCATTCAATTATGCATCTATTTTCTTTATGTATTTCTAACTTTGTTTCTTAGGGTTGTCAGAGGGCTATATTGCAAAGTCGTAAGATTTTAGAGGTAGAAATGAAAACCATCTTGTCCAATATTTCAATTTAAGAGGCAAGGAAGGGGCCAGATGGTGTAGTGGTAAAACCCAACCTCTGAAAGGCAGTCCCACAAGGGAAGGTTCCCAGTTCAAGCCCAGGGATCTCCCTGAGTACACCAAGCACACCCTTGCCCATGCCCCAGGCCTAGCTAAAGCTGGGGGTGGCTCATGACATTAGGACCTTATTGGGATGTAATCTCTTTCTCTCACTCAGAAGAAATAATAAACTGTTTTTAAAGTAAGAAAAAAAAAAGTCAGGAAAACAAGCTTAATATAGTCCAACAACCAGTCAGTAACGATCAGAGGATAAAACTCCCAGCCCCGTGAGTCTTGATCCAGTACATATTCTATCTCGGACAGTTCTGAGATTCAAGGGTCTCCTGGAGACAATCATCCCTAACTATCATCTTTCAGATTGTCCTGTCATGTTGTAATAACATGCTCTTCATAAATGGGCAACTTAAAATTGAATACAATGACATTTTCCCCCAACTAACCACCTAGGAAAATAAGAAAGAGTTAGAAAAGTATTTCCTAAGCTGATACTCTGATAACTTTCTTAATTTATATATAAATCAGTCTATCAGCTTTTAATCTTAAAATAAGATAGTGTCTAAGAAAATACTTGGTCAACCAATCAGAACTCTTTTGATATGATATATCGTCATTACTAGTATTATTACTACTTCTGTGACTACCATATTTGAATTTAGTGTTGAAACATATTATAAAAGAAACACTAATTTAGACTGAGAGAGAACAATCTAAATAATACACTGTGTTATGAACGCTGTGTTGTGGGTCACCAGGTGGCATGGAGGTTAAAGCAGTTGGGTCCCACATGGCCAGCAGCATGGTTTGAGTGCCAGACCCCAAGGCATGGGAAACACACTGGGTGCATCTACGTGCATGCCCAAAAGCCCAAGAGAATAATGGAAGAGAAAGGATTACGATTTGGCCATCTCCCCTGGGGAGTGATTGCTCACTTTCTCTCACTCTCTATCTCAGTCTCTCTCTTAGAAACACACACACTCTATAACCAAAGCAAACAAAATGCCTATTGTTATTAAGTCTGTAGTCAAGCTCAATGACACAGCTCACAGAGTGCAACCACACACAGTTGTTGTCTGTTTCACTAGAAGACAAGAAATATTTGTTCTTGAAATTATACATTCGCATACAAATGCTATTTTGCTAGATTCTTTTTAAAAAATCATCTTGTTAATTATTGTAATATATCTACATATTAAAACCACATTAATCCAGGGTTCCAATAATTCAGAGTTTAAGCTGAATAAAATATACCTTTTTTCCAAGATAATGTAAAGGTGTATTTCAATAGAGCATAAGTTAAATTGATGAAATTTAAGTATCTAGCTTCTGGAAAGAGATTCTATTTGAAAGACGTTCAAAATCCTACATTGCTGCCATCTGGTGGTCAAATGTGGTACTTTTAAAAAAATTATAATTATTTTCATAAATACAGAACAATTTGAACTCTAACAATATATGCATGGCGATGCACGCAAACATATTGCCATAAATAATATACAAATAAATAATTAAAAATTATCTGTAGAAATGTGCATTTATATCAATAATAAACATAAAGAAATTCTTCACTTGATAATGTGTCTAGTAGCAGTTTATAAATTATTGTATAGAACAAGTTCTACATAGTTAATACAATTCCAGAGCAACGACAGATATTCTTTTCAATGACTACTTAATATTTTTTGTTAAGAGAATATCGATTTTAAGTTTGTAGCTCTTAGCACTCCACTGTCACAGGTCCAAGCCACATAAGGTACCACTACTTACTAGCTAAGTGTTGGCAAATAACTTAACTGATCTATATTTCATTTCCTCATGTGAAAAATAAAGATAATTACACTTACCTTTCAGATTTGTTATGAAGTTTAAGTGTGGATGTGTATAAATTATCTAACACTTAGTAATCACATAATTAATGGTAGCAATTACTATCCTTTCTGTCCTAAATAGCAGCATAAATTAGATTTTAGGATAATGTACACTTGATAGCTTTACACTAAATCTGAATTTTCAGTCACTACTTAAAATGAAAATCAGTCATTCACTTTCTACCCTTCCAATGTAAACATTCAGGAAGAATTTCTTTGTAACTACTCCAGATATATATGAGACTTATTTTTTTTTTCTTTTTCTTTTTCTTTTTCTTTTTTTTTTTTTTTGGGGAGGGTTTTTCTATAGGGGGCAGGGGCTCACTAGAAAGGCAGAGAGAGACAGAGAGCTCACTAGAAGGACAGAGAGAGACAGAGAGACAGAAAATAAGAAATCATCCCCCAGGGAGGATGGCCACGCTGCAATCCCTTCTCCTCCATTCTCCTCTTGGGATCTTGGGCACGCAGACACATGCGCCCGGTGTGAGTTTAAGCCACTGGGTCTGGGACTCGAACCATGGTCAACTACATGGGAGTCCAGCGACATAGCCATTATGCTAACTGCTGGTCCTGAGACTTGTTTCTTGAAGACTAAGATACTTTTTCGTATTTTCAAAATAGGTATGGAAGGTCCCCCACCTGCATCATCTGCCTATGCACTCACCAGCCCCTGTCAGCACCCACCCATAATGCGCAATGTCGCTGCAGTACTACCCAGGCTCTGAACCCCTGCTCACCACACCACCCCCATCCCTGCCCCCAGCTTTTGGCTACATTGGGACCAGAGAAGTTGGAGAAAGTCAGGGGAACATGGCCACTGACTTAGGGGAGGTCTGACTGCTGCCACCTCTGGGCTGTGGCACTGCCTATGAGCAGCCCCGGCAAATCAAGGAATCAGATAAGACTATTGGGGATCAGGAAGGAGACAATAGGACCTTTTAGTTTGCATGGTTTCTACTTGCAAAAGTAGAGAGGAGCCAACCACCTGAAACTGGTGAGAATGTGTTCCTCCCCATCTCCCCCTCTGAAGGAGAAAAATGAGAGAAACTCTCCTCTGAAATGCCAAACACTAGACTTCACTGTAGATTCCAGCAATCCTGCCCACAGAAAAACAGGGAAACATCATGGAACTAACACACATCATAGGAAAGTATAAAAGCAAACAGCTTCAAGGAAAAATAAATAAATAAATAAATACTAGACACATCAAACGTCTAAACATCTGGATAATAGGCATCCCAGAAGGCAAAGAGACTCATAAGGGCATTCATAATCTATACCATGAAATCCTGCAAGAAAACTTTCCAAACAGAGAGAGGCACTCGAAACTCCAGTCCCAAGAAATACAAAAGACCCCAAATAGAATCAACCCAAGATCTTCTCCAAGACACATTATAGCCAGACTGACCAAAACCACAGACAAAGACAAGATACTAAGATAGGCAAGAGAAAAACGACAAGTCACCTACAAAGGATATCCCATCCGACTAACGGCAGACCTCTCATCGGAAACAATGCGAGTGAGGAAAGAATGGGAAAATACATTCAAAGTGTTAAGGGAAAAGCAATTTCAGTCAAGAATACTGTACCCAGCAAGATTATCCTTCATATGGGAAGAAAAGACAAGGACATTCTCAGATAAACAAAACCTGAAAGAATTTACCAGCACCAGATCAGATCTCCAAGAAGTTCTCAAGGGAGTGCTATGTCAGGAAAATTAAATGCAGACACACAGAAATAGGAGTTCAAAAACTAAGAAAATGGCCAACTTAATTGTAGGGACAAGTCTGGAGTTGAATATTATATCCCAGAATTCAATCGGGAAGATCAAACACAACAGAGAATAGATT
>NW_006208547.1:1820584-1842627 GCF_000334495.1 Tupaia belangeri chinensis | reverse complement strand
TGTGTACATATATATATATATATATATATATATATATGAAACTAGAAATGGAAAATTATTGATGATTACATGCATGATTAAACCACCATGCAGTTTATTCTAGATGGGAAACCACATTTGGTGTTGTGATGATCCTTAGGGGATGAATGTAAATTAATTCATTAAAAAAAGTTTCAGGAGAAAAAAAATGTTTTTATTGAAATTTTTTTTAAAATGCGTATTTGAGGGACCAGCAGTTAGCATAATGGCTATGTCGCTGGACTCCCACATAGTCAACCGCGGTTCACATCCCGGACCCGGTGGCTTAAAACCCACGCTGGGCACGTGCCCAAGATCCCGAGAGGAGAATGGAGGAGAAGGGATTGCGGCGTGGTCATCCCCTCCAGGGGGTGATTTCTCGCTTTCTGTCTCTCTGTCTCTCTCTGTCTGTCTGGTGAGCACACGTGCCCTATAGTGAAAAACCTCTCAAAAAAAAATGCGTATTTAATGACTGCAGTAAGCTATATAGTCCCACCTAGGTGCTACTTTATAGTATGTTCATTCTGCTCACTGAGGTTTATGCCTAAAGTCAGACTTGTGTTCATGTATATGTATATATCAGCTGTGTTTGCTACTGGAAATATTTAGGCTTATTAAGTTCATTAGCAAATTAATTAAATGGGAGGAAAAGGCATAGAAAGCAACCATGGATACCAGAGACAATGTGGGGGGAGGATGGGACACGGCAGAGGGTGAGGGATAGGAAATCAAGGATGGCAAAAAAAATAAATAAAGCAAAATATACAGGAAATAAGAAATGGAAAATTATCTGTTGATAACACATATGTTGATGTGCTTGATTGAGCCAATATACAGTGTATACTGGATGGGAAATCTCATTTTGTATACTGTAATGATGTATAGTGAATGAATGTAAATAAATAAATTTAAATAAAAATAAAAAGTAAAATAAAATAAAAATAAAAACCATGGGACCTCCCCCACACCCCAACCTTAAGCTGGCAAGAGAGCTACACTGTCCTGCAAGTTGACAAGCAAGTAGAGCTTCATTTATAGTCAAGTCTCCAGGGGCCAACAGATGGCATAGTGGTTCCATTGCTGGACTCCTACATGGCTGACCATGGTTCAAGTCCTGGACACAGAGGCTTCAAAATCACGCCAGGCATGTGTGTGTGCATGGTCAAGATCTCAAGAGGAGAATGGAGGAGAAAGGATTGCATCATAGTCATCCCCCCTAGAAGGTGATTTCTCACTTTCCCTCTCACTATCTCTGTCTCTCTCTCTCTTCAGCAAGCACACGTGCTCTAAGACAAAAACCTCTTCAAAAAAAAAAAAAAAAAAAAACACTGGGGAAAAAAAATCAAGTCTCACACTGGAGGTAGCAGAGGATACAAGAGAACACCCACACCCCTACAGAGACAGAATTTGAGCACTACCTTCTATATGGCAGGCAGGGAGGGCTGACACTCTCTGTCCTGTCAGACTCAAGTTCAGGGAAATGGTCACCTGCTCCAAGTGATACCACACATAATGTAACTCTTCTGGATCTTCCTAAACTATCTCGCATACAGACTATATAAGTCCTACTCTCACCTAGAAGACACAACTGGCTATCGGTCCCTCCTGAATCACTTTGCTAGGGACACACCTGGGACATAGGACAGTTCTTCCCTTCAACTCAGGTACTTCAGAACCTACTGCAAAAATTAGACAGGAGTGAGTACTTCAGAGATACCTAAATGTCAGTGTAAAGACATAAGAAATGTGAGAAAATAAGGAAATATTCCTGCCCTACAGGAACACAATAACTCTTCATCAATAATGGAGAAAACACAAGAAAACACAGAAATGTAAAAATAACTCAGAATATTTATCATGACAAAACTCAATGAGATGTAAGACAAAACATTCAAATACATGAAATGAGAAAATCATTCATGATATGAAGGAGAATTCCATAAAGAAATTGACATCCTAAATAATAATCAAACAAGGGCCAATAAGTGGTGTTTTGGTTAAGGCACTGAGCTCCCTCATGGCCAACCACAGCTCCAGTCTTGTACCTGACAACTTGATCATGCTGGGTTCTTGTGGCATGCATGCCCAAAATCCCAGGAAGAAAATGGAGAAGAAGGAATTGTGGCATAGCCATGCCTCCTAGGGGTGATTTCTCCCTTTCTCTCTCACTGTCTTCTCTCTTTTTGTATCTCTCCAGCAAGATCACATGCCCTATGACCAAAAAGAAAAAAAAAAAAACTTAGAAAAAAAGAATCAAGAATCAAATAGAACTTCTGTGGCTGAAGAACACAATGCAGGAAATAAAAAATTCTCTTGAAAATTTAATAGCAGATTAAATCATGAAGAAGAAAGAAGCTCTGACCTTAAAAACAAAACCACCAATTTAGTTGATGCTACCAACAAAGATTTTAAAAATAACCCCTCCCAAAAAAAAAAAAAACACAAACAAAAATCACATGAGTACAATATACAGGAAATTCTAGACACCATTAAGCAGCCAAATTGCTACATGATGGATATTCCAGAAGGCAAAGAGATGTGTAAAGGCATAGAAAATCTCTTTCATGAAATACTACCTGAAAACTTTCTAAATCCAGAGATATACACAGACATCCAGATCAAAGAAATACAAACATCACCAAATAGATTCAACATAAGAAGATCCTACCCAAGGCACATCCTAGCCAATTTGGTAAAAATCAGAAAAGTACAATATTCAAAAAATGGCAAAAGAGTGACTTCAAGTTACTCACACAGGTTAGCACATCAGACTAACATGAGACCTGTCAACCAAAACTACCAGGCAAAGAAAAAATAGAAAAACATATTTAAAATTTTGAAAGAAAAAAATATTCAGTCAAGAATATTATACCTGACAAGATTATCTTTCAGATAGAAAGGAGAAATAAAATCCTTCCCAGATAAATGAAAGCTGAAAGAAATTAGTCCAGCAAGTGGCACAGAGGATAATGTTGCTGGACCCTAGATGGTCAACTGCATGGTTTGAGTTCTAGACCTGGGAGCTTGAAAGACATGCTATGCAGGTGTTTGTGTATGCTCCAAATCCCAAGAGGAAGATGGAGAAAAAATTGCTGCATGGCCATTCCCCCAGGGGACTGCTTTTTCACTTTCTCCCTCTCTCTCTCTCTTATATCTCTCTGTCTCTCTCCTATGAGCTGGCAAGTTAACACACACTAAAGCAAAAAATATTAAAAAAAAAAACTAAAAGGATTTATCAACACTAGACCAGATCTTCAAGAAATACTTAAAATAATACTACAACAGGAAAATGAAAGGGAGAAATATAGAAATAAGAAAACAAAAACAACTAAGAAAATAACGAAATGTCAGGGATACATATGCAAATATTGATAATAATCTTGAACATTAATGTATTAAATTCTCATTTTAAAAGACACAGATTGGCTAAATGGATTTTTCTTTTTTATTTTTTTTTTGGAGAGATTTTCGCTATAGGGCGTGTGCACTCACCAGACAGACAGAGAGAGACATAGAGACAGAAAGCGAGAAATCACCCCCCAGGGGGGATGGTCACGCCACAATCCCTTCTCCTCCATTCTCCTCTCAGGATCTTGGGCATGCACACACACGCACCGGCATGAGTTTTAAGCCACCGGGTCCGGAATGCGAACTGCGGTCAACTACGTGGGATCCAGTGACATAGCCATTACGCTAACTGCTGGTTCCAAAAAAAAAAGCTTGTTTTCTTAAGAGGATAAAAAAATGGCAATCATTAGCTAATCAAAAACAAACAAAAAACACTGAAAAGATCAGATAAATAAGCTCAGTAATGAAATAGGTAATATTACAATATAACAGAAATATAAAAAGATCGTGACATACCACTGACCACAGACAAGAAAACCTAGGTGAGAGGAACAAATTTCTGGACACATATAGTTCACACAGATTAAATCAAGAAGAAATAGAAAGTCTGAATAGACTAGTATCAAACAACGAGATTGAATCAGTAATAGTCTCTCAACAAGGAAAGTACAAATCCCAATAGCTTCACTTTGGGATTTTACAAAACTTTTAAATAAAAGCTAACCCCATTCTCCTCAAACTATTTCTTATAAAGATCCAAAAAGAAAAAACCCACCCAAACTATTCTCTGAAAACCCCATCACCTTATCACCTTAATACCAAAAGCACACAAAGGCATAATGAAAATGAAAGCTACAGAACAATATCTTGATTAATACAGATGCAAAAATCCTCAACAAGATACTAGCAAATCAAATTCAACAACACATTAAAAAAAAGTATATACTATGACTAGATAGGCTTTATTCCAGGAGTGCAAGGATGGTTCAACATATTCAAAAATATAAATGTAATATATCACATTAACAGAAAAGATAAAAACTGTATGATCATATGAATTGTTACAGAGAAGCATTTGATAAAACACACCATCCTTTCATAATTAAGATTATCAGCCAAAAAAGTATAGAAGGGATATTTTTCAACAGAATAAAATCCATATATGACAACCCATAACATCATAGCAATGGAGAAAAGCAAGAAGCTTTTACACTAAAAACTAAAATAAGTCAAGGCTATCCACTTTTTCCATTCTTTTTCAACATAGTGCAAGAGGTCTTAGCCAACACAATCAAACGAGAGTAAAATAAAAGGCATTCGAACAGGGAAAGAAGAAGTGAAATTGTCCCACAGACAAGATGACATACATAGAAAATCCAAAAAAATTCATGAAAAAAACTCCTAGAAGTAATAAATAAATTCAGTCAAGTAGAAGGATACAAAATCAATAGACAAAAATCCATATCATTTTTATGTACCAACAAGGAACAGACTAAGGCAGAACTGAAGAAAGCGAGCCTATTATTATAACCACACACACAATATCAAAATAAGTAAAAGACCTCTACAAAGAAAACTATGAAAAACTGAAAAAAAGAAGTCAAATGTTATATTTTAAAAAATGGAAAGATATCCCATGTTCTCGAATTGGAAGAATCAATATAATCAAAATATCAACTCTAAGGAAATTAATTAACAAACTTAAGGCAATTCTAATCAAGTTATCATTGGTATTCTTCATAGAAATAGAAAAAAATAAAATTTATCTGAAATTATAAAAGGCCCCATGTCACCAAGACGATGCTATGCAAAAAGAATAAAGTAGGAGACATCTCACTACCTTACAAAGTTGTGATTAAACAAAACAATGTGGTACTGGTACAAAAGCAGACCCATAGACCAATGGAACAGAATAGAACATTCAGAAATAAATGCCAAAACATACAACCAACTGACTTTTGACAAAGAACGCAAGACAATCCAGTAGGAAAAAGAAAGTCTTTTCTGCAAATGGTGAAGAACTTGGATATATCCAGTTGCAGAAAAAAATGAAACTGGACCTTTATCACCATTAACAAAAATCAACTCAAAATGGATCAAAGATATATTATAAATGAAAAGACTCAAACTATAAATCTACCATTAGTAAATACAAGGGAGACACTTGAAGATAGTAAAGTAGGCAAAGAATTTTTACATAGGACCCCTAAAGCACACATAACAATTTTAAAAATAGACAACTGGAATCACACCATGTTAATTCTGTACAGCAAAGGAAACAATGCTTAGAGTGAAGATACAACCTACAGAACAGGAGAAAGTATCTGCAAACTATGCTTCAGACAACTGATAACCAGAATATATGGGAAACTAAAACAGCTCACCCACATAAAAGAATAATCCAACTAATGGGACCAGCAGTTAGCGTAATGGCTATGTCACTGGACTCCCACGTAGTAGACCAAGGTTCGAGTTCTGGACCCGGTGGCTTAAACTCACACCAGGCACGTGCGTGCGTGCCCAAGATCCCAAGAGGAGAATGGAGGAGAAGGGATTGCGGCATGGCCATCCCCCGGGGGGTGATTTCTCATTTTCTCTCTCTCTCTCTCTCTGTCTGTCTGGCGAGCGCATGCGCCCTATAGCAAAACCCTCTCCAAAAAAAAAAAGAAGAATCCAACTAAAAAATGAGCAAATGAGCTAAACAGTCAGTGCTGTAAGAAAGACATCAAAAAGTCAAAAAGCATATGAAAAATGTTCAATATCTCTTATCATAAGGGAAATGCCTATCAAAACCACAATTCAATACCACTTAACCCCAGTCAGAATGGTTATGATCAAAAAATAAGTGCTGGCGAGGCTGTGGTGAAAATGAAATCCTCCTACACTGTTGGTGGCAATACGAATTAGTACATCCACTATAAAAATAATTTTAAGTTCTTCAAGACCCCAAACCTACAAATAGAACTGCCATATAACCTAGTATTCCCACTTCTTGATATTTACCCAAAAGATAGAAAAACATTCAGTAGAAAAGACAAATATCCATGTTTACTACAACATTACTCACAATGGCTAAGACCTGAAATCAACGTAAATGCCCAAGTACAGACAATTGGATTGAGAAAAATTTGGCACATACAACACTATGGAATACTACTGAGCTATAAAGAAAATGAGAACCTGCCATTTGATATGAAGTATAAGAATATAGGCAATTCAATGCTAAGGTAAATAAGCGAGACTATGAAGGAAAACATTGCAAACCCCCTCTCAGTGTAGACTGAATGTCTGCACTCCAGGCAGAAATTACAATATTTGTAGGTATAATAGTAGGTAGGGCAAGTGTAGATTCCAGAGACTATATCAGGGGGGAGGGGGAGGCAGTTTGTAGGGAGTATGTGGGAGGAGCCCAGGGAAAAAAACATTTGACAGACAGAAAAATGTAAAGTTCTCTGTTGAAAATTACATATATATGGTTATGTTTTTATTTGATTGTCACACACTGCATGCATGCTTTGAAAAACTATATTGCACACTATAAAGATGTACAATTATTAAATGTAAATAAACCATAATTTTATTTTTTTAAATAAGAATGAAACAAAATAGCCAAGGGATAAAAAAATCCACACACAAACATGACACTAATGGGAAATATCTACTAAATTCAACCTATACTTTTAAGCGGCTTCCTTAAAAGACAAAATCAGTCCTAAATCCAATGTATTCCTCCCATTAATCTAGGGACACTGTCATAATTAAAAGGCACATTCTCACTGCAATAATTCTCCACCTGTCCATAAATTCTAAAATGGATGGGGGTGTCATCTGGATAGCCACTTGCTACCCCTTGCTATTCCTTAAAACAAGTAATTTATTACCCCAGGAGCTCACATTAACTCAGAAATTATTTAGTACTCTGGTTTCCCAGAGGACTTGACTCAGATGGTTGGCCTTAAATTGTTACTTCTGTATTAGGATGTTATGTAGCAGGACAGGAGCATTGGAAACTCCAGGTACTTCAGGTGGCTGCAAAACCCCACCAAGGAGGCCTGGGCAGACTTACCCTACAAACCTGCAAGTCAATAACATTCATTAAATGTGGAGGGCAGTGCATACGGAAGCCATCTTGAGCTATCCACCATCTTGGAAACCACTAGGTTTCACTTCCTCACTGAGCAAACCGTTTCTCAGAAATCATGTGACCAACCATTTCCCCGTGGGGCGGTTGGGTTTCTAGGCAATGGGATGTAAGGGTCCAGAGATTGGTCTAACTGATGGAGACACAGAAAAAACAATGACAATGCAACTGCAAAGAGGCTTTTATTCCCTTTCCAGCTAGCTGGGGTCTGAGTTTCTGCCCGTCGCAGCGGGCCTTAACAAGGACCCCACGCCTAAGATAAAGGGATCTTTTATAGCTCTGAATAGCAATGCAGGAAGTACAGTCAGTAATTTTCCACTTGAGGGAGGGGTGTGTGTGAAAGCTAGCTGTCACTATATGTTTAGGTTTAGATTAGGACTTTCAGTTGAGGTCAGGTTGACCTGACCCTGGCATCGTCAGGGCCCATCTTACTTTGTTTATTTATGTGGTCTCAGACTCCCGGGTTCTGTCCTTGAGGGTCTAACATGGCGGTGGTTGTGTCAATTCAGCCTAACAGGGAGAGATCCACACACATCAATGATTGGCTCATACTGTTCTATCTTATTTGCATTTCGGGCAACCAATCGGTGCCCACCAGTCTGTATATAACTAGCCATTTTTCTTCAATAAACAGAAGATGGAAGACTTGATCGCACCTCGCATTGTCGCCACTCTGTGTGTCTGTGTGTGTTTGTCCCATCTCGCACTCCCTCCCCCAGAAAACTGTTTGACTGTCCTGCAGGCTGGGACAATTAAATGCTACATGTATGGCTTATTGACCACTATACTGGGTGGCAAAGACTAGTCAAAAATAAATAAATGAAGGCATAATCCTTATTTTCAAAGACTGTAAGATTTATCTGGGAGAATTCCACTGCAACAAGAGAATTAAGAAATCAACTTAATATAATACCGAGAGAGCATGGTTGTTTGGAGAGGTTTTTTTGTTTTGTTTTGGTTTTGCTATAGGGCGTGTGCTCTCTAGGGACCAGCAGTTAGCGTAATGGCTATGTCGCTGGACTCCCACGTAGTCAACGGTGATTCAAGTACTGGACCCAGTGGCTTAAACTCAAGCCGGGCGTGTGTGCATGTGTGCCCAAGATCTCGAGAAAAGAATGGAGGAGAAGGGATTGCGGCATGGCCATCCCCCCTGGGGGGGTGATTTCTTGCTCTCTGTCTCTCTGTCTCTCTCTGTCTTTCTCTTCCCTGTATAGCAAAAATCTCTCTAAAAAAAGAGTATTTTGTTGATTGTCAATTACTATGTATATGGAGCCTCTGAAACAATTCAGTATAATGGTCTTTATCTAGGGCAAATATTTGTATACATATAAAAATTGGTTTACAATTTTGAGTTAGTAAGCTTGAAAACAAACTAGAGAGAAATTAATGTACAATTCAGGTTTGGCATAATGAACCCCTAGATGCAAAAGACCAGACAGGCAATAACAAAGACTAACAATCTTATCAGGACTCCGAAGCAGCAAATTATTGAAAAAGATATATCTGATTTATATAGTCATCAAAAGAATTATTCTAGAGCTATGGAAAATGATGTGAGTCAAGTTCCAGAACAGACAGAGTGATTTGTTCAATACTAAGATGCTTGTATCGTGGTATCTCAAAAATTATTTGAAAACCCAGTAAAGGGATTAATTTTGTCTATCTCAGAGAGAACACAAAGCCAAGTTATCTGTCACATTTAAAGAGTCTGAACCACATAAGACCACTCATGCCTTCTGACATAGCTGCTTGAGTACCTAGGAACACCAGAGCAATGATAATCTCTTTAGACTTTACCAAAGCACTCAATGCCCCTTTATGATGAAAATTCATTAAAACATCTGCAGCTACGTGGGTAAAGGAGTTGACACTGACATAGTAATTAAACAATTGGTTTCTAGAAACTTAGGTATGTAACAGTGTTATGCGATTATCTTTCTTGAGTAATAGTAAATCAGTGGAATAAAATAGGTCATACAGAAATAGATGCCAGTGTATATTGATGTCATGAGTAATGAATTGATTACTAATAAAAAGTACTGTTATGGTACTGGGGAGAAAATAAAGTTGGGCCTCTATTACACTGTGTATAGAACAACGTATAGATCTTATAGTCCTTGAAAATAAGGATTATGTCTTTATTTGTTTATTTTTGACCAATCTTTGCCACATCTAGTACAGTGATTAACACAAACACACACGGGGCACTTAATGAAAGTTACTGACTTGCAAGTGTGTCGATAAGTCTGCCCTGGCTGTCCTGAGTGGGGTTATGCACCTGATGTCACCTAAGTATCTGGAGTTCCCAGTGCCCCTTTTCTGCTACATGAGATCCTACTCCAGAAGTAACAATTTAAGGCCGATCATCTGAGTCAAGTCCTCTGGGAAACCAGAGTGTATGAAATAATTTCTGATGAGTCAATGTCAGCTCTTAAAATAATAAACAGCAACACAGAGATTTTTTTTATGTGTCCCAACTGCATAAACTAAAAGATCTGTCTCAGAACACTTAAATTCTGAGAACATAAGATCCATCAAAGAAAAGGAGTGGGACGTTGGGCAGCTATGGCCAAAATTAAGGCTTGAGAATTGCACGGCAAGGACAAAGAGGAGCTGTTGAAACAGCTGGACGACCTGAAGGAGGAGCTGTCCCAGCTGCACATCCCCAAAGTGACAAGCAGAACTGCATCCAAGTTGTCCAAGATCGCAGTCGTCCGCAAATCCATTGCCTGTGTTCTCACCGTCATCAACCAGACTCAGAAAGAAAACCTCAGGCAATTCTACAAGGGCAAGTACAAGCCCCTGGACCTGAGCCCCAAAAAGACCCATGCCATGCGCCGGAGGCTCAACAAGCACGAGGAGAGCTTGATGACCAAGAAGCAGCAGCGGAAGGAGCGGGGCTGTTCCCGCTGCACAAGTTCGCGGTCAAGGCCTGAGTGTGGGCCTCAATAAAACACAGAACTGGCTGGCAAGAAAAAAATATTAAAAAGAGAAAAGAAAAGAAAAAAGACAAGAGAAAAGCGAAGAGGAGAGGAGAGAAGAAAAGAGGGGAGGGGAGGGGAAGGGAGGGGAGGGGAGAAGAGAGAAAAGGAGTGGAGAAATAAAAACGCATTAAGGAGGGAATCGTGAGAGCCTCTGAGGCGGTGCACAGAATTCAGAAATGTCAGATGAAACAGAGTTACGATGTGGTTTGACAGTCCCATAGTCATATCCTGTGGGATGCCTCTATAGTCATATAAATATTCCAAGTTTGTTCCTTGAGCCAATCACACTCAATGACCAAAATCATACTTCCTTCTCTGGTTACTATAAGCATTAGAGTATCAGTTCTACTATGGTTTTGTATGTTTCTTCAACTGCTATATTCCTAGTGCTTGAAAGGGTGCTCAATAAACAGTTGTTGAATGAATGATAAATATGCCTCACTAAAATAGTCTACCTGCTGGGTATAAGATCAACACTTTTAAAACAAGAGTTCTCTCTGTAACAGTAATAAGCACTGTAAAATAAACATTTTAAAAGAATCATATTCAAGGGATCAGCAGATGGCATAATAGTTACGTCACTGGACTCCCACATTGTTGACCGCCATTTGAGTTCCGGACCTGGTGGCTTAAAATTCACGGCAGGCATGTGTGCATGCATGCCCAACATCCCAAGAGGAGAATGGATGAGAAGGTACTGTGGTGTGGCCATCCCCCTTAGGGGTGATTTCTCACTTCCTGTCTATCTCTCCGGAAAGCACAAATCAAAACTCCCTCTGAAAAAAATCACATTCACAAAAGTGATTTTAAAAAAACTATAAACAAGTGGGACCAGCACTTAGCATAATGGCTATGTCACTGGACTCCCAAGTAGTCGACCGTGGTTCGAGTCCCGGGCCCGGTGGCTTAAACTCACACCGGGCCTGTGTGCGTGCTTGCCTAAGATCCCAAGAGGAGAATGGAGGAGAAGGGATTATGGCATGGCCATCCCCTCTGGGGGGTGATTTCTCGCTTTCTATCTCTCTGTCTCTCTCTGTCTGGCGAGCGCACGCGCCCTATAGCAAAAATCTCTCAAAAAACAAAAAAAACAAAAAAAACCAAACTCTAAACTAGTAACAATACAAGTCTAGCACATACATATGAAGAGCAGCCTAAACTGTATTGGCAAATGTAAAACAAAGTGGGGACAAAGATTGAAATATGCAATTGTCGGATAAGAAGACAATAATAAAAGCAATATGTAAGTCAGTGTAATTTTAATTAGTACTCTAAAGCAATCTTTTATTCCAATACAAATTACCTGAAATTTCATATGGAAGATAAATAGGCACGATACTTCTAAAACATTTTAAAGAATCTAACAAGGTACAGATGGTGGTACAGAGGTAAAGTGCAACACTCCGGGCCAGTCCCACTTGGGGAGCCTTCAGATCAAGTGTGGAGACCTCCTGAGGATGCCGAGCACACACTTACCCATGCCCTGAGACTGGCTAAAGGCTGGGACAGGTGACAGTGTTGGGACCTTGTTGGGGATGCTGCCTTTCTATGTGTTTCTCTCTCTCTCTCTGTCTAAGTCACAGGAGAAATAAATAAGTAAGCTTTAGTAGAAACCTAATGGCAATGGGAGATAGCCTATAAGCCACAATAAACACCTTATGGTATTGGTGTGGAAATATTAAAAAGAATAAATCAGTGGAACGAAATAGATACAGAAGTCGATCTCAGTATATATTTATTTCATGAATAATAAATTGATCATTAATAAAAAGTACTGTTGGAGTACTGGGGAGAAAATTAAGTTGGGTCTCTTTTACGCTGTGTCCAGAGCAAACTGCAGGTGTATACAAGACTTCTTTTTCTTTGTTTGTGTATGTGTGTGGGCACCTGCATGTGCACACTAGAGAGACTGTGCATTTGCCAGAGAGGCACAGGCACCGACAGGGAGAGGGAGACCACCCCCCTCCTTCCATGGAGAAGGATCATACCGCAATTCCTGCACCTCCATTTTCCCTCCTTTGGGGATTCTGAGCGCACACACACACACACACACACACACACAGACACACACTGTGTTCCTCATGTTGCAGGGTCCAGGACCCAGACTACTTGGTTAGCCACATGAGATCCAGCCACCTCAACCACCAGACCATGGCGCCAGCTCCAAGATTTAACTGTAAATATGAATAAAATTAGAATGTTACGAGAGAATGTAAGAGACTACATATACAACCTACATATAAAGAAAAAATGTATTGAGACTAGCAGGTGGCATGAGGCAATGGACTCCCATATGGTGAACCGTGGTTCGAGTCCCAGACCTGGCATCTTGCTTTCTCACTTTCCCTCTTCCTCTCTCTCTCTAGTAAGCATGTGTGTCCTATAGCAAAATTTAATAATAATAATAAAATAAAATAAATAATTCTAAAAAAGAGAAATTGTATTAACCAAGTGTGAAAACCAAACGTCTAAAGAAAGAACTAGGAAGAAAGGAAGGGAGGGAGAGTGAGAGGCAGGGAGAGAAAGAAAAAATTATCTCACAACATAATTTTATAAATTAAGGTAAAAGTATTATTAGAATTAATTAACAGTGCTTTATGAGAAAAATATGCAATTTAAGAAGTTAGATATAGGAGACCAGTGGGTGGCATGGTGGTTAAGGCATTGGACTCCCACATGGCTAACTGTGGTTTGAGTCTCAAACCTGGTGGCTTGCTTTCTCATGTTCCCTCTCTCTTTCTCTCTCTCTCCCTTTCTCTTTCTCTCTCTCTTTCTCTGTCTCTCTGGTGAGTGTGCATGCCCTATAGCTGAAAACTTTAAAAATAATAATAATAGAGACCGGCAGGTGGTATGGTGATTAAGGTTCTGGATTCCCACATGATCAACCATGGTTCAAGTCCTGAACCTGGCAGCTTGCTTTCTCACTTTCTCTCTCTCTCTCTCTCTCTCTCTCTCTCTCTCTGTCTATCTCACTCTGGTCAAACTAACAAGTAATATTAAATAATTTAAATTTTTAAAAAATCAATAATAACAAATAAAATAAATAATTTTAAAGTTATCTATAATATATGAAAAGCTCTTATAAAATAATATACAATAACATGGAAAAAGGATATAAATAGGTCATTCACAGAAGAGCAAAACTAAGTGACCAACGAAAGACCAAATGAAAAGATAAAAAAGATGTTTGCATTCATTAGTAGTCAAGTAAATGTGAAAGTAAAGTAAAAATAAGTTATCATATTTGAAAAATTTTTAAAAAAATCTACTACCAACAAGAATTGGAGAAACGTAGCCACTCCTCCACCCCTAGGTAAATATTTACAGCCTTTCTGGGAAACAATCTAACAGCATCTACCATAATTTAATATACTTACACCCTTTGATCAATTGTCACATAACAATAGAGCACATTTTATATCACATAAAATTAGAGGCATTTGTGTCTACGAAGATGTCCAGGTATGTTTATTGTAGCATTGTTGACAATGGCCAACAGCTATAGCAATGGATAGCCATCAATTTGAGGAACAGTTTAATATTTTTTAATGAATTTATATCATAAAATATAATGCATCAATTAAAAGAATGAGTTTGAGAGGCCAGACGGTGATGCAGCAGTGGAGCACGAGGCTCGTCATGGCAGAACCACATGGGAAAGTTCCAAGTTCACATTCACAGACCTTCCTAAAACACCAGCATATGTGTGCTCAGGATCCAGGGCTGGCTGGAGCTGCAGCGGATCACAGCATTGAGACTCTGTCAGAGCGAGCACATGTGCTTGCTCTCTATCTCTCTCACACATGGAATAAACAAATAATTTTTGAAAAAGAAAAAAAGTTGGGATTTTACAACCTACCTAGTGAAGTTTCTTTGAAGTCTTCAAGTGAGAAAAAGAAAATGCAGAAAATGTACTATAATCTGAATTTAAAACAACTGAAAATTGTTTCTATTTGTGTACTTGTGCATATGTAAGCATGTCTATATTGTTTGTTTATAATTATAGAGCACAAAGAAAAATGGATTTATAAGAGCTGCCTGATTTGGGAAAGAGAAAAGGAGAGAGGCAAGAGAAAACAAAGAGAAGTAAATTATAGCCCTAAAAACAATTATAATAAAACCCCATTTAAGCATTTATGTAGAATTAATTATACATATTCATGCATATATATATGTATATATATATATGCATGTGTGCATACATATAAATAAAAATTCAAATACATTTTAAAATTAAGAAGACAGAAAGGAAAGGATGACAGGAAGGAAAGAATGAAGAAAAGAGAGAAACAGAGGGATGGAAGAAGAAATGTCAGGGAAAGACAGGAAAAAAATTGTCCTTGGCAATCAGATTTTCACTATGTTGTATTACGAAGCATTTCATTTGCTTCTTACTTAACTACAACTCAACATCAATAAGTAAGTTTTCAACAATCTCAGACACACAAATATCTTTAATTCAAAATATGAGGGCATTTTTTGTTTTTGTCATTTTTTTTTCCTTTTTTTCCTATCACCCTTTCAGAAGCAAGAACAACCTACTGCAGATGTTGAATATTGTCTAGATGACTCGAAGTTTTACCTAACTGCCTGGAAAATTTTTAAGCTGCTAGGTCTACCAACTGATTTTCTAAGCATTTCGTACCATGTATGAAGTCTAAGATCATCTATTCAGAGAGAGGCTTCTAAAAGTAAAACTGTTCAATTTCAAGAAAAACTTGTTTTTGCAAAACAACAACAAAAGCTTCAACATCTTAGTTACAGAAGACTAGAGGCTATGTTTCCAACACAGGAAAAAACGATTTCTGAAACACTTTAATAAATCTCAGTAACCATGAAGACAAGCAGAAAACAAAGAAGGATATCAATTTCTCAAAAGATCAAGGTCAACAGAATTGGTTTCAGTAACCATTCAACAATTTATAATGAAATCAAACTTGTCACCCAATATCTTAGGAAAGTAATTACAATGGACATACTTTGAAGAGATGGGTTAGCATAAGGTGTCACCAAGGAATTAAGAATGATGACGATGTTATAGCTTTAGAGAACAATGGATGAGAAATACTGCAGAAAGAGGTTTTAATACAGACACCAAGTCTGTGGAGTAAAATTAATATAAAGCTTGAATTCAGCTTAGTATCATTCCAATAATCTATGCCCATTAAATTTTATATTCAACCTTCATCCAGTCTTTCATTCAGACTACTTCCTTTATCCTTTTCTGCTTTGCAAAGAGTAGAAGACTGATCCTGAGATAACTCGATTAATAATAAACCCAACTTCTTTTTCTTGAGCCCCTACTCCTTACAAAGTCCCCTTAATATGTAATCTCGTTTAAATATAATTGCAATTTCATGAAGTAAGTATTCATTCACCTTTTTACGGTAAGGAGATTGAGGCTTGGAGAGGTACAATAAACATGATCGAGGTCAAGTAGCTAGAAAGAGGCAGAGCAGAGATTCACCGTCCTGGCTCACTTCAAAACTTGTGCTTTTCCTGCTTTGCTGCCAGGGGCTCTTGTTAAATCCATCCTGCCATAGGGATGGTCTAGCACAGAACACCCATCATGTCTACAGCTATCTAGCTCAGAGTCACTGACTCAGCATTATAGGTAGCAGGCCATTGTCTGTTCATTCCACATTTGTGGGATGAACCGCAGACAGCTGTGCAACTGCACCAGCCTCACCTTCCTTAGGCACCTTCCTTAGGCCACTCTGCCTACCTGCCCAAATCAGTACATGCCACCCCCTCCCCCCCCAATCTCACCCCACCACTATCAACATCCCAAACTACAAGTGACTTGAGGAAATTCATCATGGCACAACCCCATATCCTCTTTTCTTGGGACATACACAATTTGTCCTCTTAAACTCCAGATATCTCATGGAAAAAGAATACTAAAGATTAAAGGGTGATTAAACTAAGTCACCAGCATCTTAACCTTGAAAATATTTTGAGTTGAAGGACTTAGAGATTCTATGACCTAGAGGGTTTTAATCTACCACTTCATTTTGCAGCTGAGAAAACTTGGCTCAAAGGGGTGGCACTTTTCTAGGTCCTTCATGATCCTGCCCCTGCCTGTCTTTCCCACCATGCATCACACCCTCTGCCATCATCCATATGTCAGTGTACACTCAACTCAGAGTAGAGCAATTAAGTGCAATGGACAGATGGCTTAATATTTCTGTACCTCTGTTTCTTTATTTTCAAAAAAGGGATAATTTAACTTTCAGTCTTTCAACACATTTTTGAGCCTCAACAGTACCAAGAATCCTCTACCTAAGTTTATAGGGCTGTTAGGAAGATCTAATTCACTCGAATTTATTAATGAGGATTAAATTCCATATAAAATTCTTAAGCTAGAGACTCAGAAAGCATACATTTTCTATAAAGAGTTTAACTATTATTAGTGTTATGGTTTCCTTATCACCTTTGTACATGCTGCCCTACCTGCTTGAATGAAATGCCCTTCTCCAACTTATTCATCCTTCCAGGATTCAAAATATCATCTCCCCTGTAAATCCTTCCTTTCCTTTTCTAGGGAAAGTTACTGGCTTCCTTCTCCTGTTCTGTGTTATGTTTGTGTGTGTGTGTGTGTGTGTGTGTGTGTGTGTGTGCAAGTGTGTGTATTATAGAAACATGTATCCTGTATTGTAAGACTTTGTTTCATATCCATAGTCTCTCTTTTCTCTAGACACTGAGCTCCTTAAAGGCAAATTTGGTTGATGTCTTATTCATAGTAGTCCAGCACAAATTGTGGTAAGGATTCTCCATACCTTGTACTGAAGAAATGAGTGTCCTGCCTGAACTTAGACAGTTAACTGGTCATAGATAAAGAGATCGCTTTTTTTCATGGTTCTTTGATTCCCTGTTCCAGGTTTTTTGTTTGTTAGTTTTTCCTCTATCATTCTGCTGGTCTGAATCATTGAGGAAAGGGAAGGGGCACACTGTGCGGATGTTGAGATACACAGAGTAGCCTCCTTGGCTACTAAAAGGGCCTAGATTACTGGGTTCAATGAAGAAACAGAAACAACGGACCAGCAGTTAGCGTAATGGCTATGTCGCTGGACTCCCACGTAGTCCACCACAATTCGAGTCCCGGACCCAGTGGCTTAAACTCACGCCAGGCGCGTGTGCGTGCGTGCCCAGGATCCCGGGAGGAGAATGGAAGAGAAGGGAGGAGAAGGCATCGCGGTGTGGCCATCCCCCCTGGGGGGTGATTGCTCACTTTCTGTCTCTCTGTCTCTCTCTGTCTGTCTGGCGAGCGCACGTGCCCTATAGCAAAAAAAAAAAAAAAACCTCTTCCAAAAAAAGGAAAAGAAAAGAAAGAAAAAAGAAAGAAAGAAAAGAGACAGAAACAACACAGTGACTTAAACAGGGAAAGTTTAAGTAAAGAATTTCCACACTCTGACTTGAGGGTTTCTTTAATATGTAAGATAATTCCATTCAACACCCCCAGAAGTAATGGTGAAATCCCCAGGAGGGACAAACATGGAAGGGGGTTTGCTCTCCATGTCTAGGGTTCAAAACTCCCTAGAAAAGGTCTGACTGCAGGCCACTAGATGGCAGAGTAGTTTGCTTGTCCACAGTCCTAGAACAAGCAGGAAGCAACTCTGGGTGGTTCAGGCAAGCTGTGGCCAGTGGGCTGACATGACACACGGCTTGCAGAGGGAACAGGGGCCCCAGTGCAGATGAGAGGTCTGGAACACTCAGGGTCTACATTGGAGAACCTCCAGAGACAAACCTGGGAAGGAAGGAGCAAACAGACAGAGGAGGCTGGGGTTCAGAAGGGCAGGAGCCTAGAGTACATAGTGTCTGTGATCCTGGTCCAGGCCTAGGAATGAGGTCACTGAGGGACGGTGTGCTCTGGCTTCCAGCTGGGGCAGAGCACCTGAAGTCCTCACCCCCCCATGCTGACAGTCAGTGCAGCCACCACAACCAACATGAACAGCTCCTTCCTCCTGCAATGCCCTTCTAGTGTCCTCTGTGAGGAAGCTTAACATCGTGCTCACTGTCAAGAAGAAATGTTGAAAGGCGTTCTGTCCATTATTGCAGAGTAAGTATTGGAAGATGAATTTGCAGCTGACAGGCAATAAATTGATAACTGGCACAAAGCCCAAATGGAAATCTAAGGGTGCCATAACTGCTTATGCTAACTCTGTTAAGGACAGTTAAAATGCCAGTCAAAAGTAAGAAACAGGGCTGATCTGAAAACTAATGAGGTAATACAAGTAAAGATGTGGCACAAATAGACTTTAATAGTTTTACCCAGTCCACTTAATATTGTTATAAAACTTCGCTGTATTAGTTATCTGTATCTGTGTAATAAAATATTGTAAAGTCTAGTAGCTTAACATAACATACATTTATTTTCTCACAACTTCTGTACATCAAGAATCCAGACTCAGCCTCCCTGGGCTCTCTGTGTCAGAGTCTCTCACAAGGCTTCAGTGAAGGCCTAGGGCTATGGTATCATCTTAGGACTCCATAGGGGAAGGATTTGTCTCCAAGCTCACTGAAATGATTGTTGGCATGATGGCTGGCACGTTCCCATGGCCAGCTCCTCGACATACGGGCATCTCCAGTATGGTTAATCAGAGCAAGCACATGAGAAGAGCCAAAGAGAGTGCGAACGAGACAGAAGTCACTGAGTTTTAGGACCTAACCCCATCATGTGCTGTATTCCAATCATTAACAGCTCACACATAAGGGGAGAAGATTCCACAGGGATAGGCATTCCAAGAAGTGAGGTCATCACAAGCCCTGGCGCGTGTCACCTGCCACATCACCTTTTGGCTTTCATTTCTCACTATTTTCCCTGGAGAAGATAAAATCAGTACCTAAAATGACAGTAGTCTTAAAAGCTCTGTTAGGAATCTAAGTATATTGAGTAACACATTTAAAGAGCTTTGTTCATGTGGGAAGTAAATACAAAAGCAATATCGACAAAACAGTAAGTGCTTTATAACCGGCTATCACCAAGTCAGGCCAGTTGAACTACTCTAAACAAAATATGAAATGTTTTGTGGAGTAAATTTAGTCCCCAAATTTATTAGATAAATAGATAGATCTATATGTAAGTAGATAATACATATAAATATATTGTGTGTTAATACTTATATAGATGGATATTATATTTATCACATAGATACATATCCTATCTTTCTCAAACTTTTATGTGCCATTCTTAATTCAGCAGGTGCCATCGAAGTTAAGGCAGCTAGACTCTCTGTGGCCAGCTGCACAGTTCGAGTTCTGGACCCAGCAGCTTGAAAACATCAGGTGCATCATGCTTGGACGCATGTGCATGTGTGCCCAAAATCCCAAGAGAAGAATGGAGGAGACAGAATTGCAACATGGCTATCCCCTCTGGGTGGTGATTTCTCACTTTCTCTCTCTTTCTCCCTCTCTCTCTCACTGAAAAGCACAGATGCCCAATAGCAAACAAACAAAAAGTTTTATTTGTCTTTCTGTCTGTATAGTTTCCCAATATAATTGACTGCAACGCACTATTATCATGGTGAAAGAGTATTACCAAGCACTTAGTTAAGCCTGCTACTGTCTTACTTCCTAGCAGCTGCTTTCCAAAAGACTTAACCCTGCTGTAACTGAACACAAACATGGCAGCAAGGCATGCATTTTATTTTTAAGAGAGATTTTTGCTATTCTCCTAGAGGAGGATGGAGGAGAAGAAATTGCGACATGGCCATCCCCCCTGAGGGGTGATTTCTCACTTTCTTTCTCTCTGTTTCTCTCTGTCTGTCTGGCGAGCACACGGACTCTATAGCAAAAAACCTCTCCGGAAAAAAAAAAAAAGAAGAAAAACTCAAAAAGCAGGGCCACACAGTCATGCAATAGTGACGTAACTGGAGCCATATGGGAAGTCCTGAGTTTACATTCCAAGGCCTCCTTGTACATGCCAGGTGCACATTATCCGAGCTGGCTGAGACTGGGGGTGGATCATGACATGAAGATCCTGTTGGAGGTACCTCTTTCACTCCCACCTCTATCTTTCTCTCTGTCTCCCTCTCAGTTATAGAAGAAATAAGGGAAGAAAGAAAGAGAAAGATGAGTAGGCCCACAGCCTAATGGTTAAGGGAAGTCAGACTCCACATGGCCCACCATGAGTCTCAGCTGCTGTGATTTGAATAACATGCAAGGCATATGTATGTGCATCCTAAAATCTCAAAAGGATGGAGAGATCAAGAAGGGATTGCATGGGGACCAGCAGTTAGCATAATGGCTATGTCACTGGACTCCCATGTAGTCGACCATGGTTCAAGTCCCGGACCCAGTGGCTTAAACTCACGCCAGGCATGTGTGCATGCATGCCCAAGATCCTGACAGGAGAATGGAGGAGAAAGGACTACAGTGTGGCCATCCCCCTGGGGGGTGATTTCTCGCTTTGTCTCTCTGTCTCTCTCTGTCTTTCTGGCAAGCGCATGTACCCTATAGCAAACCCCCCCCAAAAAAAAGAAAGAAAGAAAAAAAGAAGCGATTGCATGTAACCAACCCCTATGGGCATGCATTCTCCATTTCCACCTTCTCTTGCTCTCTGGTGAGAGCACATACAAAAGAGGAGGGAGCAAGAGGGAAAGAAACATTCGAAAGGGCAGTGGAGACTGAAGACCACAGAGGGTGAGATAATTGACAGAACTAAGCCTCCAAGCAGGCAGGAGGATGTGGGGCCCAGTCTGCTCCAGGTGAGGTTGGCCATGGGTGGAGAGATTCTTGCTGCATTGCCAAAGGAGGAAGACAGGTTCAGATAGATGGGGATGGTGAAGCGGGACATGCCACTGTGATTTCTATGGCCTTCGTTTGTTTGCATTTTGTTCTTGATTTTTCAGACAAGCTCTCACTAAATTACGATCCTCCTGTCTCAGCCCATCCTGTACTGGGACCTCAGGTTCCCACCCCACACCCAGTTTTTTCAGGTGGACCTGGAGTCAAACCTGAGTCTCCCATGTGGCCTCCACCTGCAGAGCAGTAGCACCTACCAACCTGTACCCCCTCACTGGCCTGAATTTCTCTGTGCTGTGTGAATTAGGGGCTGGGGAGAAAGACTGGTGTAAACTAAAAAGAAGCAGAGTAGAATCTAATACCAGAACATTCAGATCTCCATGGGGTTGTCCATATTAGTCTAATACATCTCTTACTGTTTTCAGGAGAACCTGTAAGGCTAGTGTACTGGGGATTTCCCCCAAACCACAAGTGCACAGGAGGCTATGCCCTTCTGCCTGTAGTAAATCTCTCACTCAGTTCCCCCTCCACAGAGCAAGCGGAGCTGGCTCCAAGCTCCTGGTTTTTCACTAAGTGCCTTCTAATCTGTAGTCCCTTCCCTGCCCCAGCCCTGTGCTTCAGAGGGCCTTGCCCTGGCCTTCCTGTAGCCAGACCCCTCCCACCCAGTCAAGAGCCTACCTCCCTACGCCCATGCCACACCTCACCCCAAACTTCCAGCACTGTGCAGTCCAGGGGCATTGTTTGAGGGCAGGTCACTCGGATGTGCTCATCTCCAAGGGCGAACTGTACCTGAGGATGGCTGTCTGCAGGGA
>NW_006208547.1:1806255-1820566 GCF_000334495.1 Tupaia belangeri chinensis | reverse complement strand
AAGAGTCCTGGGCAGTTAGATTGTGTGCTGAGGGTCACACACACACATGCACACACACATGCACACACTCACACAAGGACACACATGCACATATGCTAGCTGTCCTGGTGCAAATGGAACTGGGTGGGCAGCAGCCAAAAGGGCATCATGAGCTGTGGCAGCCACGTTCTAATAAGACATTCTGAGGCCCAGCCATGGTGGCCCAGTGGGGTAGGGGCCGTGCTAGGAGGAAGACTTCCTACATAGGAAGACTCCAGGTTCACATTCGGGTCTATGTGAACATGCCGGACATGCCCACAGTGCACCTGTGATCCTGGCTGACTGTGGGACTTGGGGGACGGGGAGGACTGCTGCATGAAGACCCACTAAGGGTGCCTCTCTCTTTTCTTCTCTATCTCAGAAAATAAATACATTTTAAAGAAGAAAAGAAGGGCCAGCCAGGTGACATGATAATTACCGCAGCTGGATCCCAAGTGGTCAAGTACACAGTTCCAGTCTCAGACCTGGAGGCTTGGAAGATGTGCTGGATATGTGTACTTGTGTGCCCTAAACCCTGAGGAGAATGGAGGAGAAGATACTGTAGAGTGGCCATCTCCTGGGGGATGGGAGGGGTGACTTCTCATTTTCCCTCTCTCTCTTTCTCTCTCTGTCCCTCTCAAGCAAGCACACACACCCTACAGCAAAAACTGTTAAAAAAGAAAGAAAGAAAGAAAGAAAGAAAGAAAGAAAGAAAGAAAGAAAGAAAGAAAAGAAAGAAAACAAAAGAAAAGAAATTCTGAGAAATCTAAGAGTTCTAAACAAGCCTTGTTGGTCTAGGTCATTATAAATGCTTATGTTGGGACCAGCAGTTAGTGTAATGGCTATGTCGCTGGACTCCCACGTAGTCAACCATGGTTCGAGTCCCGGACCCGGTGGCTTAAACTCATGCTGGGCGTGTGTGCGTGCATGCCCAAGATCCCGAGAGGAGAATGGAGAAGAAGAGATTGTGGCATGGCCATCCCCCCTGGGGCATGATTTCTCACTTTCTGTCTCTCTGTCTCTCTCTGGCGAGCACACGTGCCCTATAGCAAAAAATCTCTCCAAAAAATAAAAATAAATAAATAAATGCATATGTAGCATGGCTAGAAGATAAAACATATTTTACTTCCAAATCTTTTGTCTTGATTTATAACTTTTAAGTATTTGGGCAAGTGTCACATAAGCCTCCACAGTCCTCTTTCCGCAGGCCCCACAGAGGTTGGAGCCTACCCAGATCCCACACAGGCCTCTGACCATCCTGCCCCAGAGTCTGCCACAGGCTCTCTTACCTCGGCCTGTGGACATACCTGCTGCTGTGGCAACCCAGAGAGTTCAAGGCCTAGTTGTGTCAAGTCTGGAAAACTCTCTCTCAGCAGGTGGCCCCTCCCATTGTGACTCTACTCCCATGAAGTCGATTCACCCCATTCAGGGCCTGGCTCAGCAGTGGCTCTTCAGTTCTGGGCTAGAGCCTGGCGTGTTCTCCAGCTATCACTGGAGTGAGCCTGCACGGTTGAGATTTTGCCCCTCTTGGGGGACGAGGCTCTTGGAACGACGACAGGTGGAGGCAGCTCCTCTTGCTCTCCCCTTTAGTAATGTCACCTTCCATTTCCCCTCCACAAGTGACCCTGTCCTCCATCTAAGAGTCCCTCCAATAAGAAGAGTAAATTCATTCTCCTGCTCTCCCCCCACGCTCTCTGTCTCCCTGACTTGGGCAATTCGAGTAGACGAGCCTCCCATTTCCCATACTGCTATCACTTCGCCTCATTGATTTTCCAATACAGCTGTCACCACTGATTCTCCTGATAAGGATTTGGGCCACAGGTGACATACCTCACCATTTCGTTACTTATCCTTAAACTTCCCCACTTGCAACCTTGGCAGATACACTGGAACTTTCTAGTGCAGTCTTGGGAAATATAAAAGAGCATCTTCAGGGCCATTTGCTTGGCAGCTTTGTCATGTGTACATACATAACCTCAGGGACTTCAATTCCATTTACTTAGCATCACCCCCAAACCACGGCTTTGGTTGCAAACCCTGATCTCAAATGATTTTTCTATTCAATATGTATAAATTCAAGTTTCTTTCCAGAGTTGGGAGCAAGAAGCAGACTTTTGTCGCCATCACTGAAAATTTGCGTTAGACTTCACAACTGCACTGTAACGTACTGATGTCAGAGAGCAGATCTGGACTCAGAGTCTGAGGAGAGCTGTGACAACAGGAAGGTCAGTTACCCACTGCAGCGTTGTCAGGACGTTGGCTAATGGCTTCTCTAATGGGAGCAGTCACAAGCATTTCTCCGTGCTTCTTTGAGAAATCATTCATAAGCCCTCCATCCAGGAGAAAAGAAAACGACTTCAAAGGTTAATGTGATATCTACAAATATTTTATTTATTTATTTTAGAGAGATTTTTGCTATAGGGCATGTGTGCTCGCTGGACAGACAGAGAAAAAGAGACAGAAAGCAAGAAATCACCCTGAGGGGATGACCACATCGCAATCCCTTCTCCTCCATGCTCTTCTCGGGATTTTGGGCACGCACGCACACATGCCCAGTGTGAGTTTTAAGGCACCAGGTCCAGGACTTGAACTGCAGTCAACTACGTGGGAATCCAGCAACATATTCGTTAAGCCATCTGCTGGTCCCAATATCTACAAGTATTTTAATGTACCAATGTCCCTCAAAGATAGGGATTTCATTCTATTCCAGTAACATACAATGTCACATTTTCTGTCCTCCTTGTATTTAAGCAAATCTAAACATTCATTTTCCAAATGCTTATAAGATTTTTTTAATTTCCTTGAATTTAGAGCAGTATAAAAATATTAAAACTTTAGTGAGGCAGACAATCTCTGTTTTTGTCACAATGCCTTCCATGAAAATAGATCCTGAACTCATTGTTAAAACTCCAGACTGGAGGTCAGCTCTGTGGGCTGGTGGTTAAGGCAGCTGGATCCCACATGGCCAACCATGCATCTCAAGTCCTGAACCTGGCAGGTTGAGAAACATGCCAGGTGTGTATGTATGTTTTCCCAAAACCCCAAAAGAAGGGAAGTTTTTGTCACAATGCCTTCCATGAAAATAGATCCTGAACTCATTGTTAAAACTCCAGACTGGAGGTCAGCTCTGTGGGCTGGTGGTTAAGGCAGCTGGATCCCACATGGCCAACCATGCATCTCAAGTCCTGAACCTGGCAGGTTGAGAAACATGCCAGGTGTGTATGTATGTTTTCCCAAAATCCCAAAAGAAGGGAAAGATAAAGGAGAAGGGATTGCTGCATGACCATACCATGGGGGCTGATTTCTCCTCTCCTCTGTCTCTTTCTGGAGAATGCATATGCCTTCTAGAAAGAGAAAGAAAGAGAAGAAAGAGAGAAAGAAAGAAAGAAAGAAAGAAAGAGAGAGAGAGAGAGAGAGAGAGGGAGGGAGGGAGGGAGGGAGGGAGGGAAGAAGGAAGGAAGGAAGAAAAAGAAAGAAAGAGAAAGAAAGAAAGAAAGAAAGAAAGAGAGAGAGAGAGAGAGAGAGAGGGAGGGAGGGAGGGAGGGAGGGAGGGAAGAAGGAAGGAAGGAAGAAAAAGAAAGAAAGAGAAAGAAAGAAAGAAAGAAAGAAAGAAGGAAGGAAGGAAGGAAGGAAGGAAAAGAAAAAGAGAAAGAAAGAAAAGAAGGAGGAAGGAAGGAAGGAAGGAAAGATAATTGAGACTGCTAAAGAAATCTATCAGGAAAGAAAAATACATAGATACATATATAGAAAGAGACACAGAAAACGAAAGAGCGAGACTGTCATATACTGTTAAATCAAAAGTCCCTGATGATTCCAATATATCATTTAAAATCCTCTCTCTGGACAATATTCCATAGTTAACAGAGATTCAGAACACTGAAGAGAATCATGTCACTAGGACGGCACAACTTACTTGAGCAAAGAATTGTGAACAAAGACTTATCTGAAAGTGATTCTTTGCTAAGCAGGCACTAGTGGAAAAATCTATTAGAAAAATTCATCCTTTTTGCATCATATGGACAATGGGAAAAACACCAAGAACCTGCCAGCCTCAGCTTAGCAGCCGGACACCGTGGCGAAATGCCTGTTCTACTTCGAAGAGAAGAGGCTCCTAACTACGCCTTCTTCTCTTGCAGTTCATCTTTGTAGATAGTGGATTGCTGTTACTTTTGTGTTCTCTTTGTACAAACCGAAACACCTATTCCCTTGTATTACCTTATTTTTTACATTTCTATCTTCTATCAGCCAGTCCCATACAGTGGAAATGTTTTCAAATGGTGAGAAACAATGGTAATCTTTAACACTTGCTGGTTGGAGTTAAAGTGATTAAAACAACCTCCAAGACCGACTCTCTCGCAAAAGAAATAAAATAAACGTCAAACAACCTCTGAAAACAGTCTGGCAATTCCTAGTGGAACTCAAAATATTCATAGCCTGAGATCCAGAAATTTCATTCCTACATATGTACTCTAGAGAAAATGTGCACATTGACATGGAGACATGCACAAGGACGTTCAAAGCACCTAAATATGCCAGCCATCGTGCAAACTTGTCAACAGATCCCTTCCCAGTCCAACTTACAGTTAAGACAGCAATTGGCCTCATGAGAGACCCGGAAGCACAGGATCCTCTAAGCCATTCCAGGTTCCTGACATGTAGAAATCGTGAGAAAATAAATATGCCATTTTAAGCCAATAAGTCTGAAATTGTAACCAGAAAGAAAGAATAAATACAAAGCTGGTCTGAATGTTGTTATCAATGCACTGAAATGAACCCCCCTGAAGGGAGAGAGATGTGTTTCATGCTTCAGCCCTTTCATGGTGACAAACAGCATGAGAATTCTCACACTCCTGCTGCAGTACCATAAATGTGTAATGAAGTCCCAGCCAGGTGACAGCAACTGATCTAGATCTCTTTGTGCCAAAGGAAATCCCCCAAATTTTTCAGCGTCCAATATGATATTTGAGGTGCCAATGGTTTTAATGCATAATGTCTGGAATAGCCAGGGCTGTAACAACCGAATTCAATGGCGACAATCCACCAGCACCTCCCGCTCCCAACGGCCCTTTCAATGGCCTCACAGAATGATTGCAATGAATTGCATCTCTCAATGCTCCTGTTGCAGTTAAGTCCTCAATCAGGGCGTTGAATTCTTTTCCTGCTCCTGTAATTCTATATTGCTTTTGTTGTATAACACAGATGGAACTGGAGGCTTAGTTAATGCGTTCATCCTACTATCATCTTTCTACAGCCAACTGCTCTCAATTCAGAAAACCCTCCTGAAAATGTATGAGCACATACAGTACAAGTACGCAAAACACGAATACCAATCATGCATTCAGCAACGAGGTAACAGTAGTGCCGAACAGTGATTCAAATGGCACAACCCAGACAATGATAGTTATGGCCCTCATGCATCTCACTGCTTTGCCAGACTTCACCCCTAAAAAAGGACCTGATAAGATAGTTGTGTGAACACTGATGTCTAAAGAGCCAGAAAAGCGTGTATCCCAGTCCCTCTATCTTATCCTTCTGTAGCCTCAGTGGAGTACAAGGCTTACACTTATTTCTCATATCAGAGAGACCTTGGACCCAGGCCTAGTCTATCTTCTTACAGGCTGTCACATTAGGCGATAGGGTTTAGGGTCCTGAAGCCCCTTGACTGATTTCTTCCAGTAGTAGAGGTTGATCACCTTAGAAGAATCTGGCTCACGGTAAGTATTTTCTGGGAACCAGACAGTGGTGTAGCAGTAAAATCCAATGCTCTGTGTGTTTGAACCACGTGTAAGGTTCCAGTTCCAGTGTGGATGCCTTTCTGACTATGCCAGGCACATGTATGCTCTCTTCTGGAGCTGTGGGTGGATTGAGGCATAGAGACTCTGTTAACATGCTCTCTCTCTGTCTCTCTCTCTCTTGCTTGGGGAAGAAATAAATACTTTAAAAACAATTTTTAAGCACTTTCTATTTCCACTGGGTGGGCAACTCTCTGCTGGGACCCACCTCCCTCAACTGATATCTGAGACAAATCTGTCCAGTGCCAATTCCATCGATCTTTTCTTTGGGAAGTTCCTCTTAATCCATATCCATATTGCCTTACTTCTGGGTCCTGTAGAGCAAGTGTGGTATTATTCCTAGCCTTGGTTTTGAATGAGGTTACAAAGATCCTTTTTAGTTTTGTGAGTGGGTTGGTCTTTGTTCTGAGCCAATAGCACAGCCTCTTGCCCAGTGACTCCAAGTACCAACAGCAAAGTTAATGTTTTCCACACTGAGGTGCCAATTTGGGGAATTCACCAGTCACTTCTGGGCATGGGGTATGTAATCATATAACCAGTTCCACTATATAGCCAGTCCAGGAAAGCAATAGCTTCTGTGCTTTGAGTAATGTGTTTTTTAATTTTCCCAGAGAGTATGTGCACTCACTGTGGAAAAAATGAAAAATGAGAGCAGCCGAGGTGGGTAAGTGTTGTTTGAGAAAGCACTCCCAGGGGAAATGGTCATGCCACAATCCGTTTTTACCATTTTCTCCCTCCTTTCAGAATTTTGGGCACATACACACACACACACACACACACACACACACACACACACACACGTGCCTAGCATGTTTCTCAAGCCACCAGGTCCAGGACTCAAACTGCACAGTCCACCACGAGGGATCCAGCTTACATAACCACCAGGCCACAGACTGGCTCTGTTTTGAGTATTCTATTTTATGACATTTCCTGGTATTGGATCCACTTTAAGGAGTCTCCTTGAGTTGACCAGGAAGCACTGATTGACACGTTAACCCAAAGCCTTTCCAAGGAGCATAATTCTGTTCCAACTGAAGTGTCCACATACTGGCTTGAGGCACTGGGTCACATGTGAGAGGGACTCATTACTGCCATTCGCCTTTCGGAAGCATAACCTTTGTTATATTCACATCACACAGATACATCGGCCATGTTTTTAACAAGTCTCTGTGTGGAAAGTGTCCCTTTAGGTTCTGCTCAAAAATAGAATACTTTCTTTAGTTTATCTCTCTCTTAGGATATATGTTTATAGATAGCTAAAAGAAAACTATTGTTAGTTTTAGTTTTGCCTGAAAATCCCTCTAGCCAAACTGTGCTATAAGTACTGCTCTGGGGTCAGCTCCACGGCCTGGTGGATAAGCCTGGATCTCATATGGCTGACTGTGCAATTCAAGTCCCAGACCAAGTAGCATGAGAAACATGCCGTGTGTGTGTGTGTGTGTGTGTGTGTGTGTGTGTGTGTGTATGTGTGTGTGTGTGTGTCCAAAATCCCTAAAGGAGGAAAGATGAAGGAGAAGGGACTGCAGTGAGACCACGCCCCACAGTCCCTATCTCTCTGCCCTTCTCTTTCTGTCTCTCTCAGGTGAGCCCACAAGTCTTCTAGCCAAAAAAAAAAAAAAAAAAAAAAAAAGGAACAGCTCTGAAATTTAAAACATGTGATATCGGGCAAAGACCACCAACTTACATTAGTCTGAATTTTCTCACTTTGCTAACAGGAGTACTGATGCCATTCTTGCCAAGTTATTCAAAGGAGTATGGTGAACATATACAAAGAGCTTCAACCCCAAGTTCATTGATATCTTCTAATTCCACATTATCAATTTTATTTTTTTAAATTGCCAAACTTAATGTGCACTCACCAGAGAAGAGTGGGGTGGGGAGGGAGAAAACACCGCCTCAGTGGGGCATAGTCATGCCACAATGCTTTCTCCTCCATTTCTCCATCCCATCAGGATTCTGAGCACACACATACATACACCAAGCATTTTCTAAGACTCTGAGGCTGGGATTCCACCACAGTCAGCCATGTGGGATCCAACTCCCTTAACTGCTAGTCTATGGGACCAGTCTTACGTTATCAACCTATTGCCAAGCTTTCTGCCTAGGGTAACACGGTCATCTTTTCTCCAGCAGCTAATGAAATCCCCTCCCCGTCCTTACAGGCTTTGCTAGCAATCTCCCTGGAGTTTCTGCCAGCTTCCACCCACCACTAAGCTAAGCCCACACATTACAGTTTTCTGTTACAGCAGCACTCCACTTCCCAGAAACAATCTCCAGGTTGGTTTCTATTGTGATGTAACTCATCTCAACCAAACCTGGGGACTTAAGAACAATCTTTTATTATCTAGCACACATCTGCAGACTGAGCTCAGAAGGGAAATCCTGCTGGTTTTTCATGACGCTGCGGTCAGGAGGAAATGAGACTGAGGTCATACACAGGCTTTCCTGGGACACTGGGATAGACTGGTCTTTCTTGTCACGTAATGTCATGTGTCATGGGTAGTGTGCTCTCCAACAGGGTAGCTAGATATTTCACATGGCCATTCAGGCCTCTTAGTGCTGCAAAACCAGAAGCCATCAGACTTCTTGAGGTTTTGAAAGACTTAGGAAAGTGTCACTTCCACTGCCTTCTGTTCATGTAACAGTCACAGGGCAGGCCAGATTCGAGGGAAAGATGAGTTCTAAAACCCCATGGGTAGCATAACGAAGGAAGTGTGGCTATGTTTTAATCCACTCTAAATAGGTTTATTGGAAGTGTACTTTAGGTAGCATGGTGGTTAAGGTGCTGGACTCTCACATAGCCAATTGTGGTTCAAGTCCCAGACCTGGCAGCTGGCTTTCTCGCTTTCCCTCCCTCTCTCTGTCTCTCTCTGGTCAAATTAAAAACAATAATAAGAAATAAAATTAAATAAAATAATTCTTTACAAAGAAAAATAAATTAAGTACTTGCTACCATGTAAATAATTGGGCGTATCACATTGACTGGGAAAGGTGCAGCCATGGTGATCTGTAAGAATCAGCTGGTCTCTTGCTAGAACAATGTGTTTCATCAAGATCAGATTTTGCTGCTGCTATTTAATGCAGACACATCTTCACTGACTCATTTCCTGGGATAACAAGCTTAGATATTAAGAAAAATAGACCTTTGATTTGCTCTAGGGAAGAAAAGGGAGGTAAGGTTTCAACAGAGATTTAAAACAGAAGACAAAACAACACATCAGTTGCTGATAAAAAAGCAAAAGTGTCAAAAGAAACAGAAAAGCTAAAAGCAAGCACACTTCCACCTCGTTGCCTAAAGGAAATAAAGGAGACAGGCAGCACTGAATTTTTATAGCATCTATTTCTGACATGTGCCTCGCTCACCTGGACGCATCGCCTTATCACAGTTTCGCAGTCCCGGGTGCCAGAGCATCTCCTAGGCAAGTGAACTCTGCCAGTGTTTCAGTCTTTGCAGAAGGATCAAGTCGATCAGTGATTCTTACTATCTAAATGCTTCTCAAGAAGCAGGAGACACAGTTTGATGGTAAGTCATTAAACAAATGACATGCAATTAGATGTCTGGAAGTATTATCAGACTTGGGCAAAAGTCATGGATTGATCGATCCGTTCATTCAAAACTATGTGTTGACAAGACTGTGGAACAGAGCAAATACTGCTTACAATTTCAAAATAAAAGCCTCACAAAAGGCAGTATAGAAAGAGCATTAAAAAGAGGGGGAACGACTGTTAAAATCAATAAACCTCCCAGTATATTTGACACAGGTAGGCGACATTCTCAGTTACAATGCCAAAAAATAAGTGAAATTTTAATATATAATATTAATAAATACAAACATTTATAAATAAATGAACATTTATTTATAAGAAGGGGTGATATCTCTGTTAGTTTCTCTGATGCCAGCAGGTGATATTCTCAGTTGCAACACCAATTCCACTGCTTTCTTTGCTTCATGCTGGCCACATAAAACACACACCATGTGTGGATAGTACGGCTAGAAACTACTGATAGAGTTGATTTGGAAATGACAAAACTTCACTCTGAATTTTCTGTAATGAGTCTCTTCTTAATATTGTCCCTGGATGGCATCATTCGATTCTATCCTAACAGTTTTTGGGTAAGTTATTAGGGCCCTTTTGCAAACAGGTTGGCAGACTTTAGCATAAAACCATAATCAGAATTATTCAGCCAAACAGATGAGTTGGAGTGAACTAGACAGAGAATGCAAGATTTGGTACAGCAGTCAAGAGAATGATGTCATGTTGAGCCAGCCCCACAGAACGGAGGTTAAAGAAGCCCAGTTCACATATGGACAACCAGTTAAAAATCTTGGCCCTAATGGCTTGGAAAACACACTGGGCACATGTGTGTACCGCAAATCCCGTCAGGGTAGAGAAATGGAGGAGAAGAAATCGTGGTATGATCATGCCCCATTGAGGGTGCTTTCTCTCTCTCTCTCTCTCTCTCTGTCTGTCTCTCTTGTGCGCGCGCATGCATCTCTCTCTCTCTCTCTGTCTCTCTTGTGAGCTTGCATGTCCTCTGACAATTAAGAAAGAGAGAGAATGGAGACCAGCAGATGGTATAATGGTTACATCATCTAATGGACTCCCATGGAGTCGACAGCAGTTCGAGTCCCAGACCTAGCGGCTTAAAACTCACGCTGGGCATATATGTGTGCATGCCCAAAATCCCAAGAGGAGAATGGAGGAGAAGGGATTGCAGTGTGGCTATCTCCCCCTGGGAGGCGATTTCTCACTTTCTGTCTCTCTGTCCCTCTGCCTCTCCAGTGAGCACACATGCTCTATAGCAAAAAAACTCTCTTTAAAAGAAAAAAAGAGAGAGGGAGAGAGAGAATGATGTCATGTTACAAGAAAAACTCAGTATAAAAATATATTATTCAATTAAGCACCAAGGCTGAAAGAAGGGAAAACCAACTCCATTCTCCAAAACGTTTACCTCTTATTGAATACCTACGTGTGCCTGCAGTCATACTATGATTCTTTGCACAAATCATTCTGCCTCTTCTGATACTTTTGCACAAATTGCATCAAGAGTTCCACTCTTGAAGTGAAGAAAACTTAAGCTAAAGGGAGTTAAATTTCTTGCCTCGTATCAGGCAGTGAGTAAAGGCTGAGTCATACTTTAGCCCAGTTATATCCAACATCAAAGCCCCTCCTAGTTCTACTCTGTTAAGCTGCCTCAAGTAGAGAAGAGGATTATAAGTCAGTTGACCACAAAGGACAGCATCTAAATCGGAGCACCGAAAGGCTTCAAGGAGGCACTGGAGCTGGAACTAAACCTCTGCAGATCAGATTAATCCACTGAAACTGAAATCTGTTTATAAATGATCAGCTCTTGGTAGACAGTTCAAACCGAAAAAAAAAAAAAAAAAAAGGAAAAAGGCAAAAAGCAAAATGTCTCCCCTCTCTCCTCCCTTGCAGTCAGCTAGTTCAGAAACAAACTTGAGAGGTAACCGCTGTTAATAAATGTCTTATGCATATTTCTAGAGGTCTTTCTCTACCAATAAAATCCTTTGCAAATTGCTTTAAATTTAAATTACTTTAAATTGTCAATACCACATTTCAATTATATATTAAATTTTGAGATGCATGATGCAGATCACTTTAGGAGTTTTATTTTTTATTCGGTAGATGGCATGTGCACTCAGCAGAGGCAGAAAAACAGAGGGAGGAGAAAGCACCTGTCAATAAGGCATGGCCACGTAGCAAACCCTTCTTCATTTTTACATTCTATTGGGATTTGGGACATAAAAGCACACACACTCTGAGTGTTTTCAAGCCACTGGGTCAGGTTTTGAACCACATGGTCGATCATGTGGAATCCAGCTCCCTTAACCATCAGGGCAGGGGCCAGTCTGAGCTTTAAAAAAAAAAATAATGCATTAACCTCTTCCCACATTAATATCAATGGCCATGTAGTTTCTCACTGCATGGAAGTTCTACAATTGATTTTTTAGATGAGCAGGTGAGTTTCCATTTTTAAATGTGCTATTGTAAAGCTGCAAGCAGGACCCCCCTGCAACCACACATTATCTGTGCACTGAAGTATAAAAGGAGGCACTCAATAAGAGGAATTCAGAGCCGTGTTTAAGAAATGATGACTATGACTGCATTGTGGAGAAGTGACGGGGAGTGAGGAGGCTTCTGAGGCTGAGGGGCCGAGTTAGGCAAGTGGGCTGTGGGTAAGAGGCGGAGAGACAAACGTATGAGGGGCAGAAGTGGATCTTGCACGTGAATGTGCCATAAAGACCATGGTGATGCAAAACCAAGTTAAACTCTGCACTCACACTTGAGTACTTATGTACTGCAAGGTAAGTCTGTCCATGGATAACCTGAAGACCTAACTTAGGCACCTGCTTCTGTTACAAACAGCTGAGTTGCAGTCAATCATGACAGTCATGCCTTCGTGTATCACAGCCAACCAAACTGCCAAACCCATGTTCACCTATGCAAACGGCAGGCTGTAGCCAATCCAGGGCCTGTTCTACCTCGCTTCAGTTTTCTGTACATCGCGTTCCTGTAGCTGCCCATACATGGTTATGCCACCATGGGGCAGCCCCAGCACCCCCTTCTACTACAATCAGACTTTCCCTGATATTGATCATTGAGATGAGAGTTCCTTAGAACCAGTCTGGGGCCTACCCAATTGACACATTGTTCATTGCTCATTTAAACTCTACTAAATTAAATTTGTCTAAAGTTTATATTTCAACACAGAGAAACAGTAAACTTCTTCCACCTCCTGTTCCCTAACCACAACACACACACACACACACACACACACACCAGATCTAATCTAGTTAGAACCCTCCTCGCCCCACCCCAAGGAGTGCTTTGCTAAAGCGCTGTGATTGTTAGTCCTTTCAGGTCTCTTGTCTTTGTAGAACCTAAGGCAGGGCAAAGCAAGAGCCATAATGCAGCAATCCCTGTTAAAACTTCTGAAACCCAGAAGGGGTCTCCAGAGAGCACATACAACAACGGGGACAAGGGCCTGCAGGGCAGCCGATTATACTCAGAGTTATGCTCAGGGAATCAGCTCACTTCTAAATTAACAACTGTACATTTTTATTTATTTTTATAGATGTGATCCGGTAACAATGGAATTAAAGTAGAATAGATAGGGGAAAAGAAAAAAACTTCAGGACAGCAGGTGGCATGGTGATTCAGGCGAAATCCTGAAAGGAGAAACAGAGAAGGGACGACAGTGTGGCCACCCCCACAAGAGGGGCTTTTTTACTTTCCCTGTCTATTTCTGTCTCTCTCTGGCAAGTACACAAACTTTCTGAAAAATATATTTAAGAAGAAAGAAAAAGTAGCCTCATTTTTTTGAACCCCTCAAACTCCATAAATGCACCTCTTCGACTACAATCAAAGTTTCCCTGGATAGTGATCATTGAGATTAGAAAGCCTAGATCAAAACAGTACAGCTTTAAACAGCTGGGCTCAGAGAAGCAGAGAGTACAACAGCGGTTACTAGAGGTGGGAAGAGTAAGGCGGGAGGGGACGGAGATGTGGGTTAATGGGTACAAAATTTCAGTCAGATAGGAAGAATAAATTCTAGTATGCACCAGCACCATAAGGTGGCTCTGGTTAACAATGGTTTATTGTATAATAGCTTAAAGAGAATTGTGAATGTTCCTAACCCATATGATAAATATTTGAGATAAAGAACATGCTAATTACCCCGATTCAGTCATTACACGTTGTATTCGTGTACTGTACCCGATAAAAATGGACAACTATGTGTCAATTTAAATTAGGGAAAAAAAAACGTTGGAAGCAAAACCCCAATCTGTACAACAAAAAAATGTAACTAAATCTCAATAGCTCCCTCTGCTGTCCTTTTGAGTAATTTGCTTTATTTATCTTTTTGTAATTACTCAGTGAGGAGTGGTGACGTTAAACTGGATGGTATAAACATGCGGTTGATGAAATCCGTACCGCTTTACCGAAAACTGGAAGCATCATTTCTGCATCATGAATAATGATTGTTTTTCGGCCAAACTTTTTTACTATGGAGTAGAGGTATAGAGAAATTTGAGACGATTCAATTTCTGAAATGCAAAGAGTCATGTATTCTTCAACAACAAGAACACGTCGATTTCTAAAATTCAGACAAATTTTTTAAACTATTTTATTTAATTTTATTCATTGTCATTATTTTATTTCTTTAAAGCTGACCAGAGAGAGAGAGAGACAGAGAGACGGAAAGTGAGAAAGTAAGCTATCAGGCCCAGGACTCAAACTGTGGTCAGCCATGTGGGAGTCAGCCACCTTCACCACCTGCTGGCCCCTCAGACTAATTGTTTAAAATGAAACTTTTAAATTGTCACTTCTCTAGACAATTTTGGTCATGGCAAAAGATGAAGCACCAATGGCTTTGAGGACCTCGAGGGCCTAAAGCTGAAGGTGGGGAAGGAAAAGCAGCAGCTACACAAGACAAAGCAAGGTCTCCTAAGTGAGCAGGAGCGCTGTGGGAGCAG
>NW_006208547.1:1777054-1806145 GCF_000334495.1 Tupaia belangeri chinensis | reverse complement strand
GTTTGCACTGAATCCTCTCAGCACTTCAGAGGAAGCCACTGTACAAATAAGGGTAGAGGATTCAGATGTCTCTGGCTGCGAAGGAGAAACTATAAAATCTGGGCTTATAAAGTCATGATTTGGGGGGGCCAGCAGGTGGCACAGTGGTTAAGGTGGCTGGACTCCCCTATGGTGGACCACGGTTCAAGACCCAGACCTGGCAGCTTACTCTCTCACTTTCCTTCTCTCTGTCTCTCTCTGGTCAACTTTAATAAAAATAAAGTCATGATTTGTCACTAACTAGGACCTTGGGAAAGCCACAGCCTCTCAGCCCCACTTATCATTCATTAATTGGAAGGTGAGAATAAATTACCTCAGTTCTTTTTTTTAAAAAAGAGATTTTCACTATAGAGTGCAAGTGCTCACTTTAGAGAGAGACAAAGAAAGAGGGAAAGTGAAAAATCACCCCTAGAGGGGATGGCCACACCCCAATCCTTTCTCCTCCATTCTCCTCCTGGGATTATGAGCACACATGCACACATACCTGGTGTGACTCACAAGCCACTGGGTCGGAGACTCAAATCGTATCAGCCACCTGGGAGTCCAGCAACATAACCACTATGCCATCTCTGACCCCTGACCTCAATTCCTTTCCAGCACTCCAATGACCTCAGGGTCAATCACCAGTATCCCCCCCATCTTACCTGATCCAACAAAATCCAGTTTAAATGAGAATCAATAGCAATTTTGGTAAAAAGGAAAGGAAAAAAAAAGGGGGGGGGGAGGGAGCGAGGGAGGGAGATAGGAAGGGAAGGGAAGGCAGTGAGGCTTCAAAAGGACAGCCAAATACCAAAGGTGGAATGGGGATATTACCAAGCAGGCAACTTTTCCTTCAGTACAGAAAATGGAAGTCACAGGCTATTATTCAAGCAATAACGGATCATTCTCCCTACACTGCGCATCACTAGTCCCTGCACTGACTTCAGACTCCCAAGGCATGAAGGCTGCAACAGCACTGACCTCACTCATCACAAGCCAAGAATGGGCGTGGAGGACAGACAGAACTCGTCCCGCTGGCAGTTATGGGGGGCTGTGTCAGGCAGTGTTTGTAGCGATAAAGAAACTGAAGTATGTTCCCTCACAAATCTTGCATTTTACAGAATAAAGTCAAGGTCATACACCGATAATTTTAGATGATAATTTCTATGAAGAAAATAGGGAATAAAGGACAAAGAACTATTGGGTCCTTGAGAAAGCCATGACACATTTTCGCATAGAAAAATACATCACGACTCTCTCAATGGCCTAATATCTCAGATAGGATGAGCAGGGATGTCCTCGCCGATGAGTTGTTCCAACAAGCCCTGCAGAAGAGAAGTACCTGAAACAGGACGAGAACACAGAAATACCCTGAGGTGGAACTGCACCTGGAAAGTTCCTTGGAAGACAAGAAACTCACTGTGGCTGAAGCTCGGTGAGAAAGCTGAAGGTGCCGAGTTCAGACACTAGAGGGGGCAGACTGGCTAACATTGGGATTGAAGAGTGGAAAAAACAGGGCAGAGGTGAGTGAAGAGGAGGAAGTACTCATTCTTTGACAATTTTCCCCGTTTGTGTCGCCACTATTTGCTTAGAGCTTGATCATTTGATGAGGACAGTGGTACTGAGAGGGCAGCAAACAGGAAGTGAGAAAGCCAACTGGGAGAGTGAGTGAGTGGATAGACAAAGAAGGAAAACCAAGGTTAAAAGCAACATTTTCCTTCAGATACAAAGTACCCTCACAAAAACCCCTTTAAAAATGCACATCGAAACTAATTTTGTATTATTTTTATAGGCAATGAAGCACCAGACAAGGCAAGGGTATCACATGAAGTTAAAGATTTTTAAAAAATCCATGATGAGGCCAGCAGGTGGCATAGTGGTCAAGGCATTGGACTCGTACATAGTCAACCACAGTTCAAGTCCTGAACCTGGTGGCTTGGGACTCATGCCAGGCATGTGTGCATGCATGCCCAGGGTAAATGTTATACTTTTGACATGAATAATTTTGCAATGAATAAATCAGGTGAAAGAAATAAATCAAGAGAATCCATTAAAACCAGATACCTAGAAGAGTAGATCAGAGTATCAGAGCCAGTCAAGAAGCACTTTAAAGCAGTTGACAATTTGTGTCAATAGTGGCCCAGTGCAACACACACACACACACACACACACTTCATTTTAGGGTTTTAAGTTTTTGGGTTTTTTTGGTTTTACATTTTGCAATAGGGCATGTGCTTGCCAGAGATATAGAAAAAGAAGTGAGAAATCACTCCCTGGGGGAAATGGCCACACTGCAATACTTTCTCCACTCTTCTCTATGGCTTTTGGGCGTGCATGTAGACACACATGGCATGATTTTCAAGTCACTGGGACTGGGACTCAAACCATGGAGTCAACTATGTGGGGTCCAGGTGCTTGAACCTCCACGTCACCTGTTGGCCCCTATCTATATCTATATCAATATCTGTATTTTAAATTTGCCAGAGGCCCAATGCAGAGAGGAAAAGTGAGAAAGCCTCCCCCATGAGGACAGCCACCTCACCATCCCTTCTCCTCCATCGCTCCCTCCCACTGGGATTTTGGGCACCCACACACAAGCACCCAGAGTACTTCTCAAGCCTCCAAGTCTGAAACTCAAACCACACAGTTGGCCATGCAGGATCTGGATGTCTTAACCACCAGGCCACTGCTGGCCCATTTGTTTTTAATACTAGGTCGTCGAAAACTCATGTTGTATTTTTTCTGTTTTTCTATGCAAAACACTATGATCTTTCAAACACTACCCAGAAAGCAACAGGAAAATTAAACAATGCTAGCTGGAAAACCTAGGTTATACAAATCCAAAATAGGTATTTAATGACTAACTTCCTCTTCCTTGGACATTTTTTCCCATTAAAAAGGGCAAACTAGGGGAAAATTAGTTTATTCAAGTGCTAAGAAAAGAAACATGTGCCCTTCCAAAAGAGGAAGGTTTTACTCACAATTCCCAATACTTGACGTAAGTTCAGTGGCTTTAAATTTAAATATCAGGAATTGTGGCTGAGTACCTTTCTTCTCTTCAACATTTCACACAAGAAACATCTCTTAGAGTTCAGCTATTTGAAATAAAAATGGAAGGTGGCACATTGTAATTTTGTGTGTCATGAATATGCTTTCTCTTTACTGCATCTATTTGCAAAGATGTCAGAACAGTTTATCATCGCACGTGTACACACACAGAGCATGGTTAGCCTGTCCAATGCAGAGTAAAAAAATGGTTCTAAGACTTCAGAAAGTATAATTTAGGTTAAAAGTTTAAATAATGAACAATATCATCTAATGAAAAACACTAAAGAACTGATTCTCAAAAGTTATACAAACAAGCCTTAAACTTTTTCATTTAAAACAGAGCCAAGACCTTTCCTTTGAATAATTCAAATTCTCTCCTGCCTTTCTTCTGTAAACCAAACTAAGTGTAAGCTTCTACATCTTTTATTTTTCCATAAGCATTTAGTTTTGAAATGTATGTTAATTAGACAACTTACCTTTATCAGGTATTCCCAAGAACAGTTGATTGTTTTCTTAAAAACAATTCTTTCAGTTAAATTTTATCAATTCAAATATTTAAATAGCCTAATCAAAGCAGCAAGTACATTAGAATAAACAAGTCTAGAAAGAAGCACCAGTGACTCTTGGTAAGCACACATAAACATAAGTGAACTAGAAAATAGCTACAAGATATAAGTACTCATTGCGATTTCAGCACTGGGTGCTTGAGTCAGCTAATTCAGCACCTCCAAGTAGAAATAATAAACTTAAGATGTGCTGGGGAGAGTAACTTCAATATTAGGTGCAACTGTGTTAAACTGACGCTCACTTTCCTTTCTCTTACCAACTCTGGATCTCAAGCTCTCTTCTCTCTTTTGAACAAATACTAGTTAGAACTGACATCTTACATTGTGCATACCCAATACCTCTACTTTTTAAAGTCACGGGACCAGCAGTTAGCATAATGACTATGTCACTGGACTCCCATGTAGTCAACTGCAGTTCGCGTCCTGGACCCAGTGGCTTAGACTCACGCCGGGCGTGTGTGCGTGTGTGCCCAAGATCCTGAGAAGTGATTGCGTCGTGGCCATCCCCCCTCGGGGGTGAGAGGGTGATTTCTCGCTTTTTGTCTGTCTGTTTCTCCCTGTCTTTCTGGCGAGCACACATCCCCTATAGCAAAAACCTCTTAAAAAAAAAAAAAAAAGTCTCACAATTTCACTGATGCAACGTGGAGGTAACACGTGCTCATTAGTGTTATCATTCTGATGTTGTTAGTGTTAAGGAAAACTTTGGACTAAGCAAGCCAAGAGGGAGACCCCCCCCCCCCCCTGGACTCAAGACTCCAAGGCTGCCACCCACATGTTCAGATAACATTTATGGAGAGAAAAAGGAAAGTGACATACACAAGAGGGAAGTGAGGTAGAGACAGCTGAATCGGGTACAGCTTAGCATTTGCCTTCTTTGAACATCTGGCTGTCTGTGATCAAAACACACTGCTCTCACTGGCTGAGATTCAGATACTTGTTATAAAGGTGGGTTACAGTTGTTTGTTAAGTTAGAAGGGCCAGTGTCACCGTGGTTAAAGCAGCTGGATCAGACATGGCCAACTATGCAGTTCAACTTCTGGACCCAACAGCCTGAAAGACATGCCAGATGTGTGGGCATGTGTGCTCAAAATCCCAGGAGGGGAACGGAGGGGAAGGACAGCATCAGGGTTTTCCCCCTCAGAAGTGATTTCTCGCTCCCCTCTCATCCCAATCTCTCTCTGGCAAGCACATGTGCCCTATATAAAAAAAAATCTCAAAAGTGGAAGTTGGGTTATGCTCACTATGTACACAGGAACTTTTAGATCACACTTAAAATACATAGAGGCAGCTTAAAGTCAAACTTAGTTCAATTTAACAGTAATGATAATGGAAGCACTTATAGTTTATACTTAAATGCAACTCAATATTCAGAGCATTTAAACAAATTTCTTCATTACCTGATTTTCATTTTCAGCTTGCTTTTCTTCTACTGTTTATAGGGTTTTGGTTTTTACCATTATGCCCCCATATTTTATTTCCCTTTAGCTTAATTCCCAATTGGTTCTGCCATCTGCTCTAGCAGGTTAAACTCTACATTGCTACATTTTACTTACTTAGAAAGGCATGGCTGAAAACCACTAAAACCATGAGCCCAAAAATAGAAAAAACAAAGATTAATGATCATTTAAGTTTCTATTTAGGCAGTGACTGTTCTCACGATCTCAACAATATAACAGTATGAACTGAAAGTAATCATCTTTGACTAGGCCTTCTGAAGTGAATCTGAGCAGTAAAATTTACCCTGAGAAAGCTTCAGTGGCTATCAACAAATTCTAAATTCTCCATAGAAAACAAGAGGATGACTAACTTTTGAGGGCTGGTTATGCTAAACACATGATGATTACATTTAAACCTTCTGAAATAAATTCATTCTATTATCATTCTTTCATTATTTAAGTGACCAGAAAATATGGTCAACTAGTGGACCAAGAACTGCAGAACAGGCCCATCATCCTGTGAATTCCAAGCTCTTGGACTATGTGTTAAATGGCAAGCTCAACATCATTTCAAAAGAACTCCATCAAAAAATTAGACACTAAGGTATTTTAAATAATCTTTCCTTCTTTTTGAAGGAATGAACCAAATGCAAAAGGTTTTTGCTATAGGGCACATGTACTCGCCAGAGAGACAAAAAGGGAGAAATCACCCCCCAGGAGGGATGGCCATGTCACAATCCCTTCTCCTCTGTTCTCCTCTTGGGATCTTAGGCACACACACATATGCGCCTGGCATGAGTTTAAGCCACCAGGTCCAGGACTCGAACCATGGTCGACTACATGGGAGTCCAATGATGTAGTCATTACACCATCTGCTGGTCCCAGGAATGAACGATTCTAATAATAATATTATGTACTTTTTATCTCAAGTTTTCCTCTTCCAAACCTGAATGACTACCAGTTCCTACCTATAGATGAGGTTATTCTTTTTCCCATTACCTGAGTTCTTTCTTCCTACATCTTCAATCTTGTATTAGAATGCTCCCCTATATAGATTAGAATTAATTGAAGGGTTCTTTGTCAGTCTCCACTAGAATTCTGCCAATATCCAACTGCTGAAAATGAGGGAAAAGTAGGGCCAACCAGATGGCATAGTAGTTCAGGTGACCAGTTCCCAAACTGTGCCGTTCTAGTCCTAGACCCTGCAGCTTAAAAACACGCTGGACTCGTGTGTGCATGCCCAAGATCTCGAGAGGAATGGGGATTATATTGTGGTGTGGTCATCGCTCCTGGCGGATTCCTTCTCACTTTCCCTGTCTCAAGTCTCTCAAGCGAGCATATGTGTGTGACCTATAGCAAATTTTTTTTTTTTTTTTAAAGAAAGGAAAAAGAAAATGAGGTGCAAGTAGAAGAGAGGAGAGAGGAGTTCTTAAAAAAAAAAAAAAAAAAAAGGAAAATGTATTGGCACACAAGCCTGCAGGTTAAGGATAAATAGTAACACAATTAAGTCCTATATTTCCACTTAAAAATACAAGGATGGGGGCCAGCGGTTTGTGTGGTGGCTGAGGTGTTGGACTCCCACACAGCTGACTGTGGTTCAAGTCTTGGACCTGGCAGCTTGAATATCATGCCTGGTGCCTGTGTGTGCATGCCCAAAATCCCAAAAGGAGAACAAAGAAGGCACTGAGGCATGGTCATCCCTCTTCGGGGGTGATTTCTCACTTTCTGTCTCTTTCCAGTAAATGCATTATGTCCTATGGCAAAAACCTAAAAGAGGGAAAAAGGAAAAAGTGTAATTGCCCACTCAAGTATGGCCTCTGACTTGTTTCCCAAAAGTACATTATACAAACGGGAGAAAAAAGGAACAATTGTAAAGTGGACAAACCTACAAATACCTCAGCCAGGCAATCTTGGTCAACATCAGCAACGATGTATGTCGGTAGCGTGTATCCTTGACATGATGTGATAGAAATGGCACTTATGTGTTCTTCCCCAAAGGTCATAATCCCAGTCTAAGAAAACATCCAGTTCCAAAGGAGTCTTCGTACACTATCTAATCAGTACTAACCAGCATTTATCAAGGTCATCAAAAACAAACTGGAAGAACCCGACAACTAAAAGTAACGTGGCATCCTTCATGGGCTCCTGGATCAGAAAAAGGACATTAGGTTAAAATTAAGGACATTTGGGGGTCCAGACAGTGACAGTGATGAAATGTGACTCTGACCCAGGTGGAAGGTTCCAGGTTCATAACCAGAGACCCGAGTATAGCAGGGATACTTAGAACTGCGATCCTATGACTGAGGCTGGCTGGAGCTGAGGCTGGGTGTGGATCCATGTCCACCCTGTTGGGATGCTGTCTTCTAGTCTCTCACTCATGCAAGACGTTTAAAACAAAGAAAAATTTTCTTTAAAAAAAAAAAAATCCCTGAAAAAGTTTCCATTTCAGTTGAGGATAATATATAAATTTGCAAAATGGTAGTAACAGGGGAAGCTGAGAGCAGATATAAGGATTCTCTATACAGTCTTTCCCATTTTTTCTAAAGCCTGTTATAAAAAAATTGTCTTTTTAAAATAACATAAAATGCCAGAAGGAAGTAACTCAGATTTCTTACAAATTGTATACTCTGTTGCTTGTCTTTACTAACACTATGAGTAAAATGGGGATTTTTGTTATCACTAGACTTCAAAATTCACTGACAGTAGTAGTCAAATTTGGCAACATTTTAGGGGTACTCATATACTCTAAATAATATAAACAAAGGATTACTATTTAAAAAATCATACTGGTGGGACTAGCAAGTGCCCTAATGGTTAAAGCGCTGGACTCTCACATGGCAGACCATGGTTCGAGTCCTGAACCCAGCTGCTTGAAACTCACACCAGGCACATGTGCTTGGTACCCAAAATCCAGAGAATGGAGAAGGGATTACGGCGTGACCACCCCCTCCCCACAGAGGGTGAGTTCTCTTTTTCTGTCTTTGGCAAGCACACGCACCCTATGAAAAAATTAATCATATTAGTTTCTGAGCTAGCAAGTGGCACAGAGGTTAAGGTGGCTATATCCCACATAGCCAACTATGTGGTTCAAATCCTGAGCCCAGAGGCTTAAAAAACACACCAGGAGCCTGTAGTGTGTATCCTAAATCCCAAGTCAACAGGAGAGAAGAGACTATGGCACGGACATTCCCTCTGGGGGGTGATTTCTCACTTTCCTCCTCTCTCTCCCCCTCTCTCAATAGGGCGTATGCATCCTATAGCAAAAACTAAGAAATACCTAAACTAATTCCATTGGTTTCCAAACTTACTTTGAAGAACGTTCATCATGGCTACAATAAATCAGTCTACAAAGCTATTTAAAATCATAAATTTTTAGAGCTGCAAAGAACCTTGGATATATTCTACCCCACCCTCCTGATTTGATTAACAAGGATTAACAAAGCAATTGTTTGCTCAGTGTCAATCTACCAGTTAGAAATAACTGGAAGTCCAGTCTTCCAACAAATCTGAATCTTCTCCTAAACTGTAATTCTGTTCGGTTTACAGATATGTCTTAGAAAAACATCTGATACTTTTAAAGTGGCATTCTAATATCTAAATCTTTTTAAATTTTATTTATTCATTCATTTATTCATTTTAATTTGACCAGAGAGAGAGCGAGCGGGAAAGTGAGAAAGCAAGCCACCAGGACTGGGAATCAAACCATGGTTGGCCATATGGGAGTGTCCAACACCATAATCACCATGCCACTTGCTGGTCCCCCTAATATCTAAATCTTTAAATGTGTTTTATGGATGGGCAAGTAGAGTGGCAGGAAAGGATTGGGAACCTTCCAATGTTAATAACTCTGTACTCACAGAGTTGCACAGTAAGTTTTAAAAAAAAACATTTTTTTATTTGCATTTAGTCCAAATATAGTATAGATAACTGAAATTATAGAGCACATAAATTCTGAGTGGTATACTACTTATAAATAAATTGTACTTTCATTTTTTTAAAGAATCATTTATTTAATTCCATTTGTTACTATTTTTTAATTTGACCAGACAGAGACAGAGACAGAGAGAAAGGGAAAGCGAGAAAAGCAAGTCGCCAGGTCCAGGACTCGAACTGATGTCAGCCATGTGGGAATCCAGCACCTTTAACCACCATGCCACCTGCCAGTCCCAATAAACTGTATTTAAAATTCCACTACCATGCATCAGTGAAATACTGGAAGAGTTGTTTCTATCACACCAAAAGAAATGAGGAAAGAAAACATCGAGATTATGCACTGGTTAAGTACTAACAGTAGAAAGCAAAGAAGATAAACTTGAACCTGTCAGTTTACTTTGGACTGTAAGAACATTTTAGTTCCTAGAGCTACTAAATCTACTGGGTTGCTGGGAAAATCATTACACACTTTTGCGTTTAAAACACACACACACACATCATGACTTTCCCACCAATCACTAAAACCAAGATAAAGGTAAGCCTAGAAGACTTAGGTCCCAAATACAATGAACTGGCTTCCAGGTATGCAGAGACATAAATCCTCCCTTTAGGAGATAGACTTCTGATGATGCCACATGTGGGGCAACCAGATGGTTCTTAAAGGCGGTGCCCAGGACATGGGCCAGCTGTGTTGTATGTGTTCTACTGGCTTTGACAGCACAAAACAAATCCTTTAGTTTCTCCCATTGGAATAAATACTTTTGAGAGCTCAGCAATGGTCAATACAACATCCATACTCACTGTCATACTAACCACAAAAGTTATACTGACCCCAAGAGGCACTGTACAGACTGTTAGAAAAGCACTCCTGGGACCAGCCGTTAGCGTAATAGATATGTCGCTGGACTCCCATGTAGTCGACCATGGTTTGAGGCCCAGACCCGGTGGCGTAAAACTCATGCCAGGCACATATGCATGTGTGCCCAAGATTCCCAAGAGGAGAATGGAAGGCGGCATGGCCATCCCCACCTGGGGGGTGATTTCTCGCTTTCTGTCTCTGTCTCTGTCTGGGAAGCACATGCAACCTATAGCAAAAAAGAAGAAAAGAAAAGCGCTCCTTGGTACCAAGACTGAGGGATCAGGAAGGCTGCTCCACTCCTTGCTCCTGCTATGCAAAAATAAACACACTGGCTCTTTCTCTTTTGATCTAAGTTTAGTACTAAGACATGTAAAGCAGTAAGCTCATTGGGATGGATAAAGATTAGGATAAACTGTTATCCGCCCTCTCTTTAGTTCTCCTACTTAATTTAAATGGCCAGCTAGAACAAGTGATGTAATCTATCTGTACTTGAAAGATAAGTCAATCAGGAAATCCATAATACAGTGAGCAAAACAGTTTTTTGGCAGGCAATATATATTTATATATAAAGATAAAATGGAAAAAAAAAACCACAGAAATGCGTGAACAATTTTTATTGAAACCCTCAAAGATTAAAGAGGACCAAATGGTGAGTTTGGGTACCATAACAGAAAATCTCACCTAACTGTACCATCATTCACAGGAATGAACAAACCCAAACACGACAAAATTCAAATTCTCATGTAATTGCTACAATGAATGTAAATGAACTAATCATTTTATCATAACTTTCCTTTAATCATACGAAAAAGGGAATTTACATGGCATAACAAAAGATATGCAAAACTTAATGAAAACACAATTCTCTTAAATTTCTCAAACTTATCTTTAAAGGATGCAGAATGCACTTGAAATGATTAAATGACTTAAGCTGATTCTTTTTATTGCAAACGGTTTTTAACATCAGCTTAACCCCCATGCACAGTATTCAAAAAAGAACACAGCTTTTGAATTAGAAAGTTCACTTAAGTTAAAATGAGGAATTAAGTACTAAAATTAGGGAAAGGCTGGGTTTCTTTTGAAAGGAATCTTCAAGTACCAATATGTATAGAGAAAGAATACTAATTTTGGTTACATTTTCCCCCTTACTGTTAAATATACAAACTATAATACCTTTCAAAATAAAATACCCACATAAGGTAACTTTAATATGAAATATTCAAATCAGAACTTGGAAAAACATTAAGCAAGAAATTTACTGGGCCAATAATGTCTCAATTTATGATCATTCGAACATTTGGTTATGTGCCTCCTCTTGTGGAGTTCAGGTTCTCTCCCTTTGGTCCCCACAGTTAGCATTCAGCTGGTTGTACTCGAGACAACCTGTAATAATTTCATCTAGAGGAAAAACATCTTGCAATACAATAACAGACCAAGAGGAAGAGAAGGTAGGTGCTCTTGAGAAAACTTAAATGAGAAAAATACAAAATCACCAATTGAAAAGAAAAAGATTTTTCCCAAAGGAATGCTGCACCCATTTCCCTTAAGATTAAAAATCCAGGTTACAGGAAGGCACTGGGCTGTACTCCTCCCCATGAATAGATTCGCGACAATATCTGACATGTACTGCAATCAGCCTGCTTGCTGGGTGATTCTGTGATACTTCTTACATAGAAACCTAATATAAATTAAACAAGTTTGGATCCATTTATAATGTAACTAGTTTTATAAAAATATCCATAGTTGCTAATAAAGCACCAAGAAAAAGAGAACCTCAGGGAAAGGACTCCAATCCCTCCTACAAGGTCACCCTTTTACAGTTTTCTCTAATAGGATCACCAGAATGACAGTCATCTTCGACATGTCCTACTTATGTGGTAACTACACCCAAATGCCAGTTGTTATTATAAATAGTTTAAGAGACATGTTACAAGTTTTCATGGCTTACTCTTAAAAAGGTAAAATAGGTGCAACTTTCCTTCAAGGAAGTCTATTTTATAATATACCATTAATATTTTGATGTTCCCTTCAGTAAACACTGATATAACTACACTGGGACTACCAAAGAACTGTGAAGTAGCTACGATTATCTACAAATGCTGTATTTTTTTCCACTGAAATACAGTATTTGTATGTTTTAAGAAAACATTGTACAAAAAAAATTATATAAACGAAAACCTCAAAGAAATGTCACTAGGTTGAAGTTGAAGTGACGAAAGACCATAGGAAATGAAAACTTCTCTAACATGATGTAAACATAAATGGAGTAATGCAAAACAATTAAGGTGTTCAAACCTACTGTATTGCTATTTCCACCCTTAACACATCCTCTACAAAGCTTTCTCCTTTCAGAACAGTAATATAAGGGGCAGTTCATTATTTTCATAACCTTATGCCATCAAATCAATTAATACAGATGCTTGACACATTTAATTATACAAAATCAATTTGTTTCAAGATACAAAATTAATGTTGATATGTAATTAATGAAAAAAATAAGATGTTAAAAAGATAACTATAAGAATACCCAGATATATGCTGTATTCCCATTTACATAGATCTGATCAATAAAACATCAACACATTCACTTAGATACTGATTTAATCCATGGATCAAGGCCATATTTTCAAAGTATTTTAAGGATGCCAGGACACTGCAAAAGCTGGAGAAAAGAGTTGAGGAACAGTATATGCTTGCTAAACAAGAACTATGTTTATTTAGCTAGTGAATACCTAGAGTAGTAAATTTTTACTTCATGATAGCAATCAGGCTCGCAAACACCCAGAAATAGGAATTAAGGGTTTTAAATGTAGTTATAAAGATCATAAAAAGTCTGATTAGACTGAGGTACATTTACTCAAAATTTTGAGATTCATTAAGTGGTAGCAAACAAAATAATTCCTCAGACAAATGCACATTTTTCAGTATACATATTATTGGGGAAGGAGGGGAGAAGAATGTGCATTAACTGGTGAAATCCACCAAGCTGCATATCAATATTCTGTTACACCAAACAGTTTGAAGACAAGGGAAATGTTCTAATATAATTTCAGATTATGTTTCATTTGGCTAAAATAGAGCGTAAGGTTGCTTTGCCATATTAAAAGTTTACTACAATAATTTTTCACATAAACATTTAGACTTGAACTCTGGGACTAAGTATGGCATGATTATTTTGCTTTAATCTGTCAAATAGCTAAAAATCGACAATTTAAAAACTACACAAAGAAAAAGTTGAAGCAGTGTGACTCTTACATCATTGAACCACTTCTAATGGTTAACTGTTAGTATTTAACAAATTCAAAGAGTTAATGAATCCTTGCATTCATTCAGTCTTCTGTGCCTTAGCTAGGATGCATAATTACAAAAGACAGCAGATACTGGTAAAAGCTTCAGGACAGAAAGTGCTTGACGAAGTTACAGTTCTCAAGTGTGTTTGGTGAGAGTATAAGGGCAGATGCGCTGATGAAAACCATTACAAGAAGAGTCAATTTTGTGTTAAAGTGTTCAAAGATGTCACCTTAAGCAGAAAAAAAGCTTTAATAATGTCTTCTTTGACTTATTAGGCATTTCCAGAGTCTATATCATTAGTGTTGTAATTTTAACAGGACATCTCTGTATGATTATTGTTTGTTTCGATTTCTCTCCTGAAAGAAAAGCATAAAAAGAATTATAACAAAATACTAACATTAATTAAAGATTTAAACTATATGCACATATAATATAAATCTTCATACAAAGTTCTTCAAATACTAATTCATTAGTTAATAACAATTTACTATTACCTCTACATACAATAGTAGAGTGATTCCACAGAGCATTTAAAAAAAAAACAACTCTAAATATGTAGTCGACCACAGTTCAAGTCCCGGACCCAGTGACTTAAACTCACGCCGGGCACGTGTGTGTGCGTGCCCAAGATCCCGAGAGGAGAATGAAGGAGTGGAGACTGCGGTGTGGCCATCCCCCTTGGGGGCTGATTTCTCTCGCTTTCTGTCTCTGTCTCTCTTTCTGACAAGCACATGCCCTATAGCAAAAATCCTCTCAAAAAAAAGTCTTCTTTTTTTTTTAATCAATTTGAAAACTATTACCTGTTGCCAGTATAGGAGGAAGGGTAAATAATTAAAGTGCATCAAAGTTGGATTAGAATTTCAGTATTAAATTAAAAATATTTTGAGTCACTAATTTTCCCTGTATCTTATTTGCATATTCAGCATACTAAAACTCACATCAAAAAAGTGGATACAGGAGCTAGATCCCACAAGGTCAATCACAGTTTGAGTCCCAGACTCTGCAGCTTAAAAAACACACCAGGTGCATGCAGACCCCAAATTTGAATGGAATGGAGAAATGGAGATAGGACTGCACTGTGAAATGTCCCACTGAGGTGTGCTTTATCCTATCTGTTTCTTTGTCTCTCTCTGATGAGTGTGCACTCGCTCTGGCAAATAAATAAATATCAATCATGAGTGTTAGGTACATTGAACTGAAGTGTGTTTTATCCTATCTCTATGTTTTTTTCTCTCTCTCTCTCTCTGATGAGTGTGCACTCACTCTGGTAAGTAAATAAGTAAGTAAGTAAAAAAATAAATACATGTCTGTCTGTCTGCCTACCTATCTATCTATCATGAGTGTTAGGTAGATTCAACTGACTGCTGGCTCACAAAACAACTGATAGAAGAAATGTAATTCCTTGTATCTAAAATAAAAACTATTTAACCAAAGTTAAAACTGAGTAATGTTCTCATGTTTCTTATCAATCACATATTTGTGTAAATTTATTTACTTCTTCAGAGAAAAAGAGGGAGAGACACCTCCAACCAGGTCTTCAATACCACAATCTACCCCTAGAGTTGCAGCTAGTCAGGATCCAGGTGAAACATGAATGTGCCAGAGGGTATAGGAAAACTCTGGCATGTGAACACAGGACCTTCTAATCTGGCTTCTGCTTAGCAGAGCACTGTACTACTTCTGTGATGTTGTGGCTTGGCCCAAATTATTTATCTCTAATACTGTCTCTGAAAATACATAACTAACATTGTACATGCCACCAACTAAACACATCAATTACTTTATACCATACTATGTTAATATGTAACCCAATGATTCCCAAACTTTAAGAATGGAAAGTATCAGAATCGCCTAGATAGCTTGTCCAAACAGATTGCTGGGCCCCACAACTATGAAATAGAACCTGTGATTCTGCATTTTCGATAAGTTCACAGGTGATTCACAACTGCTGGTCCAGGGTCCACATTTTGCAAACCATCAGTCTTTATAACAAACTGCATTAACAAAGTGTTGGATTTTTCTTTTCTTCATTACTTCCATTTCATTTTTTGCATGAATAATGCATATTCTAAAATGAGTATGAATCACACTTTGCAAATAGTCAAATTAGTTTCCCACCATTCTTTGACACCATCAGAACATTTTATTTTAAATTTTAAGAAGAACCTCAGGACCAGCAGATGGCATAAGGGCTATGTCGCTGGACTCTCATGTAGTCGACCACAAGTCGAGTCCCAGACACGGTGGCTTAAACTCACACCAGGCGCCATGTACATGCATGCCCAAGATCCCAAGAGGAGAATGGAGGAGAAGGGATTGCATTGTGGCCATCCCACCCTGGGGGGTGATTTCTTGCTTTCAGTCCCTAGAGAGCACACACGCCCTATAGCAAAAACCTCTCCAAACAAAACAAAACAAAGCAAAGCAAAACAAAACAAACCATCAAGTTCCCTATTACTAAAGTTCTTTCTTTTTTATTCTAATGTACGGCTAGACCTCAGATAACAATATTTAAGGAAGAAAGTGGATTAAATATTCCAGTACATAATAAACTTATTTTATAAAAATACACAGAAATTAAAATATAAAACAAAAACAGACATAGAACAAGCTAGATTAACCACATTTCAAAAGGAAAAACGAAACAAAAATCCACTATCAACAAAGGAAAAAAATAGGCAAAATAACCTAAATACAAAGCTAGAGTCTAATCTTACAAAGGCCCTTAATGTTTTTATAAACCAGCCAAAACATAAAGTTTAGTAGTCAATTAAAAGAAAAAAAATAGACCTGTGTGACAAATTTTGCAGCATGCTCTAGCAAGCTAGAAAATACACATAGATGAAGGAAGAAGAGGAAAAGGCATACTACTCATTCTTCCTATAAAATGACTAATCACAACTAGAGAAATTCATCAGCTCCCTAAAGAGTTCTGGAAACTACTGGGGGGAAAATGCTACTCTACTTAAGGGTAAGAACGATTTTAAAATGCAGATAATGTATAACATTGAGGATTGTGTATGATTTAAGTGCAAGTTCTGGATGCTGTTCCAGCTTGAACTGTGATCAACGATGCAGTTAAAGTGAGTACTAAAATATAGATCACCGTGTATTATATCTATATTCTTAACGCATAACTTTCAACTCAATGGATGAAAAGAGGCAAGAATAAGAAAAACTCCATTGATTCAAAAGGACAGAAAGAGTGGGGGAGTGCTTGAAAAAATCTGGATGAATTAGGAAACACAAAATAATAGGGTAGAAAGAGAACACTTGTTAGCATTTATACATTTGTATCAGGAGTCACATTAATATGGGTTCTTCAATGAAAACAAAATAGCTGAGAACTTTAAAAACCCCATTAGAGATAATTTACAAGAAATGAACCTGAAATATAAGAACAAAGAAAAGTAATCAATGGAGGGACCAGCAGTTAGCATGGCTTTGTCACTGGACTCCCATGTAGTCGACCGCGGTTCTTGTCCCGGACCCGGTGGCTTAAACTCACGCCGAGCGCATGTGTGTGCATGCACAAGATCCCGAGAGGAGAATGGAGGAGAAGGGATCGCAGCGTGGCTGTGGCCATCCCCCCTGGGGGGTGGTTTCTTGCTTTTTGTCTCTGTCTGGTGAGCGCACGCGCCGTATGGCAAAAACCTCTCCCCCCCAAAAAAAGAAAGGTAATCAATGGAGACATACGAGTAACAACAAAACAAATGAACCAATACTATATTAATATTAAACAAAATGGATATAAAGTTAAAAACCATAGTGGGACATTAAAATGGTGACTATATACGAAATAATGAAAAGTTTTTAAAAATCTGAAACAATACAAAACTGTAACTATATTTAACTTTTGAAAAGTTCTAACAATACAAAACTGTAACTATATTTAACTTTTAAATATATTTATAGCTATCAGAATTACAAAGTGACAAATTCATAATGATAGCAGGAGACTTTAACACATTTTCTTTAGTAACTGGTAAAGACAAGTTAGAAAAAAATACAGACTGAATATACAGAATACAGAAAATAGACAGTTATAGGGTATATATTCTACCCAGGGACACAAAAACAACTACAAAAAGTGACTACGTTTCTGATCAGAAACTGAATCTCAATCAATGTCAAGGAATCAGTATCACATTTTCTGATACCAATTTTAGAAGCAAAACATACAATAAGGAAAACCAAATCCACAATCTGGAAATTCTAAAACATACTTCTAAATATCTCCCTTTAAAAATAGAAATTAAAAAAACTCTTATATCAGATAATAAAAGTACTATGTCTAACTTTCCTTAAAACTTAAAAATATGTGTGAATTAAAAAAATAATAATAAAGCTTGGACTGGTTCTATGGTGTAGAAGTAAAATACTGTTCAGAGGAAGCCGGATCCTACATAGTGACCAAGGTTCAAATCTCAAGGTACACTGCCTAGAAAAACATGCCAGGCACACTCATGAGTGAACAAGCTGAAGGACTAGAAGAGGGGTACTGCAACATCATCAGATCACGGAGGGCAGTTTTTTAACTCCAGCTCACTTTGTCCATGTGCCTACACATGCTCTATTATGAATACAGAAAAAAGTCAAAAACAAAAAAACAAGGTCATCACCCAACTCAATATATTAGGACATGAGTAATAGTAAGCCCCCACATGCATACCAAAAAGGTAAAAGAATGAATAGACAAAAAAAAAAAAAGAAAGAAAGAAAGAAAGAAAAGAAAGCTAAAAGAAAGGACACAAATTAAAAATGAGTGGAGAAGCTGGCAGGTGGCGTGGTAGTCCCACATGGCCGACTGCAGTTCGAGTCCAGGACCTGGTGGTTTACTTTCACACTTTTTCTCTCTCTCCCCCTTCCTTGGTCAAATTAAGTTAAGTAAATAAAGTTAAATAAAATCATTTTTTTAAAAAAAGTGGGTGAAACTATGGGAGTTGAGACAGAACAGAAAAATCTTTGAAAAAAGTGTTTTCTTTTTTTTTTTTTTTTGAGAGGTTTTTGCTATAGGGCGCATGCGTTCAGACAGAGACAGAGACAGAGAGACAGAAAGCGAGAAATCACCCCCCAGAGGGCATGGCCACGCCGCAATCCTTTCTCCTCCATCCTCCTCTCGGGATCTTGGGCACGCACGCACAAGCACCCGACGTGAGTTTAAGCCACCGGGTCAGAGACTCGAACCGCGGTCGACTACGTGGGAGTCCAGCGACATAGCCATTACGCTAACTGCTGGTCCCAGTGTTGTTGGTTTTTTTTTTAAAGCACAAATAATATTATGAAAGACTGATTAACATTAAAATAGTGCTAATATCAATATTAGGGGCTCTGGATTCCCACATGGCTGTTCGAGTCCCAGACTCGGCGGCTTGCTTTTTCACTTTCTCTCCCTCTTATTCTGACCCTCTCTGGTCAAATTTAAGTAAATAAATAAAGACAGATAAAGTAATTCTAAAAAAAATGTATAAAAGTTACTGGCGCCAAAAGATATATTAAAATGAGCTTTATTTCTATAAACTGCAATTAGAAAATAAAAACTGAAACTATAATTTCATTTTCAAAACACTGAAAACATAAAATACTCATTTAACAAAAGATATACAACATGGGGACCAGCAGGTGACTAATGGTTACATCCCCGGACTCCCTTGTCCACTGCAGTTTGAGTCCAGAACCTGGCGACTTAAAACTCATGCCAGGCACATGTGCATGCGTACCCAAGATTCCAAGAGGAGAATAGAGAAGGGATTGTGGAGTGGCCATCCCCTCTGGGGGTAAATTCTCGCTGTCTTTCTGTCTCTCCAGTGAGTGCATAAACCCAGCAAAAAAAAAAATCTCTCTTAAAGAAAAAAGACACACCATACAGGCTCTCAATGATGTAAACAACAAAATTCCCCTGAGAAAAAAATGTCTGTCTTCCCAAGTAGACCAAATTCTACAAAGTAAAGGTTATTCATCTTTGATGTTTTACTAGTAACCTTTAATACTTACATCTGTTGAATGAATGAGAACAGTTAAGAACAAGCAGGATCCAATGGTATGGAGATACAGGTTGACTAGACTCCAGAATACATACTAGAAATTTCTTAGGAAAAAAAGTATTGGGTAACAAGGCCTTTCAAAAGCCAACAACCAAAGGAATCCACATGCAACTTTATTTTAGAGATCACATATTGGACTCTTTATAATAAAATGAAAATAATTATGTTCTAGGCTGTTTTTCACAAGAATTGTTCAGCACTAGGTTTCTCAGTATAGCACTCATTTTTTAAAAGAATTATTTTTTTATTTCACTTTACTTATGTATTTATTTGTAATTTGGTCAGAAAGGGAGAGAGAGAGACAGAGAGGTGGGGGGGAAGAGAAAGAGGGAGAAAAGGAGGGAGGGACGGAAAGTAAGAAATCAAGTCACCACGTCAGGGACTTGAACCGTGGTTGGCCGTGTGGGAATCCAACTCCCTTAACCACCACGCTATCTGCCAGCCCCCAGTGTAACACTTTTTATTACAGATTATACAGTTCTTTTTCAATTCCCTCATGTTTATTCAACTGAAACAGAAAACACTCAATACTAAAAGTATTAATTGTGTAAGTTACTGCAGCTGAAACATCTTTAAATAACTTTTTTGAGTTTCTGTCAAGAGACAGTAAAGTCAACTGTACTCAGTTATTTAGAGCACTGGGCCAGCTCTGTGGCACAGTGGTAATACCTACTTAAGAGAAGCAGATCACACATGACCACACCATGTGGTCTCGCCACAGTGATCTGGCAATTTAACCTATTTCAGCCTGAAATACGGAGATCCACATGCAGAAGAGCCCGGGATTCCATGTCTTGGATGAAGTGGATCACAACATGACCATGCTCCAGAGTGTGTGTTTCTCTTTCTCTCACATGCACATAACCTATCATAAATATTTTAAACTACTCCAACTTTTTTTTGTTGTTTTTTTTTTTAAAAAAGGAAAATTTAGAGCAAATATAGTACAATTTGGCTGGGAAGTCAGCCCATCATGTGGTAGTTAGGGTGGCTGGACCTGATGTAGCCAAATGCACAGTTAAGTCCCAGACCTAATGGCTTGGAAAACACGCTGGCGTGAACATTCCATACCTGAGGGTTCCTTTCTCTTTCTCTCTCCCCAGCAAACACACAATCCCAAAATTACTCCCAAAAAGGTAAAATAAACTTAAATTTAAAAAGCCTGGTGGGGATTTTCATTAAAAGAACAGTGTCTAGTAAACAGTATTTAGTAGCTACAGACTGCATAAGCAGAATTTTATGCATAGCGGACCAGAAGATGGCATAATGGTTTCACCACTGGATTCCCAGGTAGTTGATCACTGTTTGAGTCCCAGAACCAGCAGCTTGAAACTCACACTGGGTGCATGTGTGAGTGTGCCCAAAATCCCAAGAGGAGAATGGAGACGGGATGGTTGCATGGCCATAACTCTTGGGGAATGATTTCTCACTTTCTGTCTCTCTGGGAACCACACAGGTGCAAAGTCTCTCTTAAAAAAAAAAAAAAAAAAAAGAAAAGAAAAGAAAAAACAGATTTTTATGCACAGAATTTCAATTTGTAGTAATAAGATGAAAGAAAAAAATGGTAGTAACTAAAGGTTTTACCAGCATTCATATGAAGTTTTAAGGTTTTGGATTCTTTTTCTTTTCTTTTCAGGTTTTATCTGTAGGTCACACTTATTAGAGAAAGAAAGAGATAGAAAGTAAGAAATCACCCAAATAAAGGAGGATGGCCACACCATAATCCCTTCTCTTCCATTCTAATCCTGGGATTTTGGGAATGCAAGCACACGTGCCAGGTGTGATTTTCAAGATGCCAAGTACAGGACTCAAACTGTGCAGTAGGTCATGTGGGAATCCAATGTTCTAACCACAACTCAACCTGCTGGCACCAGGATTCTTTTTCTTAATTGATGGGTAGAGAAAAAGAGAGAGAGAAAACGCATATCTCCCAGTGAAGTAGTCACGCTGCAATCTTCTTCCTTCATTTCTCCATCATATTGGGATTTTGGAAGTGCATGAACACATCCCTGGCACATTTTTCAGGTCACTGGGAGCCAGAATTCAAACCGCAGTCAGCCATGTGGGTTCTAGCTCTTTCTGCAAAAGACATGAGCAACAGGGCCAGCCCAGCATTCATATAATTTCATGTGTAATGGAAAACAATGCCTATCTTTATAAAAATACATGTAATGGCTTAAGTGGCACTTCATTGTACCTTTAATGTGTAGACATAAATATCTAACTTCCCTCTTTAAAAACGAGTTCTCAATACCAGAAGCACTAGCTTCTCAAAGACAAGATTTTTTTTAATGAGCTCTATCCCTTAGTGTCTAAACATGTAGCCTGCTCGCAAATGCCTACTAAATAAAGATTTAATTCATGATTTACCTTTCCAACTTTCTCTCATGTCCTGTACTGAGCTGTGCCTCCCAAATTTTAGTTATTTCAGATTCCTTCAATATATTATAATTCTCTATACTCTGAATGCCTTCTAGACCTTACTATGAAATCCTAAAAACCAAATTCACCCTGACTTTATTTATTTTGGAGAGAGCTTTTTGTTACAGGGCATGTGTGCTCACTGGAAAAACAAAGACAGAAAGTGAGAAATCACCCCCCTGCAGGGATGGCCATGCTGCAAACGCTTCTCCTCCATTCTTGTCTCAGGATTTGGGGCTCGCATGCACACACGCCTGGCCTGAGTTTCAAGCCTTTAATGTATGGACCTTGAACCACAGTCAGTCATGTGGGAGTCCAGCGACGTAACCTCTGCTGATCCCTCATCTTGACTTTATACTTCTAATCAAAATGATATTTACTAGGAAAAGAGTTTTTTTTTTCCCCCCAATTAAATAACATTTTGAGTTTTTCAGTTTACAAATAAAACTCTAAAGATCTGATTATCAAATATTCTACCCAGAACACCACAAATTTAAATCAGGTACCATGATTTAATACGATCATATGGTTTATATCCTATGATATGTGAAAAGGTCTTAAAGTATTGAATAATTGGGGTAGGCAGTTTCTGACATGCTTCCCAGTAGTCTCTGCCTCCAGGAATTCAGGCCCTTACATAATCTCTACCCCATAACTTGACTGTAGGCTGGACCTAATGAATGACCGACTTTTAGACAACAGAATTCAACGTGAAGGTAACATGACACTGCTTCTATTAGGTTACAAGACTGTAACTTCTGTCTCCCTAACTACTGCCCTCAGCTTGTTCACTTGGATGAAGCAATACACCTTGTGGGAATAACCCCAGTGGGAAGGAACTTGAGTGTCGCCTCTGACCAACAGCCAGCAGGAACTGAGGCTCTCAATCCAACAACCTTTGGACTGAATTCTGCCAAGAACTGTGAGTTTGGAATAGCTTTCACCAGTCAAATCTTCAGATGAGACCCGTGGCCCAGCCTTCACCACAGCTTTTTGAGGCTGAGGACCAGCCAGGCTATGTCCAGATTCCTAATGTATAGACATTGGAAACTGTGTATCTTTTTTTTTTTGGAGAGGATTTTTTTTTTTTGCTGTAGGACGCATGCGCTCACCAGAAAGACAGAGAGGCAGAAAGTGAAAAATCACCTCCCAGGGGGGATGGCCAAGCCATAATCCCTTCTTTTCCATTCTCTTCTCAGGATCTTGGGCACCCATGCACACGCACCCACCATGAGTTTAAGCCATGGTGTCAGGGACTCGAACTGCGGTTGACTACACAGGAATCCAGTGACATATAGCCAATATATCAACTGCTGGTCCCGTAAACTGTGTCTTTAAAGCCACTGAATTTTGGAGAAATTTGTTAAGTAGAAAGAGGTAACTAATTTACTAACTCACAAAATACTCATTTGATCCATTAATAGCAGGGCTTTAAGTATGTATTGGGTCACTGGGAAAGTCATGATACATTTTTCATTTCCCGCGACCTAATAGTATTAGCATAAATCCACAACTATCAGGGAAAGTGGCTATGGTATCATTTCCTCACCTCATTAATAATCCCTGAGCAAGCAGGGTGAAATTCATGAGATATTTATAGATGAAAAAATGTTTAAGCCACTCCAACGAACAGGGAAAGTCAGTTAAACATCTTAATTTACTATGAAAAACAAACCTTTTTCCCCCCCAACTTTATATAAAGTGTGTGTGCTCACTGCAGAAGGAGACAGAAGTGAAAAAGCAGCCACCAGGGAGAACAACCATACTAAAATCCCTTCTCTTCCAATGTCCTCTCTGGATCAGGGGCATGCACACAACCATGTTTTTTTCAAGTCCCAGGTTTGGGACTCAAACTGTGCAGTCAAGCATGTGGGATCCAGCCACCTTAACCATCATGCCACCTGGCTGGCCTCTGAAGAATAAATCTGACCTTCAATACCTCAAGTTTTATTTTTGTTACACAGTATTTTCTTTCATTGGACATAGGTATTCTAAATTAATAAATTACATGTAATGTTTAAAATTTTTTTTTAATAGAGATTTTTGCTACAGGGTATATACACTCACAAGAGAGAGAAAAACAGAAAGGGAGAAATCACCCCACCCCCCCCAGGGGAGATGGCCACACCACAATCCCTTCTCCATTCTCCTCTCAGGATTTTGGGCACACACGCCTGGCATGAGTTTCAAGCCATCAGGTCCAGGACTTGAACCACGTGGCCACGTGGAAGTCCAGCAACATAACCATTACACCATGTGCTGGTCCCTAAAATAAGTATGAAAACAGAACTAACTCAAGAATTTAAGTTCTTAAAACCTAAAACATTTTACAACCACAAAAATTTTTAAAAGGTTTTGCCACAGGGCGCTCACCAGAGACAGAGATAGGGAGGGAAAGTGAGAAATCACCCTCCCAGGGGGATGGTTACACCACAACCCCTTCTACTCCATTGTCCTCCTGGGACTTTGGGCATACAAACACATGTGCCCAGCATGATCTTCAAGTCAACAGGTCTGGAACTCAAACTATGTGGGAGTCCAGCCTGAACCACTCTATCACGTGCTTGTCTCATAACCACATGTTAAATAGAGGTGTGCCTGGGTACCGTGGGAAATTAGATCTAGGATCCCTATGGATACCAAAATCCAGATGTTCAAGTCCTTTATATAAATCGGAGTATTTGCAAATAACCTATACATCCTCCTATATACTTTAGTTCCTAGTATAGTATAAATACTGCATAAATAGCTCTCACACTGGATTAAGGAATTACAGTAAGGAAAAAAAAAAGTGTACACATGCAATTACAAAACAACCATTAGAGGCCTAACTACACAGTACACACCAGCAACAACCAAACACTGTAGACACCAGAGACAGTGTGAGAAAAGGGTGGGAAAGGGCAGAGGGCCAGACACAGGGCAATCAATCAATAAATAAATAAGAAACTAGAAATGGGAAATTAATGATAACATGCATGATTAAACTACTATGCAGTCTATTCTAGATGGGAAACCACATTTGGTATGATGTGATGATGCTTAGGGGATATATGTAAATTAATTAATTAAAGTTTTAGGAGGAAAAAAACACAAAACTGTTTTTATTGAAATTAAAAAAAAAAGAAAAAGAAAGCGTATTTGATGACTGCAGTAAGCTATATACCCCCAGCTAGGTGCTACTTTATAGTATGTTCATTCTTCTCTCTGATATTTATGCCTAAAGTCAGACTTGTGTTCATGCATATGTATATATCAGCTGCGCTTGCTATTGGAAATATTTAGACAATTAGGTTCATTAGATCATCAATTCAATGGGGGAAACAGGTATAGAAAGCAACCATGGATACCAGAGACAATGTGGGTGGAGGGTGGGACACAGCAGAGGGTGAGGGATAGGGAATCAAGGATGGCAAAAAAAAGCAAAATATACAGGAAATAAGAAATGGAAAGTTATTTGTTGATAACACATATGTTGATAAGAATTGACTGAGCCAATATACAGTGTATTCTGGATGGAAAAATCTCATTTTGTATGCTGTAATGATGTACAGTGAATGAATATAAATAAAAAAAAATTATAAGACTCTTCGGCAGCATGAGACATAACACAGCCATTAACAACAATCTGATGAAAAAATAAAAACAAGTCAGTATCATAAAATATTAACTGAAGCATTATCTCTTTTCTCAACTGGCTCATAAAAAATATTTACCAGGACCAGCAGTTAGCGTAATGGTTATGTGGCTGAACTCCCATGTAGTCAACCACGGCGGGAGTCCCAGACCAGGTGGCTTAAACTCATGCAGGGCGCGTGTATGTGCATGCCTAAGATCCTGAGAGAAGAATGGAGGAGAAGGGATTGCGATGTGGCCATCCCCCCAGGGGGTGATTTCTCACTTTCTGTCTCTCTGTCTTTCCTGTGAGTACACGTGCCCTATAGCAAAAACCTCTCAAAAAAAAAAAAAAGTTTACCAGACTCAGAATACACTATTATTGTATTAAAAAATGGAAGCATCTTGACTATTCAAAATACCACTGAATGTTTTTAATCAGAGAATTACACATACAAACACACACTCAAGTTTATGGTACCGAATATATTACACCCTGGACTCAACTATTTTCTAGAGAAATGTACTTCAAATTTACAGGATCAAAACATTTTATATACTGAACTTTCTACCTTTTCATTATAATTAACCTACCCAGCAACAAAGAACTACAACCATACAGCAGTTTACCAAAGGGTAATCAAATAGACTTCTATTCGCGTTATTAAAAAATAAGCACAAAACTAGGGCCAGAAAGTGATGTGGAGATTAAGGAGGCTAGAACCCACATAGCCAACTGAGTGGTTCAAATCCTGGACTAGTGGCTTGAAAGTCATGTCAGGCATAGGAGAAAGAATTGCAACTTGGCCATCCCCATAGGGAGTGATTTCCCACTTTCCTTCTCTATCTCTCTGTCTCTCTCCAGTGAAGCACACACCCTATAGCAAACCCCTTAAAAAACAATTTATGAAACTGCCAAGGTAATGCTTACTACTGTCAGGTAATGCTTACTACTGTCATAGGTATAATTGATGAAGTAATTTCTTTTTTAAAAATTTCTTTTATTTCAATTTCTTTTATACATTCAATCACGTTATTTAGCTTGCAAAGTGAATTATTTCAACATGCGTACATTTCTCACCAGTCGACAGTACTATAAAGTTATCTTCAACAGATAATAACCCATTTCTGTGTCCCATAAATGCTTTGCCTCTCTATTTTTCTCCTTAATGTCCTTCCTCAGACTCTACTCCTTCACCCACCCTCTTCCTACATTGTATCTGGTATTCACAACCATTTACTATGTTTTCTTATCCTTTAGTCATTCAGTTTTGGTCATGAAGTAATTTCTCATATGTTAACACAAACTTGGGTACTGAGACAAACTGGACATATTATCTTAATCAGTTATTTCAAATTTTAAAAATAATTGTTATCAGGTGCTAAAATTTAGTCTTTGGAAATATGAAATAATATAATAAAAGAAGGATACATGACTAAAATGCAGATTCTAGAAAATCAAACTATTTAATAGGAATTTTATTAGTAGTATGCCTTGTTTCTAAATAAGCTGCTGTGCTGCACCTCTCCCCTGGGACACATGTAAATGACACATTTTGAAAATTCATCTCAAAGTTATAGACAACCAAACATTCTAATTATTTCTATGTAGAATTAAAAGAGCTATTAAACTAAAAAGGTTACCTCAGATTATGTTTCCTAATCAATTAGAATTTACAAGAATGAAAGAATATAATAGGACCTAAAAGACTCACATTCAGCATGATGAAAAAATTTCAAAAAAAATTCCCCAGTCAAAAGTAGATTCTATGCTATGTAGATAACTTGAACGTATACTGGACAATACACTCTGCACCTTATTTGTTCATTCTTTTAATTTTTAATTATATTAGCTTCACCACAGAAGTAATGCATACACATTTCTTTAGAAGGCAACTAGTAAGTAAAGATCTGTTATCCTCTAAGTTGCTCTAATGGATTGCCATTATAAATTTAAACAGCATACTAATACCCAAGTATTCTGATTTATAAATTTCAGCACCAGCAATTGCGACTGTAGTAATTTATCACAATAAATCTGTTATATCTCACTTCTTTTCCCCTTCCTAAGAGCCACACTACTTCGAGTTCTTACAGTGGCTATGTTTATGACTTTAAATGAAAGCACTCTTTAAGGTACTATTACTTGATATATCATCTTTAAACAATTATGCTACCTCAGGTGAGAAAATACATACATTTCTTCTCTTTAAATCTTTCCTTAATTCTCCTAACAATCTTTCCTTAATATTAGAACGGAATCCCCCATCCATGCCCTTCTTCACTGATATATCTGACACTCAAGATAAGTGTAATTCTCTATCTCATGCCCCTCTACCCTGAAATAATATTTTACATTTGATTATCCAGGGTTATAGATCAGAGAATTCTGATAGTCTGATTCTCCTTCCTTTTAAGATTTTCTCTTTATCCAATCATTTTTTCCTTTCGTTTCAATTTTAAACTATCCTGCTGGTGACTCGGTGAGTCCATTCCATTTGAAACTTTTTATCTTTTGGTGCTGGAAATTTTTCTCTAATCATCCTTTTCTTTGATTTGTTTCCCCTTGTACTCTTTTGATACCAAACATCTCTTTCCACATTTTTCTCCTTCTATATTTTCATCCCATTCGCTCCACATTTAGAAAATGTCTATGACCTGTGATATGAAGTTCTAGATCATCACTGGATCTAAAATATGAGCCCTGATTAATCTGCCTGTTCAAAAGGTTATTAATTTGTCTTTATACAAATTCTTTACAACTGGTTTCTAATTAATACGAACATTTTCTGGTTTTCTGCTTTTTTTACACAGGAATCCTTCCTAACACCACAAATTACAATTTTTGTGTTTTAAATTTTCTACTCCCTGAATATTTTAGCAGGTGTGCCTTGATGCTGTTCCACCAATTTTTACTTAACATATATGTATTGAAATTACATGTTCAGGGACCAGCAGTTGGTGCAATGGATTGTCGATGGATTCCCGTGTGGTCGACCGAGGTTCTAGTCCTGGATCCCAGTGGCTTAAACTCATGCTGGGCGCGTGTGCATGCGTGCCCAAGATTCCGAGATGAGAAGGAAGAAAAACGGATTGAGGCGTGGCCATCCCCCTAGGGGATGATTTCTTGCTTTCTGTCTCTCTGGCGAGCGCACGTGCTCTATAGCAAAAACCTCTCCAAAAAAATAAATAAATAAATAAAAATTAAGTGTTCGAAGCTAAGAGTGGAGAACCATAGAAATACTAACTGCCAATCCTCCTGGCAGACTGAAGTGTGTCTCCATTAGCTGACACACTAAAATAGAGGGCTTGACATTCTAAGTTTGCTATAAGCAGAGGATATGACAGGTGGAATCCTCCATAGCAGGAGCCTTCCTAGCTGGCAAGGCAAGATGGGGTACTCCCACTGCCAAAGTAACCAGGAGGGGAGACATCAGTCAATAAAAAAGATCCAGCAATGACAAGAGAAGATGGAATTCACTTCCTAAAGTCTTCCTCTGTCAGAAATAAATTGAAGAGTTATTGAAGAGTTTTTTAAAACATGAACATAGAAATGAACGAAGGCTACAGGAACCATAGGTCTTAACATGAAATTTAGGAATAAGAAACTGCTATATAATAGCTTAGGGAAAAAAATCCTTCCAAACTTAGAAAATGCAAAAAGTTAAGTCAGTATAAGCAGTTAGGATGGCTCAATCCCTCATGGCCAACTACCCAGGTTTGCATCTCAGACCAGAAGCTTAGGAAACCATGCCAGACACATGAGCATGTGTGTCAAAAAACAAACAAACAAACAAACAAACCAAAAGGAGGGAAAAAAGGAGAAAAGATTCTAGTGTGCCAGTGCTCCAACTGAGGGG
>NW_006208547.1:1749884-1775978 GCF_000334495.1 Tupaia belangeri chinensis | reverse complement strand
GGGGTGGGGGGGAGGAAAGGGAGGGAGTAGGGGGAGTGCTTTCTCACTTTCCGTTTCTCTTCCTCTGTCTTCAGTGAGAGCATGAACACTGGCTTTGTTTTAAGTTAAAGAAGAAAATTACAATGATTTTTATAGAAGCAAGAGCCATGATGTGTGGAACTTATTCTCAAATGGTGAAAAAAGTAACAACAAAGCTAAAGGGGAAGAATGCTAGTAAGAAAATCAGAATAAGTTACATGGGTGTTCTACATTCTTCTTTCTTGTACAAATATCAAATTATTTCCAAATAAAAAGATGAAGGAAAAAAAGATTTACCCAGACTGTTGCATGCAGGTATAATTTAATCATTCTACTATATTACCATGACAACAATGCACTTAGCCATTTTCCTTATAGATGGACATTTGAACTGTTCCTAGTTTTTACTACTATTGTGCTTCTAATAACATTCTCATGTAAGTTTTCTAGGATATTTGGGAAGTTTCTCTGATCTCAAAAATGAACTGCTAAGTTGTAAAACACATGAAAATTAAATTTTATAGGAAAAGGCAAATTGCTTCCCAAAGTATGTCTCATTTATACTCTCACATTGTGTAAGAAGTGCTGTTAGTCAACAACCTAATACATACTACTGTCATTCCTTTTGTTTTTTAATTGCCAGAGACAGAGGGAGGGAGAGAGCACACCCAACTGGGACATGGTCATATCACAATCCCTTTTCTACTCCATCCTACTGAAATTGTGGGCATGCATTCACATGTGACTGGTATGTTTTTCAAGACAAGATACCAGGGCCAGGACTTTAATCAGAGTTGGCCACAAGGGATTTGGCTCCCTTACTAAGCCACAGGGCCCCTCTTGATACTGTCATTCATAATTATAAAATATTTACTGTAGTCTTCATTTGCATTTCCTTGATTTGTAATAAGGCATAATATTGTTCTATATACTTACTAGCCGTATGTATTCATCTCTCATTAAATGCCTATCCATATCCCTTTGTCTTTTTCTACTGAGTTATTATCTTTTTTCTTAAACTGATCCATTACAATTCTTTAACATATTCTTGAAGCCTCATTTCTGCTCTTCCCAAAAACATGTCTTTCTTAACATTCTTTAAAGCAGCTTTTGGAGCCAGAAAGTGGCATGGTGGTTAAGGGGACTGGATCCTACATGGCCGACTAAGTGGCTGAGTCCTGGCCCTGGCAACTTGAAAAACAAGCTGGGATCAGTTGCACTTAATGTGCCCAAAATTCCAAGAGGACAATGAAGGAAAAGGGACTGCAGTGAACCCATTACCCTGGGGAAGATAGGGGATTTCTCACTCTCTCTCAAACAAGTATACCTTTCTCTCTCCAACAAGTATACAGACCCTGTAGTAAAAACTTAAAAAAAAAAAAAGGTCTCTTTTGGACATCTCCATAGTTCAGCAATGAAGTATTAGTCCAGATTTTATTTATTATTCCTAAAGGACACAAGCTCACCAGACAGACACACAGAGAAAGGAACACCCCCCCACCCCGCAACAAGGTGTGGTCATACTGCTATCCTTTTTTCTCCATCCTGTCAGGATTTTAGCCATGCACACACAGGTTCCTGGTATGTTTTCCAGGCCACAAGGGCCAGAATTCAAACCAACATTAATGCAGAGAGCCAGCATTCTATGCAGAGCATTTAACCACTGCACTATGGGGACAGACCTAAAGCATCTTTAGATGAACAGATTTTTAATGTACTGAGATTTATCCTATCTTTTCTAATGATTAGTGTTGTTTTGGTCTTGTTTAAGAAATTCAACTTTACCCAAGGTCCCCAGAGATAGGCATCTGGAAAACCATGACCTTCACATACCAGAAGTTTGGAGAAATTTCAGCTAAACACAAGACAAATTGTTATATACAACAACTAACTGCAAAACCACACTGAACAAAAGTAGCCAGTCATAAAAGGTCATACACTGTGTTATCTCACTTATATATTATGGAAAATTTTTTATAAGAATAGCAAACAGATCAGTGGTTGGCAGGAATTAGAACCATACTTAAAGGGGTACACCAAGGGTATTTATACTCTTACTCTGTAAATGTTTTTAAAATGAGATGAAAAAGAAAAAAATTTCTAAAAATGGTAATTATAACAGGCACAGACTGACTTTGAATAGTCATCATACACTCAATAAAATGAAGACGAACTTTGGATCAAGGAATGTAGGCAAATAAAAACCAATCAATCAATGGGAACCAGCAGTTAGCGTAATGGGTATGTCGCTGGACTCCCACGTAGTAGACCGCAGTTCGCGTCCCGGACACGGTGGCTTAAAACTCACGTGGGCGCGTGTGCATGCATGCCCAAGATCCCGAGAGGAGAATGGAGGAGAAGGGATTGCAGCGTGACCATCCCCTCTGGTGTTGCGGTTTCTCGCTGTCTCTAGGTCTCTCTCTGTCTGTCTGGCGTGCGCACGCACCCTATAGCGAAAACCTCTCCAAAAAAAAAAGAAAAACAATCAACAGAGGTAAAGAAAGAGTGAGACATGACAATATGAGAAAGCCAATATAGTCCACCCTTTGTATCCTTTGGTTCTGCATCACACAATCAATCAACTCCATATTCATAGATGTCTGTTATATGAAGGGCCCACTGTCACTGAAGACCTCGCAAATCACAGTATCAACATGAAGCAAACGCAAATAAAGAAAAAAATAATAAAAATAAGAACCAATGGCACTCAAGGATAAAGATTCAACATACTTATTGACATAAAAGAGAAAACATAAAAATGTGACCTATAGACTAAGAACTAAAGAAAATAAAATACAGAGACCCATTTTGTACACATCCCACACATTTGTTCATATTTCAAGAATAAAGTTTTCTGTACACTCAGAAACAGTATTTATAAACACGGAAAATTCCAGCTGGCCTCTGACTTCTCCATAATACTAGGTCTTCAGAAAAGTCAAGAAGCATGATGACCCAATACACAGAAACAATAGACGGCCTAAGCACCATACATACCAAGTGTGATCCAACATGGCCAATCAGGGTTCAATATGTGGCCAGGATCCCCACAGGATGAAAGAAAATGGATTGCAGCATGACGAGGACCAGTTCCTGGGTACTCATACTCTCTTTCTGACCCCTACCACACACAAGTGCATATGCACTCAAACATAACAAAAGAAAAAAATTACAAAAAAACAAAAACTGTAAAGCTAAGGTTACAGTATTTTACATAAAAAAAAAAAAAAAAAAAAAAAACTCAAGAATTCTACCACCAGCTAAAATGGGCCCTCAACCCCTTGGGCCACAGACTAGTGCCAGTATACGGTCTGGTGGCACCTCCCCTTATACCGGGCTGCATAGCACCAAGTAAGCCAAGTTTCACCTGTGTTTGTGGCCATTCCCCACTACCCACATTGATGCCTGGGGTCGCCTATCAGATCAACAGCAATGCTGGATTCTCAGGTAATGTGAACCCTACTGCGTAACTTTTTCACTGTACAGTGCAATGCAGTAGTTGTGGAAATGAGGTACACAGTGGATGTGATGTGCTTGGATCATCCTGAATCCAAGCCCATTTCCCACTTCCTGCCCTAATGAGGCCTGTACCTGGAGCAAGGGTTCCACTGTGCTAAAATGTCTTCACATAACACAGCTAAAGAACACCTTGGGGGGCCAACCCATGGAGTGGTACTTAAAGTGGATGGATCTCGGGACCAGTAGTCAGCGTAATGGCTATGTTGCTGGACTCCCATGTAGTCGACCATGGTTTGCATACTAGACCTAGTGGCTTAAAACTCACGCCGGACACGTGTGCATGCGTGCCCAAGATCCCAAAAGGAGAATGGAGGAGAAGGGATTGCGGCATGGCCATCCCCCCTGGGGGGTGATTTCTCGCTTTCTGTCTCTATGTCCCTCTCTCTCTGTCTGGCGAGCACACGCGCCCTACAGTGAAAATCTCTCCAAAAAAAAAAAAAAAGAACAAAAGGGCTTAAAATTTGTGACTCCCGCATGTCTGTCTAACCAATTTTCACAGCTTATATTTCTCCAAGTGTCTTAAAATCAGCACATCTCAAAAACAAAATTTGTACCTTCATTCTTTCAGTATCATTTCTACTGATGCACTGTTTGTAGTGGCAGTTACAATATAACCCAACTGCTCAGCTCAAATATTGGGTTATCGGAAGTTATGACAGATTTTTGCACAGAAAAACAGAAAAATCTATCATGACTTCCAATGACCCAAATCCTTAGTAGCAACTTTTGATTCTATTTCCCTCATTTGCTACAGTTAAATGGAAGAAAATTCTATTCAGCAATCCATTTAAAAGTATAGCAGATCCTGGGACCGGCAGTTGGGTGTAATGGCTTTGTCACTGGACTCCCATGTGGTTAGAGCACCAGACATGGTGGCTTAAACTCATGCCGGGCATTTGTACATGCGTGCCCAAGATCCTGAGAGGAGAATGGAAGAGAAGGGATTGCAGCATGACTGGTGGTGATTTCTTGCTTTCTGTGTCTCTTTTTTTTTTTTTTATATGTTTTTGCTATAGGGCGCGTGCACTCACCAAAAAGACAAGGAGAAACAGAGACAGAAACAGGGACACACGCACACACGCCCAGTGTGAGTTTAAGCCACCGGGTCCGGGACTCAAACCAGAGTCGACTACATGGGAGTCCAGCAACATAGCCATTACGCTACCTGCTGGTCCCTGTTTCTTTCTTTTTCTTTGAAAGATTTTTTGCTACAGGGAATATGCACTCACTGGAAAGACAGAGAAACAGAAAGCAAGAAATTACCCTCCAGGGGAAATGGCCACATCACAATCCTTTCTTCTCCAGTCTCTTCTCGGAATTTTGGCCATACGTGCACAAGTGGCCAACATGAGTTTTAAGCAACGAGGTCCAGGATTCAAACTGGGGTCGACTACATGGGAGTCCAGCAATATAATCATTATGTCATCTGCTGTTTCCAACTCAAAGCAAAGTTTCTAACAATTCAGTACACTAGAATCACTTGGGGTATTTGTTAAAAATGTACATTTACCAGGTCCCTTATCAAATGGTATCAAGAATTTACATTTTTATGAAACCTAAATTATCATGGCCTCTAAGGTTTGGAAACTACTGCTCTAGGATCATTATTTCAACATTATTTACCACTAAGGAATGATAGTGGAACAAAATCTTTCTGCTGCATACAACCAAGAAGCCACAAAATATAGTCATGCACCACATAGTGATACTTTAGTCAATGACGAGCCACATGTAAGACAGAGGTCCCATGAGAAGAGACTACATCATATGCTCTGAGTGTGTAGTACGTACGTTACACCACCCAGGCTTATGTAAGTACGTTCTATGATGTTCTCTCAACAATAAAACCACTTACTGCATTTTTCAGAATGTACATTAAGTGATGCCTAACGACTGCATTTCAGTTCACACACAGAAACAAACCAATGATATCTTACATACAAATAAAGTTAAATTAAGTTCCTTCTCTTTCTTGCTTTCTACACAGCTGCTTTCCACAGTAGCAAACATCATATATTGTAGGAGCTTCTAGTTATACCATTGCAGCTTTTCTAAATAAATGTAAATATATTACCTATGAAAAAATACATCCATTCTCTTTTTCCAACTAACAGTAGGACTCCAACTTTATATTATATTAATAGTTTACAACAGCCTATATTAGCCTGTGTGACACTGTAATATTCTGGCCAATATGACACAAATGTAAATAGTGTGTATAATTCCGGGAAAGTCACCCTGAGACTCAGAGTACATTACAGAATGAGAAATCAAATTCTGCAGTCCAATTCTACTAAGTCTTTCAACTCTAAGCTGCCTTCCTTAATTCAAGTCCTCATTTTATTTTTGTTCAACTGCTTTAACTATAAAATTATAAAAATACTTCAGGAATTTTCTGTTAAAATCTATTTCTCATAAATATTAAATGGATAGTCAAACATTTACTGAAAGCTGTTGGTTTCAAACTCCAAACATATTTTCTCATAAAATGAAAATGAAAGATTCATTAGAATCCCTGGACAATTTACAAGTCTGTTTAGTTATAAATGCTGAACTCATTCAGCTTTAACACTGAAACTTATCTGAACTTTATCACCTGAGGATAAGTGTGAAGAATAGACAAGAAGCAAACTCAGCATAAGTTATCCTTGGCAAAATTTTAAAAAAATGGAATGACTCAAAATGTACACAGAGACTCCTTTAAGTATGTCTGTAGAGTTGTTTCTTAATCTATGTTGTTGGTTTCCTTCAAAATAACGTTCTTACACTCAATATGTAATATTAAGAGGCATTAAAGAATACCTACCCATTTATCCCATCTCCAACAGAAAAAAAACCTACACTCAAAATGACTATGTTCTTACCCTACGCATGGCTTCCTCCTCTTCTTGACGCTTCTCATAATGTGCAAAGTCATCAAAGATTGAGGTGGTATGCTTGAAAGTTGCAATTATTTTAAGCACTTGCTTAGCTTTTTCTAGGGGTACCTCTTGAGTGTCCCTTGAATTGGTAACTGGTTTGTTGTCATTATTTTCTAAGCGAATGTGCCGTAACTGGTTATTGGGAACATCTTTGACAAAGATCCATTTAACTTCAAATTTGCCCTTCCACTTATCCTGAGACCAGACACCAGCATATGCATTATAGTCCACAACAGACTTCATTTCAGCCACTCCACAAAAATGTCCACTGCCATTCACACTGAAGAGTAAATAGAGTGGGCCCTTTCCATTCAGGGAACGGTAAGCTGCATCCAAACGCTTATTACCATGCTCAGTACTACACCAAATAGAGTACTTAATAGAACGATGTATGTCATCCTCGGAGTAGCTTTTAATTATAAACACACGTCCATTCTTCAGGTTCCAATCAAAGTCTTTGGGATTATAGTTGTTTATGGCCTTTAGCTTCTCCAGCACTGGGTGCACTTCTACACTTGAAGGTGAAGCGCTGACAGGTACAACACCTAAACCAAAGTTTTCACCGCCCGCTCCATTGTTCTGATTGAAGCCTGCTCCCCTGTTCCGAGGAGCAACCCAGCGATTCTGCAGCTGCTGCTGTTGAGGCTGCACTTGGTGAGGCTGGGCCTGTGGCTGAGGTCCTTGTTGCGGTTGTGGTTGTGGTGGCTGAGGCTGCTGTTGAGGCAGTTGGCTTTGCACCAATGGTGGTGGTTGAATTAATGGCTGAGGCTGCTGGATTATAGTTTGAGGAGGCAGAACCGGTTGGGTTGGTGGAGCCTTTACCACTGACCCCTTTTCATCCCAAGTTCCAATATTCATGTTGTGTTTTATAGGAGGTGGTGGCACGGCAGAACCAATTCCCACATTGCCCTTGGGTTTAAGTTTCGGTTGAGGTTTGGCAGGCTTTCTGGCAATGGCAGCCCAGGAGGTTGGTTTAGGTGCTGCACTGCTAACTGGGGGTACACTATTGGTTGCAATGCTAGTCATACCACTGCTGCTCAAGGCTGTACCTACAGTTTTTGTCACTGCAGCTGTCAGGTCACCACCAATTTTCAGTCCAGTCATGCCTTGCTCAATACTACTAATGCCAGGTACCTTACTCAAAGTATCATTGCCAAATCCAGCCTGTCCATCAGTAATAGCTCTCCCAAGAGAACTAGGTGGATAGCCATAACTGCTACTATAAGCAGAACTTTGTGTTGATTGTCCCTGAGATCCACTTGTCCCCCATGTAGAGAAATCAGCATTACCAGGAAAAAAGTTAAATCCATGTTGACCAAGAAATGGAGGGGTATTTCCTAATGCCCCAGGTTGACTAAACACACCATCTGGTATATAATGATGTTCTCCATTACTCATTTGTCCATAGGTTGTCAGATATGGCATAGGCTGGTCTCCAGCCGTGGACCATGCTGCTTCCCCAAGAGAATATGGAAATCCAATGGATGGAGCATAGTAACTAGGCATGTATGGATCTGACATTGGTGGATAGCTGTTACTCTGCAAAACAAAAAAGACAGCAATCAGTAGCGAAATGCTCTTTTATGGGGAAAAAGACATCTAAAAGATTAAAATCAAAAAATATTAAGTAAGTTTTAAAAAGTATCTGTTCTAGATAAACAAAATTAAAATTCCAAACGCAAACTTATTAACAAAAATATCTGATGAGTATTTATACTTTTAAATATTTCTTATAAAATTATTCACAATGCTTTTAAGAGAGAGGAATAGGGGTGGGCTGGAAAAGTATTTTTGTTTGAAGAGCCTCATCTCTGGCAATTTTAAAACACCTTAATTTGGAGACCAGCAGATGGCATAATGGTTTCGTCACTGGACTGATTCCCACGTAGCTGACTACAGTTCTAGTCCTAGGCCTGGTGGCTTAAAATTCATACTGAGCACGTGTGCGTGCATGCCCAAAATCTCCAGAAGAGAATGGAGAAGGGACTGCACCTGCCCATCCCCCATAAGAGGAGGTGATTTCTCACTTTCTGTCTCTCTGGCAAGCACATGCTCCCTATAGCAAAAATCTCTCATTAAAAAAAAAGAAAAGAAAAAGAAAAAACACTAATTTCTACATAAAGCTCATTTATAAATTTTGCAGACACAAAAATCATTTAAATCCAGGTATATTTTAACCAACTGATGCAATCAAAAATTTACATGTAAGGATTAAATAAATCTGGAAACCAGGTCAAATACAGGAATGGTATCAGTTTATCTATGTGATAGAATCCATTTCAATAGATAATTTTTGTACTCTTACTAAGAAAAAATAAAAAGGAGAAATTCTCATATTCTAAGAAAATAAGATTCAAAATTATGCCTCTAACAAGACCCAAACTTGTTTTTTGTTTACCCTAAGTTTCTTGAAATAGAATTTTTAACCCATTTTTCCTGCTTTTAACTCTCTTGGGGGCTATTCTATGACTGTTTTTCCACTTGAGAAAGCTTGTCAATATAAATGTGTGACAATAGCATCATACTATTACTACCAAGAATTAATTTTTAGATTATTTTCTAAAAGCCTACTGAAAACTATTACCAATATGTTACTTGCAATAATACATCTTGCAACTGTTATAACTATTCACTGTCTATGACAATGCTAATCTAAAATATTGTCTTTTGAAATGATTCTGATATAACTAAAAGAAAAAAAACTAAACAGAGGTTGCATTTAAGTTAATAATTCTGACGAAAATTTTGGATACTGCTAGTAAAACTTAAATTTAAAATTAAAAAACAAAAACAAAAAACCAATTCTGTCATTATTGTTTAATGAAAAAAAATTTAACTATTTTTTAAATATACTCGATATCAAGTATATTTTACTATATTCAACTATATTCAAAAATGCAGGGCCAGCTGGAGGTGTGCTAAAGGTGGCTGGATCTCACATGGCCAACTAAGCAGTCCAAGTCCCAGACCCAAAGGTCAGAAAAACACACCAAGCATGCACACATTTGTGTGTGTATGTGTGTGTGTGTGTGTGTGTGCGCGTGTGCATGCTCATTCAAATTCCCGAAAGGATGGAGAATCGGAGGAGGGACTGTGAAGCACCTTGCCATGAGGGAGTAGGGGAGACATGCTTTCTCATTTTTCCTCCTTTCCTCCCCTCCCCTCATTCCCCCCCCTTCTCTCTGCAAGTAAACACACCCTCTGGAAGGGAAAGAAAAATAACTGGATATTTATGTGTTACTATTTACTAATTTAGTTCAACACATTCTTTCGTTATATCAGGTAATTTCTACTAACTATAATTGAAAATATACTCAAAGCATGATTACAGTAATAGTATGAAAGGAATTAAAAGCACCTTATTTTTCTTTGCGCTGTAGTTTTACACTGTGATCCTACTGCCTCAGTCCCCCATACAATGCGAACTACAAGCACTTGCCACCATATTGGCCTTTCAAGATGGGCTGGGAATTGAACCCCTGCATGTGGCCTCAGCCTGTCCTGGCAGCAGTGTCTACTACCATGTGCTACTGTGGTCTGGCTTTAAGAGCATTTTTGGAACTACCACAATAGTAGCATCACTACAATAACCAATGTTAGAAAGATGTACTTGCTGCTGTATGTAAATACACCTAACAAGTATCTGAGGGAAGCTCAAATACACTAACAATGATTGATTCTTAATAAATAAAAAAAAAGGAATTAGAAATAGCAAACTTTAGAAGTCACGATGATACACACATACACATATACATACACAATTCGTTCACTAAATATCTGCTAAAAACAAAGTACTCAGTGCTTCATACTAATAAGTCAGACATAAAATTTTTTAAAAGTTAATAAAAATGAACAGTTCAGCCAATATAAACAAACATGTATAGCTGACAAAAAGATAAGTCTTCATTTTAATTTAAAGCTAAACATACTCTTCTACTTCTATTTTCTGTATTTACTTCAGCTACTTACCAAATGCCTACCTTGTGAAAAACACTGACAAAAGATACTTATTCTAAAAGAAAACCTACAGTTAAGTGGAAAAGACAAGTACCACAGGGAGATAAATATATTTCACATTGGGAATAGTAGCAGAGCTGGGCTGAGAATGAACGTAAAAGGTTTTAAGGTTTGAATTTTGAATGATGCATTGAAATTTGGACTCACTAAGTCTTTATATGTGGAACGGAAAAGCAGGTCAAGCAGGAAGTTTCTAAGTTCATTCTTTACAACAAAATATTCACAAAATTATACTCATATTTGTATTATTCTTATTTTAGTATGTGCTCCGTTTTTTACAATTTCTTACCAGACAGCTTTGGGGGGAAAAAAATGCACTGCTGTCCTATTGCAGAGATGCTCAAAGGATCACGACTACCTACAGTCCTGAAGAATACACACACACACACACACACACACAAACACCCCTCAGGTATATGTATACACACACACGTGTATACACACACACACACACACACACACACACATATGCACACAAACATTTATTATAATTTGACCACAAAGGGATAGAGAAAGACAGGGAAATTGAGAAAGCAAGCCACCAGGTCTGGGAACCATCAGTTGGCCATATGGGAATCCAGCACCCTTAACAAATACACTACCTGCCGGCCCCTCAGGTATATTACATAAGTGATCTTCCTCGTTTATTCAAAATTCACTGTTAATCAGTGAATTAATCACTATTTCTCAGTTTTTTCAGTAGTTTTAGCTGAATGGTATTTTTTTTCCTCTTAGTTCTATAAAAGTAACTTAAGCAATCTCCTTTTAAAAAGCAAGGTCTTGGGACCAGCAGGTGGAGTGGTGGTTAAGGCACGGGACACTCCCACATGGTAGACCATGGTTGAGTCTCAGACCTGGTGGCTTGCTCGCTCGCGCGCGCGCTCTCTCTCTCTCTCTCTCTCTGTGTGTGTGTGTGTGTGTGTGTGTGTGTCTCAGCTCAAATTAAAAAATAGATGAATGAATGAACAAATAAAATAATTCTTTTAAAAAAAATCAAGGTCCTGGTTCTAGCAAGAAACTCTTCACAGCTGAAAAGGTATGACTATACTACTTAATAATCAATCATTTTGGGATCAGTGGGTGGCACAGTGGTTAAGACACTGGAATCCCACATGGCCAAACAAACCCACTGACGTGAAAATCATGTTGGGCACATGTACATGCATGCCCAAACTCCCGGGAGAATGGATAAAAGAGGACTGTAGCACGGCCATCCTCCTGGGGGAAGTGATTTATCATTTCCCCTCTTACTGTCTGTCTCTCTACAATGAGCATACATGCCTTATGGCAAAAGTCTAAAAAAATACAAAAATCATTTTGAATTAGTAGAGTTTCAAGTATGACTTTGTATTAACTGTAAATTAATGTATGTTTTGCTAAATACAAATGTTTAATTGTTAGCTAAGTGGAATAGCAATTAGAAGAATGTACCTTGGTAGGAAAAGGAATAGAATTTCCACTAACTGATGGAAAACAGTAATTCAAATCTTACTTTTACCTTTTATCTGAAAGTTGGTTAAAATGATAGATGTAATCAACTTTACAATTTATGTGCAGCCTTTAGACTATTCAAAATTTGGAAATTGTTCAAGTGAAATTTTACTGTTTTCTTTAAAGGTATCTTACCTTTAAAAGTAATATGAAATTTCCTACTTCCCCATACATCAAAAAACTGGATGGCAAAAAATAACAGTAATGTGTAAGCGTAAAAATGATACAATATTGTATCATTATGATACAATACAAATGATACAATAATCACCAGACAGTTAAAGGCATTTGTGCAAACAGAGTCCTAGGCCCTTTACTCATAGCACAAACACAGAGGTACTATCTACAGAGGTCATCTAATACAGTGCCAATGTGAAGCCATGAGTCACCTAGGTTTTAATCCCAACCCAGGTACTCACCAGCTACATGTAAAAAGGGTAGGTTACCTAGACTCTCACTTGTTTTCTCATCTATTCAAAGGAAATAAAGAGACAGTGTCTAAAACATACTAAGCACTCAACAAATAACAGCTTTATTTCTTAATATAATCTAACTTGACTCTTCTAACATGTAAATTAATTGCCATACATGGCACAATTTCAAAACGAGTCAGCCATAAAGAGCATAGTAATAATGTAATGTACTTAAGTAGTTTCAAGGATATGGAATCAAGTCTTTTCTCTCCACTTTGCCAGTGATCTCAATGGATTATTTAATTTCTCTTGTTACTTTGTTGATAAAATGAGGATAACACCTGTTGCTCTACTCAACTGTGAATTTTTTAAGGTTTTTGCCATAGGGCTTGTGCCCTTCTCTGGAAGGGAGAGAGGCAGAGCAACAGAGAGGCAAAGTGAGATAGAACTCCCCAGGGGCAATGGCCACTCCACAATCTCTTCTCCATTCTCATCTGCATTTGGGGCATGCATGCATATGCACCCACCATGACTTTCAAGCCACCAGGTCCAGGACTCCAACAGCGTGGTCTGCCATGTGAAAAGCCAGAGGCCTTAATTATCACACCACCGGCTGGCCCCAATTATGAATGTTTATTAGAAATTATTCCCCCAGGCCATCAAGTGAAGAGGAACTTAAGGTAGTTGGGTCCCACACGGCAAATTTGGTTTAGTACTGGACAGGCAGCTTGAAAAAACGCACTAGACAACATGTGCGTTCGTGCCTAAACTCCTGAGAGGAGAATAGAAGAGATTTGGGTGTGCCCATCTCCCTGGGAGGTGATTTTCCACTTTCTTTCTCTCGCTTTTGCTGGTGAGCCCATGCGCCCCACAGCAAACAAATGAGAAACTACTTTGTTAACTGCTATATCAAAATAATGTGGATCAGGACCAGCAGTTAGCATAATGGCTATGTGGCTGAACTCCCATGTAGTTGATTACGGTTCAAGTCCCAGACCCGGTGACTTAAACTCATGCCAGGTGCATGAAGAGAATGGAGAAAGGGTTGTGGCATGGCCATCCCCTCTGGGAGGTGATTTCTCGCTTTTTTTTTGGAGAGGTTTTCGCTATAGGGCATGTGCGCTCGCCAGACAGACAGAGACAGACATAGAGACAGAAAGTGAGAAATCACATCCCAGGGGGGATGGTCACACCACAATAATCCCTTCTCCTCTCAGGACCTTGGGCACGCACGCACACACGCTTGGCGTGAGTTTTAAGCCACGGGTCCGGGACGCGAACCGCGGTCAACTACGTGGGAGTCCAGCGACATAGCCATTACGCTAACTGCTGGTTCCCGATTTCTCACTTTCTGTCTCTGTTTCTCTCTCTCTCTCTCTCTCTCTCTCTCTCTCTCTCTGCCGAGCACACGCGCCCTATAGCTAAAACCTCTCCCCCCAAAAAACTAATAATGTGGGTCAAGCCTTAACATTCAAGTACTTTTTATTCTCCAATTTGATAATTAAAATATTTTTAAAAAGTAAATGTTCCCTAAATTATAATCATTATTCCTAGGCCTTGTGATATAGGTCGATTATTTTATAAATTCAGAGGAAACTTCAATAATTAGAAAAAGTTCATGTTTACTATTCTGACCTGAGGACATTTTAATACAACTCAATTATAACAAGTCTCTGAGTTTTACCCATTCCTCCTTCATAATTATCCAAACATACAAGAAAGAGGATTAGACAAAGTCCTCTTTAAAGTTTAAGAAAAACTGGAGTCAGCAGGTGGCACAATGGTTAAGGCAACGGATGCCAATATGGACAACCACAGTTCAAGTCCTGGACCTGGTTGCTTCCCTTCTCATCTTCCCTCTTTCTCTTGTCAAATTAAAAATAATAACAACAAATAAAATTAAGTAAAAGAATTAGAAAAAAATACATTATTTTCCAATAACTTAGAACTTCTGCAGAGAAAAAAAAAATGAAGACTTATCCACCAAGAATCTGAGGAATTCCAAACGGATTAATTAAAATTTAAAATAACACTGGGCCAGCAGGTAGCATGGTAGTTAAGTCACTGGCTCCCACACAGAGAACTTTGAGGTTTGAATCCTGGACCCAGTGACTTGAAAAATATGCTGGACATGTATGTATGTGTGTGTGTGTTTTCAAAATCCTGGATTTCTCACTTTCCTTCCCTCTTTGTCTGTGTCTGTCTGCAGAGTGCACACAACCTGTGGCAAAAAAAAAAAAAAAAAAAAACTAAAAAAAGAAATTTAAATAATATTCAGTATGCTTTTAATGTTCATATATTTTTTCTATTATTGTACTTTTCAAGAAGTATACTTTATATACATACTTATCCATAAGGAAAAAATGTGTTAGGTATAATATTTAACCTATTCATTAACCATGATTCTTCAACTCTCTAATTCTTATCAAGTAATCTAATCCACCCTTAATTTAATAAATACTTAATGAATGTCTACTATGTGCCAGATAATGTGCCTATCACTGGAGACAAACAGAAGAAGAATATGGTCTCTAATCTGGAGCACTTCACAGATATAGTGGGGAAGACATTTTTACCCTACAATGTGATAGGAACTGAACTGAAGTACAAAGAATGCAAGACCAATTACTAGAGTACAAAGAGGAAAAAGTAAATACCTGAGAAATCAGAAAAGATTTCCTAGAATAAATGGCATACATGAAAGAGTACATATGTGTACATGTTTACGTATAAAATATGGATCTAAATACAAAAACTGAGATCACTAAAGAAATACTCATATTATTGGTAAGTACTTCTCCAGGTTAGATGGAGAACACTGACAAAGATGTGGTAAACATGGAAGTGAGGGGGCCAGCAGGTGATGTGGTTAAGGCACTGGATGTGGCAGACTGTAGTTAAAGCTTGCTTTCTCACCTTCCCTTTCTCTCTGATCAAATTAAAATCTAGCAATAATAAATAAAATTAAATAATTGTTTTAGAAAAAGAAGGAACTAGAGGGACATTTGAGGGCATGTGTAGGCTACACCCACTACCATAAAGCTGTGATAACTCTTAACACAATGGTAACACAATTGAGACTTGAATTTTAAGAAGACAACTGAGAGGCAGTATAGTATCACCAGTTAGAAAATCATTCCTACAGGCAGAGAAACATTTTATATTCTTAGTTGTCTACACTACTTCTCTAATAAATATAGCTAGGTATTTATTTTCCCAACTATGCAAACAGATAAACTCAAATTTCAGTTTTCCAATTTATTCCTCAAATTCATATGCACAGATTACATGGCATCTGTGACAGTACCAATTAAAACCTCCTGATCAACTTAATTATCAAAGTGCTCTGAAGAACTATAAAGAACTAATTTTAAGATCTAATATTTACTGTTTAATTACTATAAAATTGTTCCCTAAGAAATGCACCATACAAAAGAACAGGCTACCAGAAGTACAAAGGCAAACAATTTGTTTGCTAGGTCAGTGTACAAAACTTACAAAATACTTGTATAACTTTAAATTTGACAATAATTACTTGAAAGTAACCGCGAATAAATACAGTTTTCATTAATCTGCTATGAGAGTACTTTTTTAAAGTAAAATATAGGAGTCAACACGTGGTGTAGTAGTTAAGGAACTGGACTCCCACATAGCCGACCACAGTTCGAGTCCCAGACCCTTACCTTGCTTTCCCACTTTCCCTTTCTCTCTCTCTCTGGTAAAATTAAAAAATAATAATAACGAATTCTTTAAAAACAGTAAAATGTAATTATATATTTTAACTAGGTAATTATGAGTAACTTAAATTCTTTTAATAATTTACCTTAAGATTTCAGGTCACTTTCAGATTTTCTCTAAAATAAATCCAATTTACTATATAGTCCTGGGACCTACCATGATTTGGGCTAGCTGAAAGGAGGAGAGGGAGACGCTGATATGAAGATGCTATGTATATCTGGGAAGTGATGGGGGGACAGACATCTCTCTAACCTTTCCTACCTCCCACCACCCCCTTGGAAGAAATAAACTTTGAAAAGAAAATTTCATTTGGGCCTACAAAGGTAAAGAACTTCAATTCTTTTTTAAAAAATGTATGGTTTTCCGGGACCAGCAATTGGCGTAATGGCTATGTCACTGGACTCCCACATAATCGACCGCGGTTCATGTCCCGGATCCGGTGGCTTAAAACTCACGCCAGGCACATGTGCGTGCGTGCCCAAGAGGAGAATGGAGGAGAAGGGATTGTGGCATGGCCATCCCCCATGGGGGGTGATTTATCACTTTCTCTCTCTGTCTCTTTCTGGAGAGCGCACACGCCCTATAGCAAAAACCTCTCCAAAAAAAAAGAAGAGAAAAAAAAATGTATGGTTTTCCAACACTTTTAAAAACATTTAAGTGAATTTTTTTGTATTATTTATTCCATAAGTCAAACAAAAAGAGTAACAGAGACAGAACCCCCAACAGGGTCTTCAAACTACAATCCATTCCCCAGATCCAGACTCAGCCAGCCGTGTACCACCTGCCCTGCTTGCTCAGGGGTATCTCCAGTATGCAAACCCGAACTCCAGCCCCACCTTCACATTGTGTCAACCTTACAGGGCATTGCATTTTTCTGCTACACCACTGTCCAATCCCACAAGTAAATCTCACGCAGAATTCCAATTGGAACAGCAATGTTTTCACACTGGTGGGATCCAGGCTACTCTGCCTTGATCTCCCCTAGACAGCCCCGAACTCCCTCTGTGGAATGCCAAACCCCAGCAACAAAAACTTATCTTACTACAAAAACCCTTCTAAGTCCTTATGAGAAATGAAGAACTCCAAAGTATCCATTAGCAAGTAAAACAAGAAGATTCTTTCAAGTAGTGGTTCCTGAGGTGTCTTTTACAGTTCACTAAAATGTCTTAAAAATGAGAATCTGAAGAAATCAGAAAGGCTTCATACTACATCTTAAAAATTCATTTTAAAAATATATACACTTGGGAACCAGCAGTTAGCGTAATGGCTATGTCGCTGGATTCCCACGTAGTCGACCGCGGTTCGTGTCTCGGACCCGGTGGCTTAAAACTCACGCCGGGCGCGTGTGCGTGCGTGCCCAAGATCCCGAGAGGAGAATGGAGGAGAAGGGATTGCGGCGTGACCATCCCCCCTGGGGGGTGATTTCTCGCTTTCTGTCTCTATGTCTCTCTCTGTCTGTCTGGCGAACGCACGCGCCCTACAGTGAAAATCTCTCTCAAAAAAAAAAAAAAAAAATATATATATATATACACTATAACATCAAGTTATAGTGTATATAACTAAAAAAGAAAAATTCAGTCATTTAGCCCAATAAAATTTTCAATTTGATCATGAAGACTATTTTGAGTGAGCATAAATTAAAATTCCTCAAAAAACCTAGGAAACAGTAATAAAAGGGTTAATCACAGTTACTATATAAATCAGAATAAAAGCACTTTTTAATAATTTACACATTTCATGACAAATGATCTACTTTCATAACCGTTAAGTAGAAAAGGAAACCTGTTACTTGGATCATGTTATATTATATACATATATGCACATTTTTTGAAATGAATTTTTTTTTCCTATTTAGAGAAACCATAGCTTCACAGATTCTATCACCAGTTTTTATCCCTCTCCAATGTATGCCAGGAATGTTGCTCAGTAGCCAGGAGGGGATAGTTAGGCAGAAATGATCAAGACACAGATCAGACTAACCACAACCACCACTCTCTACAGTCCTAAAAATAATCCTACGTTCCATAAGTTGGGAACTATTGGGTCATCGTACTTTTCGTTCAAATTTCTCTGTAACTACATGGTTAATTTAATTCATACTATTTGGGTCTCTTTTTTTTTTGTAATTTAAAAAAAAAATCTAGCTTAAAATTTCAGAGTACATTTGTCACATATCTTTTCATTAAGCAAAATAAAAGTAGTTTCATTACATTATGTTTTCTTTATAGAGAAACTGGTTAATTCCGAAAAATGTTTTAAATTTGTTTCTAGCAATGACATATTTTTCATAACAAGCATGGATAGGCGCAAACATGGTATACACATGCCAAATACCCTCATTTTATTGTCTACCAGTATTTAAATCAAATTCCTGTATGTAAATCCTCAAAAGCCACCAGTTACTTGATGTGACAATCTTCCATGTCCACACAATAGAAGCATGTTTATAAAGTCCTTCATTCTGTATCCTAACATTGTTAAGTTACATTAAAATTTTCAGTAAATATCAATGGAATTCAAACTGGAGTGGATTATGAAAAGAAAATACTACAGTTAATCAAAACTTTCAGGCGCAAACTAATGACATTAAAGATTATAATCTTTAATTATAGTTCAACATTCAAAAACCTAAACCATAATTACAAACAGCATTCATCTTCAAATCTCTATATTATATTTCATAATCTAGTTTCCACCACTGATAATTTTTTTGAGAGAGATTTTTTAAATTTTATTTATTCATTTATTTACTTATTCAAGAGAGTTTTGATATAAGGTGTGTGCATTTGCTGGAGAGATCGAGAGAGAGACGTGAGAAATCACCCCTCAGGGATGATGGCCATGCTGCAATCCCTTCTCCTCCATTCTCCTCTTGAGATTTTGGACACGCATGCACATGCACCCAGCCAGAGTTTTAAAAAGCTGGGTCGGGGACTCAAACCATGGTCGACTAGGTGAGAGTCCAGCATCATAACCATTATGCCATCTGCTGGTCCCTCTTTTTTTTTTTCCCTTAAAGAGAGATTATTGCTACAGGGCATGTACACCTGCCAGAGAGATAGAAAGTGAGAAATCACCCCCCGAGGAGGGATGGACATGCTGCAATCCCTTCTCCATTCTTCTCTCAGGATTTTGGGCATGTATGCACACATGCCCGTTCTGAGTTTTAAGCCACCAGGTCCTAGATTCAAACCACGGTCAACCACACAGTAGTTAGTGACATAACCATTATGCCATCCACCAGTCCTGCCACCCATAATTTCTAAAGTATCATGTACCATAAACCTGCAACTTCTATTCACTACTATGCAAGTTTACTACATAAATTAATTTGTTATGGTTAATCTCATGCCACTGAAACATCTATTTGAAAAATCAATACTAGTAAAAGGTTCATTTCCTAAAATCTGAAAGTGTCACAAGACTTACCTGATTTGTCTGGCTACTTAAGTATGGCTCAAAATCATCATCATTTACAGCATCTTTTTGATGAATCGAACCGTTTTGTACTGAAACTAAAAAACATGGTTGCATTAGAGGTGTTGTAATTATCATTATGAAACTCACAGCAAAACCTAGTAACATTTTTAATATTTTTAAAGCAAATTCACAAAAAGCAATGCTGAGTTTTTTTTTTAAGTTAAGAATCCTTTTAAAAAAACCTTTATTTTAGATACAAATATTAATATGCCACAAAAAAGTTAGAAATTCTGTGACCTGTAAGCACAAGATTATATAAACACAAGCCACCTATATAATCCCTCTTACAAATATATAAATATCTCAATTTCAACAGCACAGTGAATAAAATAGTAAAATGTTGGAAACAGTTCCCCAAAGTTGTATTTAAATTTAAATTAACTATTTTAGATAATATCATAGACAACAGAGATCTTTATAAATGCTTTCTACCTCTGTTTAAGTCAATTATTTAATCTAGTAAAAGTAAAGAATGAAATAACTATTTTTGCTCTATAAGTCACAGTGAATGTCCTAAATGTCTCCTGTTAAAGAAAAGTAGTTAAATTCATTTGGAACTGTATCATAAAAAATAAACAGGAGCTCTGTGGCCTGGTGGTTAAGGCAGCCAGATCCCACATGACTAACACATGGTTTGATTCCTGGACTGAGCAGCTTAAGAAATACACAAGGCATATGTGTGTGCATGCTCAAAATTCCAAAAGACAGGATCGATAAAGAAGGGACTGTGATGTGACTATTCTCCATGGAGGGTGCTTTCTCTTCTCTCTCTTCTAACTCATGTTCTCTCTCTGGTGAGTATGCACAACATCTAGCCAAAAAAAAAAAAGGGGGGGGGGGGGGGGGCATAATTCTTAATCAAAAAAGATTTCCACATGAAAGTACAAACAATTACACTTAAAACACCAAGGATAACCATTATTACTCTTGTAACACATAAGAGAAGGAATTGACGGATAATTTAGAATGACACACTTGTTCAGAGATCATTTCCATAAATGCTCTATGAATCTGTTATTCTCTGGATGCTGTCTTACAGCGCTTCTGAGCAGACTCCAGAAGAAAGAAGGTCCTGAATCTAAATCTTAAGTCCATCACTGAGGAGATGAAGGATCTCCAGTGAGTAACTGAACCTCTCTAACCTCTGGACTACTACTCTCTTTGAGGAGGTTATTAATAGTATCTACATTGTCTCATCTGAGTATTAAATAACAGTGTTCAATAATCTTGGATATTATTACACTGACTATTTTAAGATCCAAATATGACTAAAAATTACTTTAGACCCACATAAACAGGGATGAATATGTTACTAGGCTAAAACTTGATGTGGTGACAGTATGTAAATATTACTACTGAAACATACGAGATGAAAAAATTGAAAGTTTTTTATGTCAATCTCTTAGAACACAGTTACTGCTCAAAAGTATCACATCACAAGGTATTATAAATTAAGGTCGAAGGTGATAGGTTTAAGCTGTGTGTTCCTCATAATATAACATTTTTACTACCTCTAATTTTCCCATGAGTTTTATCACCTAAAATGTAACACTGAGTTAACGGTGGGAACAAAGATATGTAAAATTTAGTTCTTTTGCCATCCACTTAGTAGCAATGGTCACTCAAAGTATGATACTACTCTCTGAGGTCTTCAAAAGACACCTCTGATGATACTTCTTTGCCCCTCAGTGGCTACAGAACAATCTGAAGGTAAACTCCATTCTGGTTCTACTTAGGCGGCACATGGAATATGTAGCTTTTTGATAAGGACTGTATCAGGACAAGGGTTGAACTAAAAGTATTCCCTAGAACTTATAGGCACTAGAAATTAAAGTATAGAGGAGGATGCAATAGGTCACTCTCAGTCCCAATATAAGGCTAAGCTAATCATTTCAGTCCAAAGGATTCTGACCTATCTATTCCTTTACCACTAGGCTTTAGTTTTCTTTTATCAAAGGAAGTTGCATGTGATCTATTACCATCTAAAAAATAAAATTCACTATTAGACCATTAAACTAGTACATACTAGCCAATATTTGGCTATTTCAGAATTACATCTATTTCATATCCATCAAAAACTTAGTTCATACTATAATGTCAAAAAGAACCTACTTCACATTTATCTGAATATATTCTAGCATTCTTACTCATTTCTTTTGTTCTATCCTTTCTAGTGCTTACACTGAAAAACTTTATAGGCTGACATTAAAAAATTCAGTATTCTCATACACACTAAGTAAATATACATACATACGCTCTCCAAATTTAAATGTGCATAAATATCTAAAAATTCCTAAAATATACAAGTAGGTAAAATCTAGGGAAAAGATGTTTAATTGAAAGTATTTCACATATACTGACAAGCAAGTTGAATTACAGTGAACTCCAAATAAGATACTAACTAGCCTTTGAGTTTCAGAGGCATACCTTTCTTTTAGGAAATTCAACTGTCTTAAAGACTTAAGGTTTTGAACATTAATGATAATCTAATGTCTTGAAGACTGAAAACCATTAAATAATAATAAAATCCAACTAGTTCCACAGTCTGTAAAAATTCTTCAGGGGAAAAAAGAACAGATGACTTACATGATTCTTCGCCTGTTTCCTCTGCCCTATGAAGCAGAGTCAAATCAAGATAGAACATGGGCCTTAGGAGCCAGGTGATTCTTTGCTCTGGTCCTGACTACATCAAGTTAGGAAAGTCAACAGATCATCATGTTTTCCCACCTACAAAAACAGTGACAATACCATATACCCTCTATCTCCTTACAGGAATGGTATGAGGAATAATTAAAAAAAAAAAAAAAATGAAGCCTAAAATAATGACAGTAAAGTAATTTGAAACAACTTTGGGAGAAGATAGGGAGGGACTGTAACTGAATTATTGCCAAATACAAGGCATTTTCCATTGTTTTTCTAAAACATTACAATGGCTAAATTCAACCTAGTTATTTTAAATTTCGGTTAATAGAACAATGCACATGTCCCTCTATTGGTAGGGGAAGAAGAGGGAAAAGAGAGAAAGGATAATTCTCTTCCTTTTATTTGCCTAAATGTAAAAGATAGAAGAAAAGAGGTGGCAAGGCCTGGGACTACAACTATGGTACCCAACAGTTCCATATACAGTGTTTGCAAATAAAGATACAGCCTACCTTTATCCTAGCAAGCAAAAATTCCCCTTGTTAATAAGTAATAAAATCAGTATTAAATTATGGACCAACAGGTACATAATTATTTTAAACATCTATTTTTTGGTACTACCCTTGCCAAGGACAGTAAAGGGTTCTAATATTTAATGTAGAGACAATCTATTCATTAAAAAAAGACTCCTACTTATAAACCAGTAAACCTGTAGCTTTTGTGATTTTGCCTTAACAAAGAGACTGACAGAGAACTCCTCATAGCTCCTTCAGTGAATGAGTCACTAAAGATAGACAGAAAAAACATTTAGCATAAAATAAGACACCAAAAACAGGTGTTAGGCTAATGTCAACTCAAGATAATTCAAAAAAGAAACATAGTAACTCTGAAATCATATTAAGTCAACTGAAAAGGACAATGTTTCAAAACTTCAACTGACACCAGTTTCTTAGGGACATGTATTTTTCATATCTTGCTAACTTCTGAATTGAAAATTACTACACATATTCTTAGACAATGAAGCTATAGCTTAAGAAAATAACTTTGCTTCCTATTTCATAAAAATAATTGTGAAACAAATTTACTAGCTTGAAAACCAAATTAGCAAAGCATGTAATTTTTCTCAAATACACACATAGCTACTTGTATCAGTTCTGGCTTCCAATGCTACAGTGCTACTTCCCCTAGTAAATCTCCCTGCATAGCCATAAAAATGTTAAGTAACATATATGAGCATTTGCCCACTTGTAGCATCTAGCATTTTAAGCAAATTTACATGATTATTGACACTTTTAGGCCAGAGCATTCCCCCCTGCCAAGACTGTACAACGGAGTCTTGCTGGACCTTAAAAATAGATAAAATGAGTAAAGTGAAATGAAATCCAGAAAATGTAAATGCTACTACAGCAGTGGATTATTGCAATTGTAATTATAACAATTCTCATAGCATAATAGGATTTGTGGCTAAAATTATTAATTTTACACAGAGAAACTTCTAACAAAAAGGTGTAACGTATTCACGCTCACTTGGCACATGAGCTTGAATAAACTACAGGCAGTATTAGAACTCAGATTGGAACTCTACTAAGCCACAGGCAGTTTTAGAACTCAGAACTCCCAGGAATCCCCATCCATAATTCTATTTTATGAAATTATGAACTGACCAGTTTAGGAAGAAAGGAAGAAACACCACCTAAATACACCTAATAAAAGTAAAACTGATGGATTAAAACATTTTAAAATAACTAAAAAATATTTATTTGTAAATGGCCAATATGGGATGTAATTTAGAAATAATTTATATCTATAATAGCAAATGTGTGGCTAGAGCATTCCTAAGTGAGATGACCATGTCAAAAATCAAACTTACAACAATACAGTACTAACTTACAACAATACAGTACTAACTTACAATGCTGTAGATGCTCTATTTTGTTTTATCAAACAAGTTAAGTACTTCATAGAACTTGTGCACTTACCTTAAAGCAGGTAACACAAAACACTTAGCATTTCAAATAGCCTTGCAAAGTGCCACCTCCCCATAGATCTAGGATAAAATAATTTATGCTAGGCAATAATGACCACAGATTCCACATATCTCCAAGTCTATTTACTTCCTAATGGGCAGACTAGCAAAAAAAGAAATTAATGGAGCATTCTTTTTAAGCTTACAAACAAATTTTTTAAAACTCATGTAAAATCAATCAATAGTATCCAATTCTGAGGTTTATGCTTACAATACAGAAAATTCTAAAAATAAAATTGGAATGCTAAAAGTTAAAATATCTGTGTTTATATAATGAAAAAAGCATATTTAATCAAAACAAAGAAATAACTGTTACCTAACACAGTATCATATATCTGGTATATACAAATTCTTATTTAAACTGTACTACAACTCAAACGAAATTATATATACATAACCTATTTTTCTTGAATTCTCAAAAGCCCCCAAAAATTAAAAAGCACCAATAAAGACACTGAACTTACATCTAAAATGAAAGCTACTATAAATCCTATTTTTTGGAAACTGTTATTGAAATTAAAAAAAATAAAAAAACAGGAAGTATAATTCTATTTAGTGTAAATCCAAGCCCTATTACAAAATGTTATAAATAAGTAATTCGCTGTACTGTTCTTTAATTGGCACTATCCCAAAAAAGCAGTAACTGGTTCTATACATATTAATGTCACATGATTAAGGTCATAGTGTTTCAATCAGCTGACTGCATTGTTCCACATTAGTAAATACAAAATTTTAAATGCTTTACTTTCAGTGGTACTAACAGTAAATCATATAATCCTGGCACAAATCTCACAAATTATTTCCTTCTCAGCCCTCTGTAAAGTACCAGATTGAGTTACATATTGCAATCAGGACTACATAGCAAGATGACATGCCTGCTCAGTTTTGATTTCTCTCCTGTCACTGCCTCACTGAGATGGAGTTCAGCAGAATCAGAGATTAACAGTACAATCTTCACTAATGTGACACCTAATACTGGGTGAACTACAAGTTCCAATGAAATTCAGACATGTCAAACAAAATGTCCACTTGAAGGTACTTGTCTACACACATAACGTAGAAATTCTGAGGCAGAAATTACATAACAGAGACAAACTGGAAAACTATCGAAGTATCACTACTTTCACAAAATCTGCTTAAGTGAATCACAGCTGAGAAAAATACTTCTTGTACTTTAGTTTCTATAAAAGTGGCCTCCAAGCAAGAAACTACCGAAGTTTGGATAGCACTTGGCTGCCTTAGTCATGATAAACACGCTGCTGTAATCCTACATAAAAAAAAAAAAGAAAGAAAAAGAACTACAGCAAAAACAAACCCTCATACAATTTTAAAGGAACGTCAAAGCAACACTGAGAAACAAGAAAAAAAAATCCAAACTCACCTTTATTTCCTTGCCCTTTAGGTCTCTGTGTAGCATGACGAAAGGTGTGATAAAAAGGAGAAAAAAGAAGAGAGGGAAAGTGTGTTAAAGACGTTATCAAGACAAGTTATTTTAAACAATCCGCGTAGGAGTAAAACCCACCATATCCTCCATAGCCACCAATTTTCCAACCACCCCCGGCCTTTAAACCTCCCACCCGCCACTCGGAATCCGTCTCCCAGAGCTCGCGGGTCTCAGTCCCACGTCTGCCGCCCTCAGGATGCATCCCGAGGCCCCTCGGAGCGCTCGCTCCCCCCACCCGCCGCGGAAGCGCGGCACCGCGGCCGCCAGCCCTCCTGCCTCGGCCGCAGGCTCCGGGGCCAGGGCGCACGCCCCGGCCCGGGTGGCAAGACCGCAGCAACTTGCGCCCCGGGCACCGTTATGGGGCCGGCAGCGGCGGCGACGGGGAGG
>NW_006208547.1:1736635-1749572 GCF_000334495.1 Tupaia belangeri chinensis | reverse complement strand
TCTGCCGCCGCCGCCGACGACGACGACCCTGGCCCCGCCTCCGTATCGCCACGTCACCGGAGACGGACCCGCGCGGCCCGCCCCTGAGCGCATGCGCCGTAGAGGGAGCGCGCCAGTGCGGCTGTGTGAGCGCCAAGTTCCAGGGTCTCCTGGGTAACTTCCTGCTTTCCTATTCTGAGGCCGCAGGGCGCGTTCAGCCTGACTGCCGAGGGAAAGGCGGTTGGAGCCGGGTTCCGGTCGCACTATGGGCAGGGAAAGGACCGGGCAGGAGGTGGCGGCTGATGGGGATGGTACGCCCACTGAAGACGCGGGGGTGATGGCGCGCACCTGGCAGCCCGGTGGACGGAGGCCGGGAGGAGCGCCGCCCCGGGTGAGCGGGCAGTGGTGGCCGCCCATCCAAAACCGCGTGGGCTGCTGGGTGACTCAGCCGCCCTCGGGACAGAGTTGCCGGGCTGTTGCCACTAGCAGCACGTGCAGCGAAAGTGGCTGGATTAGAGTTCTGAGTGCTGACATATGTAAAAGCAAGTAAGAGGTGCCTCGGCCAGTGTCTCTTTCCCAACCACGGGAACGCCGTGGGAATAACTCAGCGCAACCAGAATCTCTGGAGTCCAACTTTCCCACCATCGTATGGTCTTGTGTTTTGACTTTGTTTGTTCAGTTGTATTCAGTTTAGTTGAGTTGTACAACTGGATACAATTGTCTTGGGGAAGAAAACATGGTTGGTGGAATTTTTTTTTCCCCCAATCTAAAGGCAGGGAAAGTTACTTGTCTACATACTGGTATAAACCAAAGGAATATTTCGATTTTTTTTTTTTTTAATTCGTGGTAGATGTATGAGACAGACAAGCAATCCTTGGACATTCCCTGTGCAGACCAACCTAGTTTGCCATGTGGGATCTGATCTCTCAGGCAGCGCGCAGCTGTATCACTGCACCACAAAGAGGACCCAACGTTTTGAAATTTTTACTAAATGTTTTTGCATTAGGCCTTTCATGTGTGGACTCCATGTAAAGAGATCATTTAAATGACCAAATCCTTTCTTTACTCTGAAAGCTAGAAAATAAGTGATAATTTAGGAAGTATAAAGTTACTGAATCATAAGATTTTTGTGATCTACAATTCAGCAGAATTTTAAAAGCACTGAGTCATAGAACCAAAAGTTACCTGGAGAAGTATCACTAGGCATTCTTAAGGTCCTGTATACCAGCTCCCCTTGCTCTCCCGTCTTTGCTACACGTCCCAGTCCTTGGTCCCAGGCCAAAGACTCATATTTTCTAAGACCCACCCTTCGTGCTCAGTTGTTGATCCCAGTCTCTCTAGTTTGCCCATCCTTTACTATACAGACCTTTGTAGGTGTTTAAGACCTTGCTGGTACACATTATAAGCCAGAGAATTGAGAGACAGACTGTAAGAAAAAGCTTATGAAATCTTGCAGGCCTTGTCTTTGATCAGCAATTACCATGGAAGCATGGTTTTGGAATCCAAATCAATCTGAATTTGAATTCTAGCTGGGCAAAAAGTATTACAGTTCTATAGCATTGGGAAGGTAATGAAAACTTTCTAACCCTTAGTTACATAAAATGAGGTCACATGTACAACTGACACAGTAAGCTTTCCACAAATTGTGGCTAAAAACTAGTTCCTGATCCCTTTGCTAAATGATGCCCAGCTGATAGTAATTTACATTTATTGTGTGCTCACTTTTATGTCACTATAATGATCATTAAAAATCTTCATAGAACCCTTGTATGTTAAGTACTATTATAAAAAGTGACATAGGAATCGCCACATGGCTTAATGGTTAAGAGGGCTGGTCCCATATAACTGACTGTGGTTCTAATCCCAGCCCTGGTGGCTAGAAAAACATGCCATGCATGGGTGTCCAGATGCAATGGGATGGAGAAATAGAGGAGGTGAGATTGCACTATGAGCATGCCTCATTTGGGGGTGCTTTCTCCCTCTTCCTCTCATCTGCTGAGCACCTGCACCCTCTGGCAATTAACAAAACAAACGACATACTAGCCAGCCCTATAGATATACCTCACATGGTTGACGACAGTTAAATCTCAGCCCCAGTAGGCTGAAAAATGTGCCCCAATCCTGACAGGTTGCGGGGGAAAAAAATGGAGGGAAAAGGATTGCAGCATGACTGTGTCCCATTGGCTTGTGCTCTTTCTCACTCTCACATGCATGTATATGCCCTCACAAAAAGTACCACACAGTTAAGTAACATGCCAGAGATAGCACAGCTGATCACTGTGAAAGCAGATTTGTTTTTAAGATACGTTTTTAGTATTGGGTGGGTGTGCTCACCAGAGAGACAGAAAGCAAGAAATCATGCCCGAGGGCCATGCCGCTATCCCTTCATTCTCAGGATTTGGAGCACATATACACAAGTGCCAGTGTGAGTTTAAGCAGCTGAGTCCCAGACTTGAACTGCAGTTGACTATGTGGGAGTCCAGCGACATAACCATTATTCTACCTGCTGGTCCCTCCAGCCAGGATTTGAACACGGTTTGGCTCTAGAGCTTGTACTCTAGTCACCATATAACACTGTCTAATGTCAATGTTTTGAGGTGCTTTTTTTCCTCTTGCATTCTTGTCCCTCAACAAACTTGATTTTTATGGCCTTTGTTCTATCAATGAGGTTTGAACTTGCCAAATGGAGTGCTAGCTACCCTACAACACAAACTCATTTAATTCAGTATGAACACATTTTTTTTTTTTGAGAGGTTTTCACTATAGGGCGCGAGCGCTCGCCAGACAGACAGACAGAGACAGAGAGACAGAAAGTGAGAAATCACCCCCCAGAGGGGATGGTCACGCCGCAATCCCTTCTCCTCCATTCTCCTCTCGGGATCTTGGGCACGCATGCACACGCGCCCGGCGTGAGTTTTAAGCCACCGGGTCCGGGACGCGAACTGCGGTCAACTACATGGGAATCCAGCGACATAGCCATTACGCTAACTGCTGGTTCCCAGTATGAACACATTTTTGAAGTACATCTGGAACCACCTGTAATAATCTCCAACTCCTCCAGGAGTATGCAAATGCCATATTGGAAAGTGCTACTCTAGATTCTAGAAAAATTCGTTCTTCTAGAGAGTCAGCCTCTGAGTGAACACAGCACTGTGCAAAGCCTGGAAAGGAACACATGCTGTATTTAAGTGCCCGTTTGCCTCTCAGCCAACCTTGGTGAAGTGAAGTTTCATTCTGTACAAATCTTACTTCTGGACTTTTATCAGCCAAATTAGATTTAGCAGCAAGTGGCATCGAGTCCAAAATAACAGGAATTTAAGGTAGAATTCTCTTTTGAGGAGGGTTTTGTTTGGTTGTTTTTTGGTTTGTTTTTGTTTGTTTTAAGTCTTTTTTGCTATAAGGTATGTATGCTCACCAAAGAGAGAGAGAAGGAAAGTGAGAAATCACCCCCCAGGGGATGGCCAAGCTACCGTCCCCTTTCCTCCTTTCTTCTCGTGGAATTTTGAGCACACATGCTCACACACTCAGTGTTTTTCAAGCTGTTGGGTCTCGGACTCAAGCCATGCAGTTAGCCGTGTGGGATCCAGCCGCTTTAACCTCCACACCACCTTGCTGGGCCAGAATTCTGGTTTTATTCAGACAAAAGCAGTCTAGGGGTAGTCCAGGGCTTGGGCTGTTGTAGTGCAGATATGCAGCCTCTGGCCTGTGGCTCCAGTCCTTACGACGCACTTCCCCTTAGAGTCCAAGATGACTGTTCCATTTCCATCTACCATATATTCTAATCAAAATGCAGGGTAACAATAATACACCCATTTCCTTTCAGGATAGGATATAGAAATTATATTTCCCATTTCTGCCCACTTACTAACTAAGACATATTTTTCTGAAAATACTTAGTTGAAGGAAAGTTGTATAATATATTCTGGTAGGCCACGTGCTTAGCTAAAAATCAAAACATTTACTACTAAGGAAGAAGGGGAAAGTGGATAGTTAGATATGACTAGTTACTAATAAACTGCATGCATAGTAATTTTCCAGATTCACTTTGTTAACTAGTAGCACTTAAACTTATCTTTGGGACAGAGTTACAGTAAAATGCCATGCTCTGTCAGGCTGACCTACTTGAAAAGGTTTTAGGTTCAAGTCCAGGTACGTTCCTGATTATACCAGGCACACACATGCCCCATGATCTGGCATGGAAAGAAACCTATCTTCACATCTAGAAAATGGATGTTTTGAATAAATTGTTTGCCTTATAATCCAAATAGATTATAATAAGCTCTATTTCCAACTGTTTATTCAACATAATATTTCTGTGTATTTTGTTATTTACATGTTCTCTTGAAATTTTATAAAAAATTACTGGAATGTAGAAAGTATTTGGAGACAAAAACTAATAAGGCTTTTTTTCATATTTATTTAGCCATAAATATTTTTATATGGTCTTTGTATACATTTTTCTCATCATTGGATGTTGGTCATCATACTTTAAAATAGCATTTCCACCATTGCAACTTTTACAATATGAATTTTAGTAGCAATTTTGAATTTGTAAGATTACTAGTTACAGAAATTAAACTCTAGATGATAACCCATTATCTGAACAGTGGAATAATTGACAGTATTTTTACCTAACATAGAAAATTACTCAATTTGGGGACCAGCAGTTAGAGTAATGGCTATGTCACTGGACTCCCATGTAACTGACCATGGTTTGCATCCCGGACCCGGTGGCTTAAACTCACGCCGGGCATGTGTGCGTGCGTGCCCAAGATCCCGAGAGGAAAATGGAGGAGAAGGGATTGCGGCATCGCCATCCCCCCTGGGGGGTGATTTCTCGCTTTCTGTTTCTGCCTCTCTGTCTTTCTGCCAAGCCCACATGCCCTATAGCAAAAGCCTCTAAAAAAAAAAAAAAAAAACCTCAATTTGATAAAAAGATACATGAATAATTTTTAATATGCAAAATAGATTTTGTTAAATTATGTCATTTTATTTTCAAAAGTCATGCATTGTAAGCCACTGTTTGGGGCCTAATTAACAATTAAATTCCAGTGTATTAATGAAAACCCAATTTCATAATAAATTATAAATATGTAAACATTTCTTAAATTGTCTCTATACTGGGGTAAGGGAAGGAAATCACAACTTAATGAAAGATTATTTCTATTTTCTGAATGAAAGATCTGTAGCATTGAAGTGTAATAAAGTGCTATGTTGATAAAAAAAAAAAAAAAGACCCTGCTGGGTGACCAACAGTGGTGTAGGGGTAAGATGTGATACTCTAAAAGGCAGTCCCACATGGAAATGTTCCTACTTCAAGTCCAGAGACTTCCACAAGTATGCAGGACACACATACATACATGCCCATGATCTAGGGCTGTTTCTCTCTGTCTCTCTCGATCATGGCAGAAATAAAATAAATTAAAAATTAAAAAAAAATACTGTAGCCAGTAGATGATATGGTGGTTAAGGTGTTGTACTCCTACATGGCCAATAGTGGTTCAAGTCCTGAACCTGGTCACTTGCTTTCACACTTTCCCTCTCTCTCTCTCTCTCTCTCTCTCTCTCTGTCTGTCTGGTGAGCACACACTTCCTATAGCAAACTAAATAATAATAATTTTTTTAATTTTTAGAAAAATAAACTGCTTTTGAATTTTGCCAGTATATAAACCAAAAGTTTTAAGGCCTTTTGTTATTTTTAAATAACATTGTAAGTGAACCCAGGCATGAAGAATTCAAATTGATAATTTATTGTTGCTTTTTTAAAAAATTATTTAATTTTACTTTTTTTTTTCCCCCTGTAGGTCATGCGCACACCAGAGAGAGATTAAAAGAAAGTGAGAAAGCAATTCGCCAGTTCCAGGACTTAAACTGCAGTCAGCCATGTGGGAGTCTAGCACCTTAACCACCATACCACCTACTGGCCCCTATTGTTGTTTTTTTAAAAGGAAGGTATTCCAGGGTCAGGAAGGGCATAGTGGTTAAGGTGCTGGACTCCCACATAGTTGACCATAGTTCAAATCCCAGACCTGGTAATGTGAAACTCATACAGGACACATGTGTGTGTATGCCCAAAATCCCAAGAAGAGAATGGAGGAAAAGGGATTGTAGCATGGCCATACCCACGGGGGGATGACTTCTCGCTTTCTGTCTCTCTCTCTCTGCCTCTCTAGCAAGTACATGTACTCTATACTGAAAATTTCTCTCTCAAAAAAAGAAGATATCCCTAAACGTCATGCTTAGAGTAAAACTACTAACAACTGAGGACACCGAATAAAGCCAAAAATAAGTAAACCTTAAAGAGAAAAGCTAACAATTTTTCATTCATTCTTGGATTTTCTGTAGAGAAATTGACAATTACAAGGAAAAGGTAGCAGGGCATAAATTTTCCCTAAACCAATGTTTCTCAAAGTGTCTTCCTGTGACTAATAGCAATCTCTCTTAGTAAATTACAAATGCAAATTCTTAGGACCCAGGCCCTTTTCACTGAATCAAACTCTAGGGTTGGAACCAAAGGTGGGCATATTAAATTTTTTTTTATTTTGAAATAACTTTTGATTTACAGAAATATTGCAAAGATAGTGCAGAGTTGTTATATGTCCTTTGCTCAGCTTCCCCTAGTGTTGACATTCTATACACCCATGGTACATGTAGCAAAAGTGACAGTGTATGTCAACCTGAAAAGAAGGTTGAGGCATAATAAGAGAAATAAAAGTGGTTCATGTGAGCCAGGGCTTAAATTGCCTAGATGAGCAGGTTCTGGTTCCCCAGAGATGTGCTCATTGAAACAGTGACTGTGAAAGCTGGTGGATATAACAGAGGAGGGCAAAAAGAGGGGAGATTACAAGTTGTTTGCCAAGTGTTTACCCTGGTCGATTAAAATAAGGGAGACATTTGACTGACTCTATCTTACTCTCTACTTCATGATCTCAAGAATACTGGGATGAGGAAATGCTGGAGGTTGCAAGGAAAATGTATAATCCTTTGTAGAACTGCAATTTCTTTACTGAAGTGTATCTTTGGGCAATAACCCCGATGGATTTGAACATAACTAAAGTCTTAGGCTTGCATTTGCTCAGGCCTTTAAAATGTAAATAGACCTTGGGATCAGCAAGTGGTGTAGAGGTTAAGTTGCTGAACTTCCACATCATCAACCACTTTTCAAATTCCAGACATGCTAGTGTGAATATCATGCTGAGTATGTGTGCCCAAAATCCCAGGAGGAGAATGGAGGAGAAGGGATTGTGATGTGGCCAAACCCCCATCCCAAGTGGGTGATTTCTCACTTTCCCTGTCACTGTCACTCTATCTCCCCCAGTGAGTGCACACACCCCATGGCAAAAGCTTAAAAAAATAAATAAAATTTAAATGGAGACTTTATGTTTCACAGACTGCTCTGAACTTTTCTTCCACAGGTATAACACTTGACTGTAGACTATTTGGATTTCCACAGTTTTCCTACAAATGTTCTTTCTGTGTTCTGGAATGCTGTGTTACATTTCAACATGTCAGGAGTCTTTAGGCTCTTCCAATTTGTGGCAGCTGGTTGGTCCTGTCTTATTTTTTGTAACCTCTACCTACACTTTTGAAGACTATATAGATATTTGGTAGAGTGTCCCTCATTTTGAATTTGCTTGATATTTTTCTCAAATCAGACTGGGGTTTGGGGTTGGGGGATAATACCACAAGCTGAGGTGACTTTTTCATCACATCATACATTATACTTAATATCAAGTTGACTCATCAGTGGCAGTGTTAATAGTGATCATTTGGTCCAGGGAATATGTGCCAGGTTGCTCCGCAGCAAAGTCAGTATTTTCCCTTTTCCCTAACTCTAGTCTTGGGAGGCAAGTCATTAAATTCAGCCCACACTCCAGGGAAGGACATCAGAGCTTCACCACCTACCTACCTCAGTGAGGGAGCGCCTATATGCATCATTTGTGATTCCTGGGAGAGGAGGACTTGTCCCTTCTCCCAGTTTATTTGTATCAGTATGGACTCGTGGATATTTATAATACTTCATTCCTCAGGTTATAATCCAGTGGTCGTTATTTTATTACTCAAATTGTTTTAACTCTGACCTTTGAGAGCTCAGTTTGGTTTTTATGTCCTTTTGACATCTCTGTACCCCTTTTTATTTATTTTTTTTCAGCACTTCCCTTTTGAACATAATAACTTCCTCATTCACTGTCATGTTTCCTATAGGGAAATTTACAGAAAACACTTCAGATAGTCCTAAGCTTTCCCCAAAGCAATGCATATCAAAGCATGGTTCTGGAGGCCCAACAGATGGTGTGGGGGTTAAGGTGGTGTACTCCTACATCTCCTACCACAGTTCGAGTCCCAGACATGGCAGCTTGTCTTCTCATTTTCCCTTTCTCTCTCTCTCTTTGGTCAAATTAAAATAATAATAACAAAATTCAATAATAATTCTTTAAAAAAACAAAAAAGAAAGAAAAGAAAGCATAGTCCTGAAATACAACACCAGCTGCACTGGTGTGTTTTGTTAAAAATGCAAATTTTTCTATTTATTAACTTGCCAGAGGGCACATGCACTTTGTAGACAGGAACAGAAAGCACTCCCCAATGGGTCATGGTCACACTGCAATTATTTTTCCTCTATTCTTTTTTCCCTTCAGGATTTGGGACATACTATAAACACACCTGGCCTGTTTTCCAAGCTGCCAGATCTGGATTCGATCTGGTCAGCCATTTAGGATCTGACTCCCTCATGTGCAGCATTTAACTGTGCCAGGGGGCTGGCCCAGAAATGCAGGTTTTTCTAGAGCCCCACCATAGTTACTAAATGAGAAATTCAGGCTGGATTCTAACAATAGCTTAACAGGACTGACAGGTAATTCTGATGTACACTAACGTTTCTTCAAATATGCAGATCGAAAATCTACTGAGAGAATTCCTTGGTGCTGTAACTGCCCCTGATGCAAGTGTTTCCAAAAAAAAAAAAAAAAAGTCTGCTTATTTGCATTAAAAAGAATACAGACAAGACATGGGAAGATATTTTACCAAAGAAAATATACAGATGGCAAATCAAAATATGAAAAGATGTTTAACACCTTTAGTTGTTAGAGAAATAGGGAAAGTTCACTGACTTAAAATTATGATGGGCTCTCACTACACACCTATCAAAATAGCTAAACTGAAAGACAGTAATGGCACCAAATGTTAGTGTGGTTAACTTTCCCTCCCCATTCTTCAAGGCCCAACTGTTACTGTTGCTATGATGCCTTCTCTGATTTTACCAGTCAAAATTAGCCCTTCTTCCAACTAATGGTTTGAATCCCAGGCCCAGTGACTTGAAAAGCTTGCCAGGTAGGGGAGTGGAGGATGACTAGGTGGGGAGTGGGAGTGGTGCAGAAGTGGGGGGAGCCACCTGGTGGCATGGTGATTAAGGTAGCAGGATCCCATAGGCCATGTGGGATCTAGCTCACATAACCATCAGGCCATGGCTAGTCCCAATTCTTTTTCTTTACCACCTGGTGGCATGGTGATTAAGGTAGCAGGATCCCATAGGCCATGTGGGATCTAGCTCACATAACCATGGCTAGTCCCAATTCGTTTTCTTTAATCTTTTTTTAAGTTAATTAACTTATTTCTGCCATGAGATAGACAAAGAGTACCTCTAATAGGATCTTGATGCCAAGATACACCCAACCCCAAATCATGGGCACACACATGCTAGGCATACCCAGAGAGGTCTCCAGATGCAAACTGGGAACTTTCCCATATACGTCAGCCTCACAGTGTCACATTTTACCACTGTGCCATAGTCTAGCCTCTATCATTTCCAATTTCTTAAGTTTTAAAATGAGAGGGAGAAAATACACACACACACACACACACACACACAGTTGTTTTGCAGGTAGAGTGAGAAATCATGTCCAAAAATACTCTGTAAAACTATTCAGTGCTTTAAAAATATTTCTATTAGTATTGTTTATTATGAGCCAAGCTTTAAATAGGGTCGAGCATTTTTTACACTGCTCACACACTTAGGTTTAAAAATTACGGAATCAAGACCAGCAGGTGGCATGATGGTTAAGGTGCTGGACACTCCCACATGGCTGACCACAGTTCAAGTCTCAGAACTGGCGACTTGCTTTCTTCCTTTCCCTCTTGCGCTCCCTCTCTCTCTCTCTCTGTGGGTGTCTCTCTCTGGTTGAATTAAAATAAATGAAAGAATAAAAATAAATAAATAATTCTGTAAAAAAATGAATTACTGAATATAAATGTATGTGGCTAATGATGAAAACTTTAAACTATTGACTAATGCATTTTTTTCCCTCAACTTATGGGATACTAATAATTAGATGTGAGTTCACTATATATAAACTAGTGACTTTTGCTATTTAAACTGTGACAATTCAGTCTTTACTTAGAAATATCAATGAATTCCAAACACTGAACCTGTTAAGAACAGAAAGCTTTATTTGCATCTTAGAGGAATTGCAATCTGGGAAGCACAAATTCAGATAAAACCAAAAGAGCACTCCAAGAAATTGAGCAGAAGAGGCTGGTTTTATAGAAGGGCTGGAAAAGGCACAATGAAGGTAGAAAATGTGTGTTAGTCATTTCAAAGTTACTTTCCCTATATGATTTAAGGCAGAGAGACTTTGTTATTATAGTGCCTCAGGTAGACTGGAATGTCTTGTTTTCAGGAAAACTGGTCTGTTTTGGGCTCTATCTGCTTCTTTCAATTTCACTTTGATGATGTGGCATTTTAGCATGAGTGACTCCATGTTGACCTGGCCTATTGGGGCCCAGTGCAGAATCTTAGTCCAAAACGATAACCTCCTGTAATTTTTATTTAATAGAACATAGCTGCTGTGGGTTGAATTGTGTCTCCCTAAAAGATACTTGGAAGCCTTAGCTCTAGTACCTAAGAACTTGACCGTATTTTGTTACTGTAGTCCTGGAACACTAATACATTATGAATCTCCATCAAGAATGTCAGACCAGTATGGGGACCAGCAGGTGGCGTGGTGGTTAAGGTGCTGGACATTCCCACATGGCTGGCCACGGTTCAAGTCCTGTATCTGGTGGCCTGCTTTCTCACTTTCTCTCTCTCTTTCTCTCTGTGTGTGTCTCTCTCTGGTCAAATTAAAATAAAATAAATGAATAAATGAAATTAAATTAAAATAATTCTTAAAAAAGACAACAAATATGATTTAATAAAAAGAATGTCAGACCACTTTAATTTGTATTTTTTTAAAGAATGATTTTATTTAACTTTATTTAATTATTTATTTTAATTTCACCAGAGAGGGATAGTGCAAGATTGAGAGAGAGAGAGTGAGAAAACAAGCCATCAGGTCCAGGACTCAAATTGCGGTTGGCCATGTGGGAGTCTAGTGTCCTTAACCACCACACCATCTGCCAGTCCCTAATTTGTTTTTGTTTTTGTCTTTTAAGGTTTTTACCATAGGCACATGCAATCCGCAGATAGACAAGAAGAAGGAAAGTGAGAAATCACCCCCCATGGGGGATAGTCATGCCATGATCCCTTCTCCTCCATTCTTCTTCTGGGATTTTGGATATGCATGCATATGCACCCAGCATGACTTTGTTTCAAGCTGCTGTATCAGGGACTTGAACCATGGTCAGCCATGTGGGGGTCCAGCACTTTAACAACTATGCCACCTACTGACCCCAGACCACCTTTATTTTCTTAAACAAACAGGGTGGGGATGGGGTAATATTTAAAAATTTTTCTTTCTTTATTCACGATAGAGCACATGTACAACATGTGAGAGTAAGAGAGAGAGGAGCACCCACCACAAGGTCAGGTTGTGCCTTGATCTCCTTCTTCCAGTCCTCCAGTCCATCAGATCTTGGGCACTCACATGTGTTTCCAGCATGTTTCAGGCAGATCAGGCCTGGGTTTCAAACCTTGGTTGCCATGTGGGATCCAGTTTCTCTTGAGCAGTGCTTTATAACTGTACCATGGAGCCAGCCAAGAAGACAAACTATGGAGAATGGAAAATACCATAAAAGATCTTACCAAAGTGCTACATGAACCAAATCATGAGTCTAAAATTCTATGAGACACAGTGAAAATTAGTGAGAATGTATGGAATTTGCAATTGTATTATCTGACTGCAAATCCTTGCTAAGCTACGCAATAACTGTGTAGCCTTAGGAAAGTTACTTAACATTTCCTCGGTTTCTTCATTTGAAAATGGAATCATTTTGCCCACATAACAGAGTTGTTGTGAAGCATATGCCCAGACCCTGGGGCCCAGCAGGGACTCACCTAATAGTAATTCTCTCGGAGAATATACCAGAGGATGTTCTGTATGACGGCCTAGTACACACACAATTGCACTTTACAATATTAAGAATATGCAAATAGGGGGCCAGCGAGTGGTGCAGCGAGAACCCAACTGGACAACATAGGAAGGTACTGGGTTTGCATTCTGGAGCCTCAAGGGCACACAAGTCCAGACTGGCTGAGAGTGGAGGTAGATTGCCACATGAAGACCCTGGTGAGAGTGAGTGACTCAAGAAATTGGTAAATAAACTATAAAATAGACTATGGAAAGTCTGATTGCCCTCTAGTAGGACATCATGAATGTTTCATTCAGGAGTCAAAGTTGTATTTATGATTGTGAAGCAGAATTCTGCCTTTGTAATATTTGTCATTTTTTCATCCAAACTCTCACTTCTCTTTTCTTAAAATTTCCCTTTTGCTTCTTGATTCTTCTACATTTAAGAAGCATCTAGATTCTGTTTGTACTCACAATAGGAAAGTGGGTACAGAAAACAGATCAAAGAAAAGGGTACAGTAATTCTTTTCTAGGCTTTTGAGTTTTAAAAGCCTGAAGATAAAAAGAAACTGGTAAATAGACAAAAAGAGTTGGAAGATATCATCAGTAGAATACAGCTTTCTTTTTCCCTTCCTCTTCCACCTCTCTTTATGCCTTTTGCAAACAAGAATCCC
>NW_006208547.1:1721343-1735237 GCF_000334495.1 Tupaia belangeri chinensis | reverse complement strand
CACTTTAACAACTATGCCACCTACTGACCCCAGACCACCTTTATTTTCTTAAACAAACAGGGTGGGGATGGGGTAATATTTAAAAATTTTTCTTTCTTTATTCACGATAGAGCACATGTACAACATGTGAGAGTAAGAGAGAGAGGAGCACCCACCACAAGGTCAGGTTGTGCCTTGATCTCCTTCTTCCAGTCCTCCAGTCCATCAGATCTTGGGCACTCACATGTGTTTCCAGCATGTTTCAGGCAGATCAGGCCTGGGTTTCAAACCTTGGTTGCCATGTGGGATCCAGTTTCTCTTGAGCAGTGCTTTATAACTGTACCATGGAGCCAGCCAAGAAGACAAACTATGGAGAATGGAAAATACCATAAAAGATCTTACCAAAGTGCTACATGAACCAAACCATGAGTCTAAAATTCTATGAGACACAGTGAAAATTAGTGAGAATGTATGGAATTTGCAATTGTATTATCTGACTGCAAATCCTTGCTAAGCTACGCAATAACTGTGTAGCCTTAGGAAAGTTACTTAACATTTCCTCGGTTTCTTCATTTGAAAATGGAATCATTTTGCCCACATAACAGAGTTGTTGTGAAGCATATGCCCAGACCCTGGGGCCCAGCAGGGACTCACCTAATAGTAATTCTCTCGGAGAATATACCAGAGGATGTTCTGTATGACGGCCTAGTACACACACAATTGCACTTTACAATATTAAGAATATGCAAATAGGGGGCCAGCGAGTGGTGCAGCGAGAACCCAACTGGACAACATAGGAAGGTACTGGGTTTGCATTCTGGAGCCTCAAGGGCACACAAGTCCAGACTGGCTGAGAGTGGAGGTAGATTGCCACATGAAGACCCTGGTGAGAGTGAGTGACTCAAGAAATTGGTAAATAAACTATAAAATAGACTATGGAAAGTCTGATTGCCCTCTAGTAGGACATCATGAATGTTTCATTCAGGAGTCAAAGTTGTATTTATGATTGTGAAGCAGAATTCTGCCTTTGTAATATTTGTCATTTTTTCATCCAAACTCTCACTTCTCTTTTCTTAAAATTTCCCTTTTGCTTCTTGATTCTTCTACATTTAAGAAGCATCTAGATTCTGTTTGTACTCACAATAGGAAAGTGGGTACAGAAAACAGATCAAAGAAAAGGGTACAGTAATTCTTTTCTAGGCTTTTGAGTTTTAAAAGCCTGAAGATAAAAAGAAACTGGTAAATAGACAAAAAGAGTTGGAAGATATCATCAGTAGAATACAGCTTTCTTTTTCCCTTCCTCTTCCACCTCTCTTTATGCCTTTTGCAAACAAGAATCCCTACGTTGGAGAGTCTACAGGAGGTGTGGAAGGGCCCTAGAGAAAGACCTGCACCTGCTGAGCCGGAGGCAGCATGACCCCAGGTAGGCATTTAAGTCCTACTTTCTGACTTCCAGGGCCTTAAGACCTGGGATTCCACAAAGCCAACAAGACCCAGAGAAAAGGACTGCATGTTGAATTGGGTATGTGCACACTTAGCCTGGCTGGGAGTTCCCCTGTGCCTGGTAGCCAACTGAAATAGCAGAATGAGACCCACTGACCCAAGATCGGAGGGAAACATGGAGAAGAGAGAAACTCTGGCACAAAGGAGCTTTAGAACTGGAACAAGATCTCCAGTGACATCTGCCTGGACTAATTCAAAATGAGTCCAGGAGGTGGCATGTTGGTTAAGGCGCTAGACTCTCACATGACTGACTGTGCAGTTTGAGTCCCAGACTTGGAGGCTTGCTTTCTCATTTTCCCTTTCTCTGTCTCCTTCTGTTCAAATTTTAAAAATAATAACAAATAAAATAAATGATTATTTTTGTTAAAACATGGCTGAATAGGAGGCCAGTCCATAGTGAAGCTGGTAAGTGCTGTGTATAGAAAGCCAGATCCCACATGGCTGAAGGTGAGTCCTGGCCCCTGCATATTGAAAAATATAACAGGTATGTGTGCGTGTGTGCTCAAAGTTCTGATGGGAAGAAGAAATGGAAGAAAAAGGATTATAGCATGACCAGGCCTATTGGGGTGAAGGGGGGGATTCTCTTGACAGTGAAAGAGAGAGAGCTTACACATTCTCTGATCCTCTGGCCAAGAAAAATAAAGTCAAATAGGAAATGGATATCTCAAGTGATGGAGGGGACAAATGGCCCTGAGAATAAAGGGGCACTGCCCTTGTCCACCTGATGCTTACAGTCCAGTGGGAAGATAAGTACTAAAACATAGTTACAAGTCAAGACCAACAGATGGCATAATGGTTACATCACTGGACTCCCTGGTAGTTGACTGCAGTTCGAGTCCTGGACCTGGTGGCTTAAAACTCACACTGGGCACACGTGTGTACATGCCCAAGATCCCAAGAAGTAAATGGAAGAGAAAGGATTACTGTGTGGCCATGCCCATGGGGGATGATTTCTCTCTCTCTGTCTCTCCAGTGAGTACACACACCCGGTAGCAGAAATCTCTCTCTCAAAAAAAAAAAAAAATGCAAGTCAAATAAATGTTATGGAAAGAGAAGCAAAAGAAAATGTATAGCAGAAGTATTTATTCTTAATTATTTCTTTTATTTATTATTATTACTATTTAGTTTGGTATAGGGCATATGAGCTCATCAGAGAGAGAGGAGAGAGAGAAAGTGAGAAATCAAGACACCAGGTCCGTGACTTGAACCATGGTTGGCCATGGGGGAGTCCAGCACCTCCATCTCACCCCCTACTATCCCCTAGCAGAAGTGTTTAAACTTGATAATGGTGTAGTGAGTGCCTCCTTGAGGAAATTAAGCATAAGCTGAAACATGAAAAATAAGAACACCCAAGGCAAAATATAAGAAGGAAATGAGGGAAGAGCAGTGAAATCCAGCCCATCCCGATCATAGAGGGCCAAGAGAACAATATTAGTGGTCAGGTCTTAAAAACACTTTTAGATCTTTATTATATTATCTTTTATTTCTGGATAAGTGACTGGAAAATAAAGTAATGTAGTGTATTTAGGTCTAAAGCAGGAAGAAAAGTGCAGCTGTTATTAAAAATAACATTCTATCACCATGTTCCAAATGAACTTTCAATGACTGAGCGAGAGTAAAATATTTTTAGTCCCATATCCTGCGCCTATTTCTAGACCTTATATATAGCTTTACATTGTGACTAGATGGGGTTCTCTTACGGTTTTAGAGATTAAGTGCTCTTATAATTATGTCACTATTTTTCACAACATTTCATGGTGTTTACAAGTCTAAATGAATTCAGCACTTTAAAGCACTTCCATAAGAACTCATTACATTTCAAATGTTTCATATTTTTTTCTTTTTTCATCTTTTTTTGCCACAGGACTTGTGCATTCATAAGAGAGAGAAGGAAAATGAGAAATCACCCTCCTGGGAGATGGCCATGCTACAATTCCTTCTCCTCCCTTCTTCTTCTGAGATTTTGAGCACATATACACACACACACACACACACACACACTGCACCCACTGCAATTTTCAAGCTGCCAGGTCTGGGACCTGTACCCTAGTTGACCATGTGGGAGTCCAGCACCTTCATCACTACCTGTTGGCCCCTCCAAAATTTTTTAAAAATATAATCATCTTTTTTTTTTTATTTTATTTTTTTGGAAAGGTTTTTGCTATAGGGCGCATGCGCTCGCCAGAAAGACAGAGAGAGAGAGAGGCAGAGAGAAAGCAAGAAATCACCCCCCGGGGGGATGGCCATGCTGCATTCCCTTCTCCTTCATTCTCCTCTCAGTGTCTTGGGCACATATGCACATGCGCCCGGCGTGAGTTTAAGCCACTGGGTCCGGGACGCGAACCGTGGTTGCCTACATGGGGGTCCCGCGACATAGCCATTACGCTAACTGCTGGTCCCAAAATATAATCATCTTTAAAAATTATTTTATTTATTATTATTTTAATTTTTTAAGCTTGCTATAGGGCACATGTGCTTACGAGAGAGAGAGAGAGAGAGAGAGAGAAAGTCAGAAAGCAAGCCACCAGGTCCAGGACTCAAACAGCAGATTGCCATGTGAAACTCCATCACCTCAACCATCACGCCACTCACTGAACCCCAAATGTTTCTATTGATTAGAAAGTGATCATTTGTTTTACCCATAGATCAGTAGTTTCCACTAACACATTTATTGTTTTATCTCTGTGTGGACTGGAAATGAAAACTTAAAATGCATTCTTCTATTAAATCACTGTTAAGAACCACGGCCTATGTAAGAATATGTATCCTGTAACATTACTGAACTAATTTCTTTATTATTATTTTTTCTTACCAAGGGGCACTTGTGACTTGCCAGAGAGAGAAGGAGAGAGAGAAAGATGGAAAAAGCATCCCCCTAGCTGAGCAAGGTCATACCACGATCTCTTTTCTTCTATTTCTCCATCCTGTCATGATTTGGACACACATGTGCACACACCTGGTATGTTTCTCAAGGCACCTGAGTCAAGGTTCAAACTGTATTCTGTCATGAGGGATTTGGCTGCCTATCCACCAGACTATGAGGCTAGCCCTGAATTAACTTACTGTTTTAATTTGCCCTATAGTGTGTGAGACAGACAAAGAGAGAGAGACACACACAGAGAAAAAGTGAGAATGTACACCCCCCTCACAGGGAATGGTTCCACCACAATCCCTTCTCTTCCATTCCTCCTCTCCTTTTGGGATTTTAGGCATACGCGTACACATACCCAGCATGTTTCTCAAGCTGCTTGGCTGGCGACTCAAATCCTTCAGTCAGCCATGTGACGCTTTAACCACCATACCACAGGCTGACCTGCTAAACTAATAAATTATTGCTATTACCTCACAAGGGATCCATCTTCTTCTTTCTTTCATTTCTGTTCTCTTTTCTCTGTGTTCCTCACAATGTTGGCTTAACAAGCCCTATCTATTTCACTTCTAAATATCTACACTGTCATGATAAGATTTTTTTTTTTTTTTAGGTTGGCAGAACCAGCTGAGGCTTTACTGGAAAAGACAAAAGGCAATTGAATTGGTTATTAGTTCGGAGCATGGGCCAAAGGGAGGAGGAGCTAGGCAGTAGAGCTCAGGATGGGCTGCTAAGCCTCAGGTAAATTTTCTGTCCTACACTCCCCTGAATGCCTGCTTTGCCCACCTGGGATAGCCACAGGAAAAGGGAAGGCCAAGAGAGGCTGCAGTGGTTGTTCACTTGGGCAGGACACCAGAGGAATCGGACACCAATTCAGCTTCCCATCACGAGTCTCAATTTTCACAACCATGGCCTTCGTGGAGCTGGTACTGCTGAAGGAGCTAGAGCCTCCACTAGGGACAGAGTTGGACTGGAAGGAGCTCAGGCTAGGGGTGAGGCTGGGCCTCGTGAGGCCCCCAAAGAGAGAGGTCAGCCCACCTGAGTAGCCACTGGTGGTGTTCCTACGGATACTCGTGTTCTGCATCTCAGAACACCTGCATCTCCAGGTGGCTCTTCCTGCTCTCCAGGTGGGCTCTTGTGGCAGATGACCACCTTGATGCCAAAGGCCAGCTTGCCATGAGCTCCTGGTACTCTCGCAGCTGCTGGCCATGTCCTACTTGGCCTGCTGCAGGGTGCCCTCCAGCTCGGCCATCTGGGCCTTGGTGTCCTTAATGGTCACCTCCCCACATGACTCAGCATCAGCAATGGCGGCCTCCAGGGACGCTCTCTGGCCCTTGAGGCCCTCATCTCAGCCTGGAGCCAGCTAATGTTCCAGTTTATCTCAGAGATCTCGGCCTTCCTGCAACACGGGTCATCCCTACACTTCCCAGTCAGCATCCGCAGCTTCTCAGACTAGATCTGGTACATGCTCTCAGCCTCAGCCCAGCTTCGGTTGTCTAGTTCCTCCTACTAGGCGCACACGTCAGTGATGATGCTGTCCATGGACAGGACCGTGGAGATGTCCGAGATCTGGGACTGCATCTCACGAATCTCCTCTTGATACAGCTGCCTGAGGAAGCTGATCTCATGGTCAGCTCTTCCAGGCAAGACTCTTACTCTACTTTGTTCAAGTAAGCTTCATCCACTTCCTCGTCGATTTTAATTTCATTCACAATCTCTCTGCTCATTAATCTCATCCTGTACTTATTATTAAAGTCCTCCACCAGCCCCTACATGTTGCCAAGCTCCTCCTGGCCGAGGTGTCCAGATGCCATCTCAGGTTGTTGATATAGCTCTGGAACACGTTGTCCATGTTGCTCTGAGCTGTCTTCTGCTGCTGCAGGAGGCTCCACTTGGTCTCTGGCATCTTGTTCTGCTGCTCTAGGAACCACACCTTGTCGGTGAAGAAGGCGAACTTGTTGCTGAGGGTCTTGATCTGCTCCTTCTCTTGGGTGCATCTGGCCTGGATGTTGGGATTGGGGTTCACCTCCAGCTTAAGGGTGCTCTGGTTCACCATGATGGTTTTGAGGCCCCTGGCACCACTGGTACCACCGTAGCCCAGATCCACCACATGTCGGTTGCCCAGGCAACCCTGGAAGCTGCTGCTGCTGTTGCTGCCCACCTGGGAGAAGCTCAAGGAACTGATGCAGGCACCAGGTGCGCTTGTGTACAAGGAGCTGGTAAAGGTGGGCCAGGCACCAGAGGTGAACACCTTGTAGGACTTCTGGGTCACCCTGATGGACATAGTGGAGCTGGAGTGGAGGCAGACAGGCCAAACCAAGCAGCATTCCAAGATTCCAAGAAGGAGTTAAAAAGCCACTTCTAAGTTAAGTAGAAATTTAAAAAAATCTCTTTCTTTCTTTCTTTCATAAATGTGAGAGGCAGAGACAGAGAGATAGAGAGACAGGCATCCCCAATAGTGTCTTCACATTACAATCCACACACAGCTTCAGCCAGCTGCAGATCACAGCATGCACATACTTCAGTGCCTTTGTGGGGCCGGGGGGAAGGGGGGGCGGGAGGACTCCAGGTGTCAACCCAGGGCCTTCCCATGTGGATCAGCCTTGTAGAGTGTTGCGTTGCCATGTCACCGCATCTCGATCTTCTTCATAAGAAGAAATTTTAAAACTCTAAACTAAAAATAAAAATAAAATTGTAATTTTCCCCCACTCTAGGACACCCATATTGAGTATACTCACTCTATAAACCTATGGTCTCGTTTTCTTTCTCTAACTCCCACCAACTCACCTACACATATGTGCCTACCTTCTGGCCACAAAAACACAAGGGGACATCAAAAAGTTGATGGAAAATGATTTAAAGTAAGCATTTATTTTGTTTGCAAAAAAAAAAAAAGAATGAAATCTATGCATAGTTTTTTTATTATACATATTTTCCACAGAACTTTTTAAAGAACCCCCATGTCACTTAGAGATCTCTCAGTGTACCATACTCACTCTTCACTCTGTATCTTTGCAGTTATATCCTCTGCCTGGCAATCCCTTTACACTTTCACCTATTCTCCTTAACCAGTACTCTGCCCAAATCACACTCATCTTTCGGGGCTCATTATATTACTAGCTGCAAGAACACATTCAAGGATATCATCCTCAATCCTCTCAGCAGGATAGGCTACCATTCTCTGTGTTCCCATAGTGCGCTGAGAGTCCTTTACTGTATCCTTTAAGCTCCTTGAGGATAAGGATCAATTATTCCGTTTTTGCTATCTTCCTTAGTACCATATTACTCAGCACATACGTGTTATTACTACGTGGTTGAAAACAATTTGGCCGAAGGTGGAAGAAAACAACTTAGTTAATGTGCCATTTGGATCATGGTGATGGCTTTGGAATGTTTTACATATTTTTATGTATTGTGACCCATTTTTTTTTTTCAGTAACAGGATTGTGCTTTTTAAAATTTTTGCTGGAGGGTACAAGTGCTTGCCAGAGAAAAGAGAGAAAGAAAGAAATAGAAGGAGAGAGAGGGGAGGAGAAAGCATCACTCCGTGGAGAATAGTCGCATTGCAATCGCGCCTCCATCGCGCCCTCCTTTTGGAATCTTAGGCATGTACACGCGTGCACCAGCACATTTCTGTCTGCTGGGCCAGGACTCAAGTCGCACCATTGGCCACGTGGGATCTGACTCCCTCAATCAGCAGACCATGAAGCTGGGCCAGACTGTACTTTCTAATATTATTTACTTTCATCTAATTTAACTACTCTTAACTATGTGTCATTTCAAAAATTTAGGGCAATCTACACGCCCAATCATTAGTATCAATAGATTGCAGAAGAGTAGGCATGATCACCGAGTATGTAAAAATGGCACATATGCTTTATACAAAAGAATCTTGGGGGCCAGACAGTGGTGCAGTGGTGCAGCAGTAAACAAGACGCAGTAAGGCTGACTCACGTGAAACGGTAACAGGTCCACATCAGAGACCTCCCTGAGCATGTGGGCATACCGGGTACGCCCCTGTCCATGAGCTGGGCTGGGCGAGGCTGGGGCTGGATTGCAGTCAAGACTTTGTTGGGGTGCTCTCTTGCTCATGGAAGAAATAAATAAAATGAACTTTAAGCAAAAATAGTCTTCAAGAGTGTGCTCTAGGGTACTTATAAACATTTTATTACAAAAGTAGGTTTGCATTATTAAACATTTTCCACTCTTTATAGAAAACCAGAAACCATAAATAAGCAAATAAAAACAAGAGTCAAATTTTCAGTCCTAGAGACAAACACTATATTGGGAGAATGACAGGAGTGAATATATGCATATGATTTGAGATTAGTGACTTGATTAAGGAGAGGGTGCTTTTGATAAGATTTTTCAGGAACATATAGAAGATCAAGTAAATTGATGTGAATCCAGGAGAGACAGTTAAGAATAACTAAGGAACACTTTTTTTTTTTTTTTTTTTGGAGAGATTTTCACTGTAGGGCACATGCACTCACCAGACAGACAGAGACATAGAGACAGAAAGCGAGAAATCACCCCCCAGGGGGGATGGTCACACCGCAATCCCTTCTCCTCCATTCTCCTCTCGGGATCTTGGGCACGCATGCACACGCGCCTGGCGTGAGTTTTTTAAGCCACCGGGTCCGGGATGTGAACCGCGGTCGACTACGTGGGAGTCCAGCGACATAGCCATTACGCTAACTGCTGGTTCCCAATAACTAAGGAACACTTTTGAAGGACAGTTAAAATGTGCCTTTTCCCCCTCCTGATGTTTAGTTGTAGCTAAACTGATATTCCTGCCTCCAATTAAAGAACAATTCATTTATGTCATTCACCTGTCCAAATCCTAAATAAATTAAGCCTGCATTTCTTTTTTTTTTTTTTTTTTGAGAGATTTTCGCTATAGGGCGCGTGCACTCGCCAGACAGACAGAGAGAGACAGAGAGACAGAAAGCGAGAAATCACCCCCCGGGGGGATGGTCACGCCGCAATCCCTTCTCCTCCATTCTCCTCTCGGGATCTTGGGCACACAGGCACATGTGCCCGGCGTGAGTTTTAAGTCACCGGGTCCGGGACGCGAACCGCGGTCGACTACGTGGGAGTCCAGGGACATAGCCATTACTCCAACTGCTGGTTCCCAAGCCTGCATTTCTGAATTGATAGTTTTAGCATTATTTTTTTCTATTTCTTAACTGCTGTCAAACCGTGCTTTTCATGCCTCCCCTAAATTCTTACCTGACATGGTTTTCACTTTAGGTCTCTGCACAAGTTGTTACTTAGAACTATTGCCACTTTGTCATGTATCCACTATTGCCAGATCTTTGTCATCTAACATGTATCCACTTTTCTTTTTTTTTTTTTAAAGAATTACTTATTTATTTATTTATTTATTTTTGGTTATTACTATTCTTTAATTTGATCAGAGAGAGACAGAGGGAGAGAAAATGAATGTGAGAAAGCAAACCACCAGGTCTGGACTCAAAACATGGTCAACCATGGGAGAGTCCAGGACCTTAACCACCATGCCACCTGCTGGCCCTGATTCTTTCTTTTAAAGAATTACTTATTTTATTTTGTGTATTAATTATTATTATTTAATTTGCTATAGGGCATGTGCACTCACCAGAGAGATAGGGAAAGTGAGAAAGTAAGCCACCAGGTCTGGGACTCAAACTGTGGTCAGCCATGTGAGAGTTCAGCACCTTAACTACCATACCACCTGCTGACTCCTGTATTAATCTTTTTTTTTTTTAATTATGTTTTTCTTTCATGAGCATGAGAAAGAGACAGAACTGAAGAGACAGCATCCCCAGCAGAATCTCAACTCCATGATCCACCCCAAGTCTCAGCCAGTCCCAGGTTTGGGTACGTGCATATCTGTTGTACTCAGCAAGGTCTGTGGACATGACCGCACAACCTTTCCATATGGGTCAGCCTCGCAGAGTATCACATCTTACTACACCACCACCTACTGCCTGGCCTCCACCTCTGTATTGATTCTTTAGGGTGGCCATGGATCTTAAAGAAATGCCTCTCAGTCCAGCTGTGTGTTGTACGTAGGAAGTTGGGGGCCCCATGGGAGGCCCAGTTTCAGTTCCCAGGCCAATCAGAGCATGACAGGTGATTACACACACCTGTGATCTAATTCGGAGGCTGGAGCAGGAAGATTGCAAGATGGCAAGACCCTGTCAAAAATATCTATGTCTGTTTTGCTCCCTGTCCAACATTCTTTCTCTCCTTCTCTCCTAAAAGGAAAACAAACAAACGAACAAGCAAACAAAAACAAAAAACCCCACAAAACTTCTTGCCTTTGCTAAACTGTTATCCACACATTTCGCAGAAATCTCTGTACTGAGCATGGATGCAAATAAAATATTCATCTTTTGCATTATGAGTCTGTGAGGTGTTGGTGAATAAAGTTTATTTCCAGGCATTACACCTGTCTACTCTTTGATGAGTACAAAGCGAGGACTTTTCCTGGGGAAGTGTTCAGATTTGTGCTTAGTGTAGATGAGGGACTCTGATATAAGGTATTCTATAATGTTTTTCGAATAGAAGCAGAAGTGCCCAGACGAGAGGTGCGGACAGCACTTCTCTGGCACACTCCAGGATACCAGTATTCACATTGGGATATCTGCTGCACATTCTCTCATTCCTCATATCTTGTCTAAAAAGGTCACCAGAAACATCTACCCTGCCTCTAGGTGTCACAGAAGGTAAAACACTTCTTTCATGCCAGCATTTCAGACGATCTTTTCATTTATATTCATTATGAACAAGGGGATTTCAGCGTAACATGAGTTTGCTCAACCCTCTTACTCCACAGGGCTTTTTCTGGACCATACTGAACTATTTGTCAAATGACATAAATTTCAGTTTCTAAAATGGGAGTTCTCAGGGGGAAAGGTTTGAAAACAAATCACCAATAGATACACAATGATGCCGTTAGACAGATTTATTCATCAGAAAACGTCTTCCATAGATGTGCATTCATGCATGTACATGTATTTACAGAAACATGCTTGTTTCTGCACTGACCATTTCTTTCAGTTCGGTACCCATTTATTGTAGTGTTATTTCTGCAGGACACCATTCCAGCTCCTGAGGATAGAGTAGAATGAATTGCAGCCCTTGTTTTATGGAACTTCGATTAACCCTCCAATGTGGCCAGGAGCTCACAGTGAATTGGGAAAGAACAAGCGTTGTAATTCACCATTAAATGGAGGGTTGTAGACACGAAGTATAATACAATGGTAGTTCAGAGGATAGCAATATTATCTTAATCTAAGAGAACCATAAAAGCTTCACAAAGGTGGTGAGAGTGTGAGAGTTTTGAAAGATAAGCAAAAGTTCACCCAGATGAAGATGGGGCTGAGGGCATCCCAAGCACAGAGGTGTAAAGCTGTGGAGATTCTTGGGTGAGTAATCCGTGAGTGCCTCAGGGGATGTGTCTGTTCTGTGATGTCATTTCCTTGCCGGATTGCAAAGACACAAACATTCTGCGCGTTCTTTTGATCAGATTGGGAGGAAATAGGTATCTTCTGTACACTTTTATCTTCAATGGTTCACATTTATCGTGTCTTATCTAAGAAACCTTTGCATAAACCAAGATCACAGATTTTTTTTTTCTGTTTTCTTATAAAATTTCATAGTCTCAGCTCAAATATTTAGATATGTTATCCATTCGGAGTAAATTGTTTATACACAGAGTGTGTATATTAACCTTTGATAAAAAGTGGAAAAAAAAATAGTTCCTACTTTGCTGACCTTTTATTTTGATGTGACTGTTAATATTACTCCACCTAGTGGATACTTAAAAGCACTTGCAGATAATCCCTCAGTTCATATGGCATTTTAACAATAAATACAAAAGTAGTTTTGTTTTAATTTGCCAGAGGTTGTATGCACTCACTGGAGAGAGAGAAAAAGAGAGAGAGGGAAAATGAGAAAGCACCCTCCAGAGTGGGGGATAACTGTACCACAATCCCTTCTCCTCCAACTCTCCCTCCCGTCAGAATTTTGGGCACACATGCACATGCAGTTGAAGTGTTTCTCAAGCTATTGGATCCAGAACTCAAACCACATGGGTGGTCATATGGGATCTAGCTGCCTTAAGCACTGGACCATGGGCTCGTCCACAAAAATATTTTTTTAAAGAAAAAAATTAATTTGACAACAATTATTTGAAGATTGTCATATAATTTTAATTTTGAAATTTACATGAATATATCACCTTTAAGAATTCTCGTATCTTCACACACTTAGGAAACTAGGAAACAGATTGAGGGCATGTGAATCTGCATGTGCTAGAGATTAAACAAAAGAAAGAAAGCGATAAATCACCCCAGTCAGGGTCTGGTCGTGCCACATACCTTTTTTCTCCCTTTCTGTATCCCAGAAGGATCCTGGGCACCCACTCTCACACTCCTGCTGTGTGGCTGCCAGGGCCAGGATTCAAACCCCCGTCACCCATGTTGGCATCCTTTGCATAGAGCTTAACCAGTAAAGCTGGCCCTCTACCTTCTACTTAAAAAAAAATAATAATTTAATTTAATTTATTATTAGTTTTTAATTTGGCCAGAGAAAGAGAAGAAAGAGGAAAAGTGAGAAAGCAAGCCACCAGATCCAGGATACAAACTGTAGTCAGCCATGTAGGAGTCCAGTGCCTTAACCACCACACCACTATCTTCTACCTAATTTTATTTACTGTATTTTTAATACCATTTATTTATTTATTTACTTACTTATTTTGAAAAGGATTTTGGATAGGGCACATGTGCTTGCCAAAGAGAGATAGTGAGAGGGCAAATGAGAAATCATCCCCCAGGCAGGATGGCGATGCTGCAATTCCTTCTCCTCCGTTCTCCTCCTGGGATTTTGGGCACACACGTATGCACTCCTGGCATGATTTTCAAGTCACTAGGTACGGGGCTCAAACCAGGATCGGCCCTGTGAGAGTCCAGTGCCTTAACCATCACACCACCTGTTGACTCTTGTGCCCTTGCACACCTGTCTAGTGTATTTCAGGCTGACTGAGACACGGATTTAAATTGTGACCACCATGTGGGATCAGGCTTCTCTTTGAGCGGCAAATTAGCACTGTGTTCTAAAACTGCCCCAAGTTTTCCGCTTTAAAATGAAGCACTTCAGTGGTACTCAAATAAGTTCTCAAATTTGAAAGTACAGCACTTTCCAATCACTTGTCAAGAACATTCGACGGGGCAGAAATTTACTAATTCATTTTCAATAAAAACATTAGAATAGGGCCAGCCAGGCGGTGTGGTGATTAAGGCAGCTGGATCTCACATGACCCACTCTGTGGTGTGAGGCGCGCTCTCTCTCTCTCTCTCTCTCTCTCTCTCTTTCTCTCTCCAACAAGTGCTCATGCCCTATAACAAATTTTAAAAACCAAACCAACCGGGAACCAGCAGTTAGCGTAATGACTATGTCGCTGGACTCCCACGTAGTCGACCGCGGTTCGTGTCCCGGACCCGGTGGCTTAAAACTCACGCTGGGCACGTGTGCGTGCATGCCCAAGATCCCGAG
>NW_006208547.1:1719219-1720610 GCF_000334495.1 Tupaia belangeri chinensis | reverse complement strand
GATCCTGGCCACCCCCTCTCACACTCCTGCTGTGTGGCTGCCAGGGCCAGGATTCAAACCCCAGTCACCCATGTTGGCATCCTTTGCATAGAGCTTAACCAGTAAAGCTGGCCCTCTACCTTCTACTTAAAAAAAAAATAATAATTTAATTTAATTTATTATTAGTTTTTAATTTGGCCAGAGAAAGAGAAGAAAGAGGAAAAGTGAGAAAGCAAGCCACCAGATCCAGGATACAAACTGTAGTCAGCCATGTAGGAGTCCAGTGCCTTAACCACCACACCACTATCTTCTACCTAATTTTATTTACTGTATTTTTAATACCATTTATTTATTTATTTACTTACTTATTTTGAAAAGGATTTTGGATAGGGCACATGTGCTTGCCAAAGAGAGATAGTGAGAGGGCAAATGAGAAATCATCCCCCAGGCAGGATGGCGATGCTGCAATTCCTTCTCCTCCGTTCTCCTCCTGGGATTTTGGGCACACACGTATGCACTCCTGGCATGATTTTCAAGTCACTAGGTACGGGGCTCAAACCAGGATCGGCCCTGTGAGAGTCCAGTGCCTTAACCATCACACCACCTGTTGACTCTTGTGCCCTTGCACACCTGTCTAGTGTATTTCAGGCTGACTGAGACACGGATTTAAATTGTGACCACCATGTGGGATCAGGCTTCTCTTTGAGCGGCAAATTAGCACTGTGTTCTAAAACTGCCCCAAGTTTTCCGCTTTAAAATGAAGCACTTCAGTGGTACTCAAATAAGTTCTCAAATTTGAAAGTACAGCACTTTCCAATCACTTGTCAAGAACATTCGACGGGGCAGAAATTTACTAATTCATTTTCAATAAAAACATTAGAATAGGGCCAGCCAGGCGGTGTGGTGATTAAGGCAGCTGGATCTCACATGACCCACTCTGTGGTGTGAGTCCTGGACTTGGTGGCCTGAAAAACATGCTGGTGCATGTACATGTGCTCAGAATCCTGGTAGGAGGAAGGAGGGAAAGGGATTGTGGCATGGTCGTTCTGTCAGGGGGATGGGAGGTGGGAGGCGTGCTCTCTCTCTCTCTCTCTCTCTCTCTCTCTTTCTCTCTCCAACAAGTGCTCATGCCCTATAACAAATTTTAAAAACCAAACCAACCGGGAACCAGCAGTTAGCGTAATGACTATGTCGCTGGACTCCCACGTAGTCGACCGCGGTTCGTGTCCCGGACCCGGTGGCTTAAAACTCACGCTGGGCACGTGTGCGTGCATGCCCAAGATCCCGAGAGGAGAATGGAGGAGAAGGGATTGCGGCGTGACCATCCCCCCCTGGGGGGTGATTTCTCGCTTTCTGTCTCTATGTCTCTCTCTGTCTGTCTGGCGAGCGCACGCGCCCTACAGTGAAAATCT
>NW_006208547.1:1701683-1719180 GCF_000334495.1 Tupaia belangeri chinensis | reverse complement strand
AAATAAAAAAAAACCAAACCAACCAACCAAATTAAGGAAAAACAAGAAACTTTACAACAACTTATGAAATTGAAAAATGATCATTAGAGCACAATATTTTGAAGAGGCACTATTTTATTTATAGTCAAATATCAAAATAGCTGAACTTAAAACTCAGCTTTTGAATTACTGTATCAAAAAGTGGAAGGGAACCAGCAGTTAGCGTAATGGCTCTGTCGCTGGACTCCCACATAGTTGACCGCGGTTCTCCTCCCGGACCCGGTGGCTTAAAACTCACGCCAGGCACGTGTGCATGTGTGCCCAAGATCCTGAGAGGAGAATGGAGGAGAAGGTATTGCGGCGTGACCATCCCCCCTGGGGGGTGATTTCTCGCTTTCTGTCTCTCTGTCTCTCTCTGTCTGGTGAGCGCACGCGCCCTATAGTGAAAACCTCTCAAAAAAAAAAAAAGTGATAAAACAAAATCTATTTTTAAAAAAATCATGGGACTAGTAGTTGGCGTAATGGCTATGTTGCTGGACTCCCATGTAGTCAACCACAGTTCGAGTCCTGGACCTGGTGGCATAAACTCACACTGGGCACGTGTGCATGTGTGCCCAAGATCCTGAGAGGAGAATGGAGGAGAAGGTATTGCGGCGTGACCATCCCCCCTGGGGGGTGATTTCTCGCTTTCTGTCTCTCTTTCTCTCTCTGTCTGTCTGGTGAGAGCACGCGCCCTATAGCAAAAAACCTCTCCAAAAAAAAAAAAAAAAGAAATTCACGATAGGAGCCAGCAGGTGATGTGGTGGTCAGGGCACTGGACTCACACATGGCCGATGGCGATTCAGGTCCTGGACCTGGCGGCTTGCTTTCTCACTTTCCCTGTCTCTCTCTGTCTCTGTCTTTATAGTACATGTGTCCTATAGAAATTTTTTTTAAAATCATAATTGAAATTAAAGAAATAATTCTTTAAAAAACAGTCATGACAGCACGCAAGCACATGCATGCGAGAGAGAGAAAGTGATGTTTTTCACAAGGTTCGGTCATGCTGTAATCCCTTTCTTTCAGTCCTCCAGTCAGCCAAGATCCTGACCACAAGGGTATAAGCCTGGCATGTTTTCAGGCTGACCAGGGCAGGGATTTGAACCACAGCTGGCAAGTGGCTTCCAGCTCCACAGTCTGGTATACTAACTACTGTCTATAACACAGAGACTGGGCCCATACAAACATTTTAAAAGTGATTATGCATGTTCACTTAGCACTCAAGAAAAATATTCTTAATAGTAATAATAAAAATGATTTTCATAGCCTTGATAAAATAATTTTAAAATAGTTTATTTCTTTTTTATATCAAACTATAAAATATTTATATATTTTTTCAAAGAATTATTTTATTTAACTCTATTTATTCACTTATTTTAATCTGATCAGAGAAGGACAGAGAGAGAGAAAGTCAGACAGCAAGCTGCCAGGTCTAGGACTCAAACCACAGTCGGTCATGTGGAAGTCCAGCAACCTTAACCGCCACACCACCTGCCGGGCCTCAGAATATTTATATAAATTTTTAATAATGCACATAATTTATAGGCATATAAATGTGTAATAATTAGCTATATCCTTGGAAATATTACTTATTCTCACAGGTCCTGGTATCCTCATCTAGAGAATGAATGATTTTGATTATGCAAACTGCTCAGTTGCTTTGAAGTTCTTTCATTGTGTAATTCTACTCTTGGAGATCCTGTTTTTGCCTCGCATGCCTACATTTTTCTAAATGATGCTATCATTGGGCTTTTTTCACATGTTTAAAAACTTGTAAAACCTACATTTTCATTGGAATACAGTTCATTTCTCTGTGTCTGACGTCAATCCCAAAGTTACACAAATATCTTTTAAGGTGAAAAAAAAAATTCCACTGGGGACTACTGGAGGCTGAGAGAAAAGTTAGATGGTATCACCATGCTTGAGGACTAAGAGGAACTTGCTTAAGGCAGGGGAGAAAAAACTAAGACATGGAAAATGACAGAGGCATTTATTTTGAAGAAAGAAATGATAGGACCCAATGATAAAGTAGTGTTTTAAAAGATTACAGTAGACCAGGAGTTTGTGTCGACCCTACTCTGCTCCCATCCATTCACTTGTTGAAATCCTAACTGCCAGGGTGAGGGAATGAAGAGGCAGGGCCTTCGGGAGGTGATTAGGACAGGAGAGTGGCGTTCTCAAGAACGGGATCAGTGCCCTTACACAAGAACCCAGAGAGCACGCTCATTCCTTCTGCCATGTGCAAGTGCAGCAGGAAGCCAGCAGTCTACAGCTCACAAGTGGGTCCTCACCCAGGCACCTTGATCTTGGACTTCCAACCTCCGGAACTATGAGAAATAAGTTTCTGTTGGTTATTAGCCACCCAGTCTGTGGTACTCTGTTATAGCAGCCTGAATGGACTAAGATGTGACTACCGTAGAGAGAAGAGTTAAAAATAATTTAGAAAATTCTAACCTTTAGATTGGAAAAATGATGCTAACATGGACAGATTTATAAACTATGAAAAAGATACCAGTTTGTGGAACAGCCTCATTGCCTAGTGGTTAAGGGAGCTGAATTCCACATAGCTAACATGGTTCCAATCTCAGACTTGGAAGTTTGAAAAATACTCTGGTACATGTAAGTGCGTGCCTGGAATCCCAACAGGGTGGAGAAATGGAGAAGTGATTGTAGAGTGACCATGTCCCATTGGGGGGTGCTTTCTCTCTCTCTCTCTCTCTCTCTTTCTCTCTCTCTGGCAAATGCAGGCACCTTCTGGCAATTGAAAAAAAGGAAAAGAAAAACGAGTGAGTTTTTCTAACTTTCCACTAGGTGGTGCTACAGTGGAATTAATAAAACATCTTTTCAATTTTAATTTTTTTGAATCCACTCGTTCTGAAACTTTTAATCCTTCTTATCATTTCAAGGTGTCATTTATTTCCTCCAGTCAATCTCCTTATCACGTCACTACTGATTAATGAAATAGATCAACTAACTGCGGGACTAGGATGACAAACCAATGCTAGGGAGGTGACCTCTATTAAATATTATTATGGAAAATAATTTACTTATGCTAAATGACATAAACAATTATCTACTATAAATATTTGATAGCCATGTATATAAAACCCTTTTAATTGTGAGTTTCTTGGAAATAACTGGAGAGAGCAGAACCATAGTTTGTGAGCCACTAATTTATAATACTCCTTTGATTGCTGTTGCCCTGTAGCATGTGCACTTGCTGAAGAGGCAGACAGTGAGATGGAAGGTGAGAAATCACCCCCCAGAGGGGATGGCCACGTCGCCACCCCTTCTTTCATGTTCCCCTCTCGAGATCTTGGGCATGCACACACACATGCCCAGAGTGAGTTTTAAGCCATTGGGTCTGAGACTTGAACTGCAGTCACCCATGTGGTAGTCCAGCAACATAATCATTATGTCATCTGCTGCCCTCTAATTTATAATACTTTAAGAAATTTGGGGACCAGCAGATGGCATAATGGTTATGTCACTGGACTCCCATGCAGTTGACTGCAGTTTGAGTCCCAGACCCAAAAGCATAAAACTCATGCTGGGCACATGTGTGTGCATGCCCAAGATCCTGAAAGGAGAATGGAGGAGAAAGGATTGTGGCATGGTCAACCCCCTTGAGGGGGGGAGGAGATTTGTAGCTTTCTGTCTGTCTCTGTCACTCCAGCAAGTACATGTGCCCAATAGCAAAAATCTCTCTAAAAAAAGAAAAAAAAAGAAATCTGGATCAGGCCCAGCCACAATGGCATGTACTGTTTTGTTCTGGGCTTTTTCTTTATTCTTTTTCTTTTTTTTTTAAAAAAAGAATTATTTAATGAATTTTATTTATTATGATTTTTCAATCTGACCAGAGAGAAAGAAAGGGAAAATGAGAAAATAAGCAGCCAGGTCTGAGACTCGAACCACAGCTGGGCATGTGGAAGTCCAGAGCCTCAACCACCACGCCGCCTGCCAGTTCTTGCATGTACTGTTAAGACACTGCTGTTCAGTAGGCTAAGGTCACACGAGAGGCCTGGGTTTCACGCCTGGCTGACCTAAAAACTGGGTACATTGGCCTAAGCCACTAGAAGACCGAGGCAAGAGGATCATGAGCTTATGACTGGCCTGGGCAATACAGAGAGACTGTCTAAATAAGAAACTGGGTACAGTGGCACATGCGGATGGTCCCAGCTGGGAGGCTGAAGCAAGATGATCAGGACACAAGACCCTGTCTTTCAAAGAAAGGCAGATAGAGAGGGAGAGGGAGAGAGGGAGTGAAAAGAAAAATTTGAATTCGTAATTTTCCAAATTACCAGCAATTCTCAACTTATAGATATTCAGCTATAGAAATCCAAAATTATGGCACACTGCTGATGACATGCTTAGTATCATGCATGGCAAAGGTCTGTACAAAAACCATAGTTTGAAACCTTCTCCCTCGATGCTGTGATCTAGAGGGGCTTTATGGATAAGACTTCATAAGTGTCCCACTTTGCTACATATTTGGCTGTCTACAAACTCTTTGGCTCATAGCTGCAGACAAAATGATCTCATTCTAATGTATGCTATTTTTCCCTGGTAGTGTCATCAATAAACACAAGTAAATTGTAATGTCATTAGTTGTAATTTCATGTCATCTGATTGATTTACAACTAAAAAATAAGTCAGAGTTTTTTACTTGCGAAGAAATGGAAAGAGTATCTATTAAACGGTTGTGTGGTGTGCTCAATAATGACCCACAAATATAGTCATGCCTTAATTCCTAGAACCCATGAACATCACTTTATATTGCAAAGGGATATTGAGATGAAAGTCTCTCTTTTGCATTCTCAGGATGGGCCTGATGTGATTACAACAGATGTTATGAAGGGACTCCGGAAAAGTCACAGTCAGGGGAGAAGGCAATGTGATGATAGAAATAGAGAGTAGAGGAACAAGCTTAGATGATGAAGGGGTATGAGTTCAAAGGCAAGGTGAGAAGCTGGAAAATGCAAGGAAGTGAATGCTCCTGTAAGAGCTCCAGAGAAGAAGCTGTCTTATAAACCTTTCAACTTTCACCCAATAAAATTTATGCTTTGTTTATTTTCTATAGGGCACGTGTACTCACGAGAGAAAGAGACAGAGAGAAGGCGAGGAAAAGAGAGAGAGAGATACAGCAAGAGACAGAAATAACCTCCTTTCCCCCCCTACACTCCCTCACCCCTGGGAGTTTTGGCCATACTGCAATCCCTTCTCCTCCACTCGCCTCTCAGGAGGTTTGGGAACGCATGCGTGCACACCTGGCATGTTTTTCAAGCTACCAGATTAGGGACTTGAATCTGCAGTTGCCCACGTGGGATCCAGCAACTTTAACTACCATGCCACTCACTGGCCTAAATTTATTTTGGACTTCCAGCTCCTAGAACTATAAAAGAAATCATTGGGGGACCAACAGTAGGCATAATGGCTATGTCACTGGACTCCCATGTAGTAGACCACAGTTCGAGTCCCAGATCTGGTGGCTTAAATTCACACTGGGCTCATATGAGTGTGTGCTCAAGATCCAAGAGGAGAACGGAGGAGAAAGGATTTTATCATGGCTAGCCCCCTGGAGAATGATTTCTCCCTTTCTGTCTCTGTGTCTCTCCCTGTCTTTCTGGCACACGCACACACCCTATAGTAAAAAATCTCTCAAAAACAAAACAAAACAAAAAACACATTGGTTTTATTTTAAACCACAAAGTTGGTGGCAATTTGTTATAATAGTAACAGGAGACTGATACCTTTGGGCATCAAATCCCTCACTTACCTATCCCTTATAATATAGCATTGCTTTATCCCTTTCAGAATCCTACCTGGACTACTTTGTTCTAACATAAAAATAGTAATTCATGGGGCCAGTAGGTGGCCGAATTCCCACGTGGCCAAACACAGTTCAAATCCTAGACTTAGTGGCTCGAAAATCATGCTGGGTGTGTGCATGCGTATGTGTCCAAAATTCCAGAAGGAGAATGGAGGAGAAGGAATTTCAGTGTGGCCATATTCTCCCTGAGGCCAGGGGTGGGGCTATTTCTCACTTTTCTTCTCTGTCTCTCTCTCTCCAGTGAGTGCACATGCCCTATGGCAAAAACCTTAAAAAATAGTAATTTATTAGAAAAATATGGGCTACTTCTAGTACATTTACTAACTAGTTCAACATTTCTAGAACACAAGTTTAGCAATATATATAAAGATCTTTTAAAATGTTCATACTGAGGACCAGCAGGTGGCATGATGGTTAATGCACTGGGCTCTCACATGGCTGACTACAGTTTGAGTCCTGGACCTGGCAGCTTGCTCTCTCAATTTCTCTCTGTCTTTCTGATCAAGTTTTAAAATAATAGATATAATTAAATAAATAATTCTTTAAAACAATGTTCACACTCTTGATTCAGTAATTCTAGATATCTAGGAACTAGCCTCACTTGTATAAAAAGACTTAGATACAAGGGTAGGTATTGCAAGGAAATAATTAAGATTAAAATAGATATTAATAAATTAAAAAAATAGAAAGCAAGAGAGAAAATAAGAAAATCAGTACCCTACTTTCTTTCTTCTCTCTTTTTTTAATTTGTCAGAGAGCATGTGTGCTCACTGGAGAAAGAGAGAGAGAGAGGGAAAGGAGAAAGCACCCTCTATGGGTAAAGTTCATACCCCAATCCCTTTTCTTTCATTTCTCCCTCCTTTTGGAATTTTGAGAAACATATACATGAGAACCCGGCATGTTTTCAAGCTGCCAGGCCCAAGACTCACACTGTACAGTTGGCCAAGTGGGATCCAGCCACCTTAACTACCATCTACCAGCTGGCCCTCCTTACTTTCAATAATGAATAAAATAGTCTAGCAAACAATTCACAAAAAGTAGAAGAAATGAGTATATTGTAACTTAAACAGATCAAACAGATATTTATAAAATTTTCCACCAACAAAGGCAGAATACATACTCTCTCAAGTGCACATGGAACATTGACCAGATGTTAGTTCACAATTGAAATGCCAGTAAATGAAGAAATCATACAAAGGAAACGAAACCCAATCATATAAACATTTTCTCTGACTACAGTGGAATGAAATTAGAAATCAATAACACAAGGAAAATAGGAAGATTCATAAATCTGTAAAAATCAATCAGCACTTTCACAAACAAGCAATGGATCAAAACAAAAAAAAAAATCACAAGAGAAATTAGAAAATACTTTGCAATGAAAGAAAACTAAAACTCACCAATTGATTACATTACCAGTCATGTTCAGAGGGTTTTTTGGTTTTGTTTTGTTTTGTTTTGTTTTGTTTTTGTTTTTAGCTTGCTATAAAGTATGTGTGCTCACAGGAGAGAGAGAGAGAGAGAGAAAGAGAGAGAGATTGAGAAATCAACACCCTAGAGGGGATGGCCACATTGCAATTCTTTCTCGTCTCAGAATTTTAGGCATGCACACATACGTGCTAAGCAAGATTCTCAAGCCTCCTAGTCTAGTACTCGAGTTGCATCGTGGGATTCAGCTCCTTAACCCCAGTGATGCTTACATTAAAAAAAAAAGAAAAGGCAGGGCCATGAGATAGCCTACAGGTTACATGGCTGAACTCCCACATGACCGACTGCGATTTGAGTCCCAAACCTGGTGGCTTGAAAATCATGCCGGGCACATGCACATGCATGCCTAAAGAGAAGAGATCGTGGCATGGCCATCTCCCTTGGGAGGTGATTTCCCACTTTCCCTCTCACTGTCTCTCTCTCTCTCTCTCACACACACACACAGGCACATATGCTCTAGGGCAAAAAAACCTCTACCAAAAAACAAGGTGAGGGAGGGTATGCAGTGGCACAGTGGTAAAATGTGATGCTCTGTGAGGAAGATTCACATGGGAAGGTTGATGGTTCAAGTCTGGGAGACTTCCCAGAGTCCTCTGAACCTGCACACAATCTGGGCTGGCTGAAGCTAAGGGTGGATCACGATAGTGCCCTGTTGGGATGTTAATCTCTGCCTTTGTCTTCCTCTCTTTCTCTCTCACACTCATGAAATAAATAAAAACAAACTTTAATGGGATCAGCAGTTGGTGTAATGACTATGTCACTGGACTCCCATGTAGCTGACCACGGAACCTTATGCCTTAAGGCTTAAACTCCTGCTGGGCATGTGTGCATGTGTGCCCAAGATCCCAAGAGGAGAATGGAGGAGAAGGGGTTGCGGTGTGGCCATTCCCCCCTCCCCCAGGGGTGATTTCTCGCTTGCTGTCTCTCTGTCTTTCTGGCAAGCGCACATGCTCTATAGCAAAAACCTCTGTGTGTGTGTGTGTGTGTGTTTAAAACTTTATAAAAAAATAAGTGTCTCAAATGTATAACCTAACTTTCTAAAAAGTAAAGACCAAACTAACCCAAAAGGTATTAGAAGAAAGGAAATAATAAAGATTAGAATGGAGATAAATAAAATAGAAAATAGAAAAAAAATTGAGAGAATAAGTAAAACTCGAGATTGGTTCTTTGGAAAGAAAGGTCAACAAAATTGACAGAAGTTTAGCTACAGTAAGAAAAAACAAAGGGAAGACTCCATTACTAAACCCAGGAATAAAAGAGAGGACATTACTATAGACCATACTAAAACATTAAGTATTAAGAGTGAATATTATGAAAAAGTGTATGTTAACGAAACAGGTAATTTAGGAGAAATAGACAAATTTCTACAAACATACAAACTACCAAAACCACATCAAGAGTTGACCCAATGGCCTGGCAGTTAATGGAGTCAGATTCCACATGGCCAACCATTTGGTTCAAACCCTAGACCCAGCGACTTGAAAAACATGCCAGGCATGCGTGTGTGCATATCCAAACATCCTAACAGAGTGGAAAATGGAAAAGAAGGGACCGTGGTATGACCACACTCCATTGGAGGTACTTTCTGCTTTTTTATTTCTCTGTCTTTCCATTTCTCTCTGGTGAGCACATGTACCCTGTGGGGGGAAGGGGGAACTAAATCAAAAAAGAAATAGAAAATCTGAATAGACCTATAATAGTAAAAGATTGAGTTAGAAGTAATTTTTTTTAAAAGTATTACAAAAAAAGCTCAGGTCCAGGTGGGGTTTTTTGGTGACTTCTATCAAACATTTAAAGATGAATTATTGCTAATTCTTTACAAGTTTTATTTAAAATAAACTAACAAACAAAAATAATAGGAGAGAGCACTTTCTGATTAATGCCATCAAGCCAGTAATACCCTGGCATGAAAACCAGACAAGGACATCATAGGAAAACTATAGCCCAATATCACATGATAAATATAGATACAAAAATTCTCACCAAGGGACCAGGATGTGTCTCAGTGATGGCACAAGTGGACACCTAGGAAAGGTCCCAGGTTTGTGTCCTATAATGTCCCTGATCATGCCAGGGATGTGTGTGCCCATGATCCCTGCTGGCCCATGGGAGGATTGTGGCATGGAGACCCTACTAGGAATAACTCTCTCCCTCTCAGAAGAAAGAAAGAAAGAAATTATATATATGTATGTATATATATATATATATATATATAAACTTAACAAAATACTGGCAAGCTAATTCTAGCAAAATATCAAAAAGATTATACCTCAAGAACAAGTGGGATTTATCCAAAAAAATGCAAGCTTTGTTTAATATTAAAATATCAATTTTTGTAAGTACCATATCAAAAGAGTAAAGGGCAAAACCCACAGATTTTTTAAAAAGAGTTATTTTATTTTGTTACTATTATTATTATTATTTTATTTGACCAGAGAGAGAGAGAAAGGGAAAATGAAAAAGCAAGCCACCTGGTCTGGAACTTGAACCATGGTCCTCCATGTGGGAGTCCAGCACTTTAACCACTGCACCACCTGCCCACCCCCAAACCCACAGATATTAACAGAAGCAGAAAAATCCTTAAAATGTTATAAAGTTATCAGAAGAATTCAAGTTGGATGTTTCGTCAGTAAAAATTTTCTGTCTTCCTTACCTTTTATCCTTCAATCCTCTTTCCTTCCTGGCCCCCTAAGCCCTGATGGGAAGATGGTGGTGAAAGAGTGAATTTGTCCATCTATTTCCCTCTTTCTACCTGCCAAAGGGTCAGATAGAAGGCAGGCAAAAGTCTAATAATCAAAATCATAGTTATGATTATTACATAAAACTAAACATTCTCATTTCTACACTGAGGCCGTGTTGGTGAAATTAAGTGATTATGACATTTTACTACCTGAAAATGATTAGGAAAATAAAATCTTCCAGGGGTTAGGAAAGAATTTCTTCCAGTAGACAGATTGTGCTCAGTGTGACACAAAAGTAAAGGTTCCTTTTAATGCACTTCCATAAACCCTGCTTATTCAATGTACTCATCACATATATTAAATTTTTTCTATTATAGATTTCTTTCTACAATCTTGCAATGCCCACTGTTTTAGATCTGTGCTATAAGGCACATGTAATTGCCAAGGAGAGACAGAGAAAGACAAAGAAAGGGGAAGTGAAAAATCAGCCCCCAGTGGGGATGGCCACACTGAAATCCTTTCTCCTCTTGGTATTTTGGGCATGCATGTACCTGTGTCTTGCATGATTTTCAAACCACTAAGTCCATGATTTTTTTAAAAATAATTATTTTATTTAACTTTATTTATTTAAAGTTGGCCAGAGAGGGAGAGAGAGAGAGAGAGAGAGAGAGAGAGAGAGTAAGTGAGAGAGAACAAGCCACCAGGTCTGGGATTTGATCCGTGGTCAGCCATGTGGGAGTGCAGTGCCCTTAACCACCACACCACCTACTGGTCCCAGGTCCATGATTTTAACTGAGCAATGGGCCACATGGAATCCAGCCACCTTAACTTCTGCACCACTTGCTGACTCATCCTATATCATTCTTTTTCTTTTCTTTCTTTTTTTCTTTTTATTTTTAAGAGTTTGCCAAAGGGCACATGCACTTGTCAGAGAGAGAAAGAGAGAGGAGAAAAGTGATAAATTATTCCCTGAGGGGAATGGCCACACAGCAATCCCTTCTCCTCCGTTCTTCTCTCAGGATTTTGGGCATGCACACACATGTGCCCAGTATCATTTTCAAGCCGTGGGGTCCAGGACTTGAACATAGTTATTGGGATATACTACCTTAACCACCATGCCACCTGCTGGATCTCCACTTTTATTTTTAACATGTGCTCACTGGAGGGACATACACAGAGAGAGAGATGGGAGAGGGGAAGTAAGAAATCACCCCCCAGGGGGATAGTCATACCACAATGCTTTCTCTTCCGTTCTCCTCCTGGGATTTTGGGAACAAACACACACATGCGCTCTGTGTGATTTTTTGTCTCTAGGTCCAGGACTCAAACCATGGTCGGCCATGTGGGAGTCCATTGCCCAACCACTACACCAACCGCTACCCACTGCAATCTTTTTTTTTTTTTTTAAATTGTCACCATGCGCATTTACTTGCTACAGAAAGATAGAGAGCAATAGGGATTTTACCAAAGGGCACATGCACTTGTCAGAGAGAGAAAGAGAGAGGGGAAAAGTGATGAATCACTCCCTGAGAGGAATGGTCACACAGCAATCCCTTCTCCTCCATTCTTTTCTCAGGATTTTGGGCATGCACACACATGTGCCCAGTATCGTTTTCAAGCCATGGGGTCCAGGACTTGAACATAGTTAGCACCCCTCAATAGGGCATGGTCATACCGCAATCCCTTCTCCTCCATTTTATCATTGTGTCAGGACTGTGGGGATGCATGTACATGTGCCTGGTGTGTTTTTCATGCCTTCAAGGTTGGGATTGCACTGAAGTCAGGCACGTGGGATCCAGCTCCTTTAACCACTAGAGTAGGGAGCCAGCCCCCACATCAATTTTTTTTTTTTTGACGGTATTTAATACTGGCTCTTTCTCTTTCTCTCTGATACAGAGCAGAGATTCTCAACATAGCACTCTCAACATTTGGGGACATATCATTATTGTTGTTAGCAGAACACCCAACTTCTACCCATAATGCCAGTTAGCATACCCTGGCCCCTATTTGTTATCATCAAAAATATCTTCAGATATGGCCAAATATGTTGTGGGATGCAAAAATCATCCCTGGTTGAGAAACCACTGATAGAGGAACCAGCAGTTAGCATAATGGCTGTATCACTGAACTCCTATGTAGTCGACTGCGGCTGGAGTCTCCCACCTAGTGGATTAAACTCACACTGGGCACGTGTGCGTGTGTGCCCAAGATCCCAAGAGGGGAATGGAGGAGAAGGGATTGTGGTGTGGCCATCCCCCCTGGGGGGTGATTTCTCGCTTTCTGTCTCTCTGTCTCTCTCTGTCTTTCTGGTGAAAGCACACGCCCTATAACAAGAAAACTTCTCCAAAAAAAAAGAAAGAAAAAAAAGAATAATTGAACTCTGCACCTCAGCTCCTGCTTTTTTATTTGTGGTCTGTATTACACACAATCCTGTCCATAACATAGTCTCTTTCATACAGATGTTTTTCTGGAACCTGGTCCTTCCAGGTAGCCCAACTTGGAGAGAATTTAAAGCAGCTCGGGGCTAGCTCTTTCTCACATGTGTGGCCCACATCTTATTCACTCCTCAACTTTTTATCCTGTTGAGCTCCGAGAAGGGATTATGGGGTGCCCAGCAGCTTTCCTCTCCCCTTGCCATTAGAGCAGCTAGCCAGCAGGTCTCTGCCCTCTGTGTTTTCCCATCAAGAATCTCCCTAACTGCAGGGAATCACATCAGTCTTTGGACTGACCCCACTGAAGGCCAACTCTCTTGGTTTAAAGAAAAGCAGAGAAACCCCTTACTCCCAGCTTCTTGGGACTTGGCATGAACCTCTCAAGAGAACTTGGCTTTATAAACCTTCCTAACATCTCCACTTGTAATCCTTTTATGTTTTTTAGACTATCACTTTTATATTCTTACAATTCATTTTGGATGATAGAGAAGAAAGGGACTCATCCTTCATTCTGTCAGTATTCCTTCAGCAGCAGCTATGAAAGAATGTCTTTTTTTTTTTTTTCAAGTTTATCAGAAGTCATATATGCTCTCCAATGGGGCTTGGTCACATTGCAGTCTCTTCTCCTCCACTTCTGCATCTTGTTGTGATTTGGGGCATGCACTCCCATGCACCCAGTGTGTTTTTCAAGCCTCCAGGGCTGGCACTTGAACCATGGTCAGCCACATGGGATCTGATTCCCTTGACCACTAAGTAGGCCATAGGGCCGACCCAAGAAGAGGGTCTTTGTTACCCAAAGAGCACGGCCTCTCCCTGAATTCTAGCCTCAGTTCTCAGGTTCCTGCTCTGTGGTCCTAGGACCCACTGAAGGTCTCTTTGCTATGGTCCTGGCAGAGCTCTGTGGCACCCCCTCTACCTCTCTGTGATTCGATCCAGCACCAGCTAAAGGATGTTTCCTCTGTGGTCCTAGCACCAACTCAGGAGCCACTTTCTCCACAGTTCTGGTGTCTGGTGACATCATTTCTTCATATTGTTCTTACATTTTTAGAATTGGCAGATGGTTTCTGAAGACATTAATCTTTGTTGGAAACCCTTATGTTTGTTTTCCTGATTGGTTCTTGTCCCCATGCATCACATCTGCTTAAATCCCTTTGGCTGGATTTCAGTTACCTGTTCCACCCAACAGCAAGCCTAGCGGGTGCACTGAGAAATGCAGTCAGGAGAGGAGGACAAGCAGTCTTTTCAACACTCCCTAACAAAGCACACAAAAAGCTGACCATAATGCAAAACTATGCATTTAGGAGATTTAAACAAAGGATGTATGATTGCCTGAAGAAAATCTTTGAGTCTTTGAAATAAAAGCGAAGACCTGAAGTAAGTTAACTTATAAATTGAGCATTGAATATGATTCTAAGTTTCCTACAAGTTAAAGCAGGCGAAGAAAAAATATATTGCAGTTGTTTTAAGTGTGTTTGAAAGCCTAAATAAGCTTTGCTCTAAAACAAACACAAGCATAATTTATCACATTGATCACTGTATATTAAATACACAAATATTATAATGTGAAACTATAATCATATGTTCCTAAATCTCTTTTATAGTCATTTTTGATCATAAGAATGAAAGAAGTCTTGGGAACCAGCAGTTAGCGTAATGGCTATGTCGCTGGACTCCCACGTAGTCGACTATGGTTTAGCATCCCAGACCTGGTGGCTTAAAACTCACGCCGGGCGTGTGTGCGTGCGTGCCCAAGATCCAGAGAGGAGAATGGAAGCGAAGGGATTGCAGCATGACCATCCCCCCTGGGGGGTGATTTCTCACTTTCTGTTTCTCTGTCTCTCTCTGTCTGGCGAGCACAAGCACCCTATAGCGAAAAAAATCTCTCAAAAAAAAAAAAAATGAAAGAAGACTTCAAAAACTTCATGGAAGGGACCAGAGTTAGAGTAATGGCTATGTTGCTGGACTCCCATGTAGCCGACTGCGGTTCGAGTCCCGACCCCGTGGCTTAAACTCACGCCGGGCACATATGCATGCATGCCCAAGATCCCGAGAGGAGAATGAAGGAGAAGGGATTGCAGCGTGCGCGTGGCCCTCCCCCCCGTGGGGGGGGGGGATTTCTCACTTTCTGTCTCTCTGTCTCTCTGTGTCTTTCTAGTGAGTGCACACGCCCTATAGCAAAAACCTCTCCAAAAAAGAAACCTTCATGGAAAATGCACATTATGAAAAAATATGCATGGATTTTTAAATTTTAAAAACAATTGCCATAGGGCACACATGCTAGCCAGAGAGAGACAGAGAAATAAAGGGAAAATGAGAAAGCACTCCCTCCATAGGGCACAATTATGCTGCAATCCCTTCTCCCTCTCTCCTCCTTTTGAGATTTTGGGCATGCACCCAGAGTGTTTCTCACATGCACCCAGAGTGTTTCTCAAGCAACCAGGTCCAGGACTTGAACTGCACATTGGCCATGTGAGATTCAACCATTTTGACTACTATGCTGTGTGCTGACCCAATTTCAAAATTATTTTTTGCACAAAAATAAACATATTGAATTCTATCTTTTCACAATCTCTTTGAAGTTCTCTCATATTTTCACTTCAGTAAACTATCAATTGTGTAGAAAATAAACTTGCATTCCTGAATTATTTTCTAAGGTTCAAGGCATGAACTACAAGTGTTTATAGAAAATATAAAATCTTGGGACCAGCAGATGGTGTGGTGGTTAAGGCAGCTGCATCACACATGGCCAACTCTGTGATTTGAGTCTTGGACCCTGTGTGTGTGCACATGACCAAAATTCTGAAAGGAGAATGGCAAAGAAGATGTTTCAGTGTGGCCATCCCCCATGGGAGTGCTTTCTCACTTTCCTTCCCTCTCTCTATCTCTGGCAAGCACATGCACCACATAAGAGAAATATTTAAAAATCTAAAAAACTCAATGTAACACTTGAATACATGACATTATATTTACATACTCTTCAAGAAAGATTTTGGTCAATAACAGTATCTGGAATTTTAACAGTAATGCTATTTTGTTAGCTTTTTCTTCTAATTTAAAAACTGGGTAATATGATCTATACATAAAAAAATTTAAAATTTGATTACACATTAGGTTTCAGTATAGAATGGTACACCCCAATGTGCCCTTAGAGTCTAGAATAATTTCTGGCTCATAGTAGTATGTTTGTTGAATGAAAGAGATAGTTGACTCTCAAAATTTTACATCTGTGATTGCCAACTGTACATTGAAAAGTTCGGAACGTACATGCAATTTTATATCTCCTGATCGCCTCTGTATGTAATACAAATTGGATCATATTATCTTCTCACCTGAATCTTCCATTTACTTGGAAAACTCCTACCCACCCCTAAGTATTCCCTGTAAGGGAGACTGATCTCATTGCTTTATCTACTGCTTCAAGCCAGACAACCACTGCTGGCTTAACTACTCTGTGTGGGCGTCTGTCCCCACAGAGACATTGCACCTGTAGTCCCTGTAGTCACAGTTGCACCCCTCTTATGGGTGACACAGCTGGGTTGACTCTTCTGGACCTGGAGCCAGGAGGGTACCTTCCCTCTTGTTACATTCAGTTAGGGGGATCCCACCACAGAGACTTTAGGCCCTAACTTTTCAATAGTTAGTGGGAAATCTCTACATTTACCATCCCTGCCCCCCACGCAATAACTAGCTTTGTATGTAGTTATTTGTCTTGTAGTCTGATTATTTCCTCAGGATAAATCTGAGTACGGGTCAAATTGCACATACTTTTTATCAGAGCTTTTGATATGGATTGCCAAACAATCTGGAAAGGTCTTACCAGTTTACACACCCACCAGCTGTGTATGAGTGTTGGTTTCCTAATGTTCCATCATGTTGATCTTTCTTTTAACCAGTTCTAATCCTATGTATTAAAATAGTATTTAATTGTTTTGTTTCTTTTTTAAAAATTATTTTATTTAACTTTATATATTCATTCACTTATTTATTTCAATTTGACCAGAGAAGGAGAGAGAGAGAGAGAGAGAGAGAAAAAGTAGGCCGCCAGACCTAGGACTCCAACCACAGTCAACCATGTGAGATTCCAGCACCCTTAACCACCAAGCCACCTGCCAGCCCCTTATTGTTTTATTTCTTTGACAAGTGTTTATGCAAACTTTGTAAGGGTGCATAAATATAGACATAATGAGGTGCATATTAGAAATGCTTAAATCATGAAAACACTAATTTTCCATAGTACGCATTTTAGTAGATACCACTTTGAAATATTCTTTGAACTGGGCTATTAGGATGAAAGTTAATTTGCATAACTGATCTCCAGAACAAACTCAAAGGGCAAGGCTAAGTAAACACACGCTGCAATTGGCCTTTGGATATTTAACACACGCTGCAATTGGCCTTGGGATATTTACAGCACAGTGTAACGTACCAAAGGCCACCATTAAATAAACAGACTACAGATATTGGGTTGCTTCATTCCTTTTACAGTGTTTCATCGAGACACTGATTATTCCTATTCTCAAAATATAACAATCTATGTAAGTGATTTCATGTGACAGGGAATTAGGAATTACTATTTCCTGACAAAATAAAACAAATTGGCCTTTTTCATATTCTTAACCTGTTGCTAAATAATAACTAACATAGGAAATGACTTCCTCCCTGTAAAAATGCCTTCCTCAGTTATTGATCTGCTATCCTGCTTAATGGGAATGGGGTGTTTCTTGGGGAAGGGGCTTAGTGTTCATTTACACGCTACGTGATGTGCAGCTGTAGCTACTTAAGTGTGTTTTACTGTTTTGCCATAGTGAAGCTCTTAGTAACTACGAAGATTTTTATTAACAGATACAATGTTAGCCGTGTATGTTATCATTTAAGATATTAAAAGGGAAAAATCAAATTTGATAAACTTTTTTTATTATTAATAGTTTTGCTACAGGGTACATGTGTTCGCCAGAGAGAGAGAGAGAAAGTGAGAAATCACCCCTGAGGGGAATGACCATGCCACAATGCCTTCTCCTTCAGTCCCCTCTTGGGGTTTTGGGCATGCA
>NW_006208547.1:1675471-1701284 GCF_000334495.1 Tupaia belangeri chinensis | reverse complement strand
CCTCCTTTTGAGATTTTGGGCATGCACCCAGAGTGTTTCTCACATGCACCCAGAGTGTTTCTCAAGCAACCAGGTCCAGGACTTGAACTGCACATTGGCCATGTGAGATTCAACCATTTTGACTACTATGCTGTGTGCTGACCCAATTTCAAAATTATTTTTTGCACAAAAATAAACATATTGAATTCTATCTTTTCACAATCTCTTTGAAGTTCTCTCATATTTTCACTTCAGTAAACTATCAATTGTGTAGAAAATAAACTTGCATTCCTGAATTATTTTCTAAGGTTCAAGGCATGAACTACAAGTGTTTATAGAAAATATAAAATCTTGGGACCAGCAGATGGTGTGGTGGTTAAGGCAGCTGCATCACACATGGCCAACTCTGTGATTTGAGTCTTGGACCCTGTGTGTGTGCACATGACCAAAATTCTGAAAGGAGAATGGCAAAGAAGATGTTTCAGTGTGGCCATCCCCCATGGGAGTGCTTTCTCACTTTCCTTCCCTCTCTCTATCTCTGGCAAGCACATGCACCACATAAGAGAAATATTTAAAAATCTAAAAAACTCAATGTAACACTTGAATACATGACATTATATTTACATACTCTTCAAGAAAGATTTTGGTCAATAACAGTATCTGGAATTTTAACAGTAATGCTATTTTGTTAGCTTTTTCTTCTAATTTAAAAACTGGGTAATATGATCTATACATAAAAAAATTTAAAATTTGATTACACATTAGGTTTCAATATAGAATGGTACACCCCAATGTGCCCTTAGAGTCTAGAATAATTTCTGGCTCATAGTAGTATGTTTGTTGAATGAAAGAGATAGTTGACTCTCAAAATTTTACATCTGTGATTGCCAACTGTACATTGAAAAGTTCGGAACGTACATGCAATTTTATATCTCCTGATCGCCTCTGTATGTAATACAAATTGGGTCATATTATCTTCTCACCTGAATCTTCCATTTACTTGGAAAACTCCTACCCACCCCTAAGTATTCCCTGTAAGGGAGACTGATCTCATTGCTTTATCTACTGCTTCAAGCCAGACAACCACTGCTGGCTTAACTACTCTGTGTGGGCGTCTGTCCCCACAGAGACATTGCACCTGTAGTCCCTGTAGTCACAGTTGCACCCCTCTTATGGGTGACACAGCTGGGTTGACTCTTCTGGACCTGGAGCCAGGAGGGTACCTTCCCTCTTGTTACATTCAGTTAGGGGGATCCCACCACAGAGACTTTAGGCCCTAACTTTTCAATAGTTAGTGGGAAATCTCTACATTTACCATCCCTGCCCCCCACGCAATAACTAGCTTTGTATGTAGTTATTTGTCTTGTAGTCTGATTATTTCCTCAGGATAAATCTGAGTACGGGTCAAATTGCACATACTTTTTATCAGAGCTTTTGATATGGATTGCCAAACAATCTGGAAAGGTCTTACCAGTTTACACACCCACCAGCTGTGTATGAGTGTTGGTTTCCTAATGTTCCATCATGTTGATCTTTCTTTTAACCAGTTCTAATCCTATGTATTAAAATAGTATTTAATTGTTTTGTTTCTTTTTTAAAAATTATTTTATTTAACTTTATATATTCATTCACTTATTTATTTCAATTTGACCAGAGAAGGAGAGAGAGAGAGAGAGAGAGAGAGAGAGAGAAAGTAAGCCGCCAGACCTAGGACTCCAACCACAGTCAACCATGTGAGATTCCAGCACCCTTAACCACCAAGCCACCTGCCAGCCCCTTATTGTTTTATTTCTTTGACAAGTGTTTATGCAAACTTTGTAAGGGTGCATAAATATAGACATAATGAGGTGCATATTAGAAATGCTTAAATCATGAAAACACTAATTTTCCATAGTACGCATTTTAGTAGATACCACTTTGAAATATTCTTTGAACTGGGCTATTAGGATGAAAGTTAATTTGCATAACTGATCTCCAGAACAAACTCAAAGGGCAAGGCTAAGTAAACACACGCTGCAATTGGCCTTTGGATATTTACAGCACAGTGTAACGTACCAAAGGCCACCATTAAATAAACAGACTACAGATATTGGGTTGCTTCATTCCTTTTACAGTGTTGTGAGACACTGATTATACCTATTCTCAAAATATAACAATCTATGTAAGTGATTTCATGTGACAGGGAATTAGGAATTACTATTTCCTGACAAAATAAAACAAATTGGCCTTTTTCATATTCTTAACCTGTTGCTAAATAATAACTAACATAGGAAATGACTTCCTCCCTGTAAAAATGCCTTCCTCAGTTATTGATCTGCTATCCTGCTTAATGGGAATGGGGTGTTTCTTGGGGAAGGGGCTTAGTGTTCATTTACACGCTACGTGATGTGCAGCTGTAGCTACTTAAGTGTGTTTTACTGTTTTGCCATAGTGAAGCTCTTAGTAACTACGAAGATTTTTATTAACAGATACAATGTTAGCCGTGTATGTTATCATTTAAGATATTAAAAGGGAAAAATCAAATTTGATAAACTTTTTTTATTATTAATAGTTTTGCTACAGGGTACATGTGTTCGCCAGAGAGAGAGAGAGAAAGTGAGAAATCACCCCTGAGGGGAATGACCATGCCACAATGCCTTCTCCTTCAGTCCCCTCTTGGGGTTTTGGGCATGCATGCACATGTGCATCCAGAGTAATCAACTATATTGGAATCTAGTGCCTTAATCACCACACCACCTTGACTCCACAACATCTCCACACGCTTAGACTCATAATTTTTTAAAGCTATAACACTTATACCTAAGAAGGTATCTAGCTCAATTTCTCTTCTTCTTAAAGAAAATAGATAGAATTTTAAATATCTATATATTATACAATATATATTATAGTATATATATTATATACATTATGTATATATACTATGATGTATATTTTATATATCATAATATATATATTAGGATGAAAGTTAATTTGCATAACTGATCTCCAGAACAAACTTAAAAGAGCAAGGCTAAGTAAACACACGCTGCATTTGGCCTTTGGATATTTACAGCACCGTGTAACATACCAACGGACACCACTAAATAAACAGACTACATACATTTATCTATATACGTATATAGAGATATATAAATAAAATATAACTCTTAAGTTTTTAAAGAAGTTGTTTTAACTTGGTGATTTCAAAATAAAATTTTAAGTGATCTTCTGCAATGCCTACCACATAGAAGGCATCTTACAAATATTTGTAAAGTAAGTTGACTTTTAATGAAATGTTTATGTTACTTCAACCTGTTTGGTGAATAATGAAGATGTCTAAATGGTTTGTTTCAAAATAGACCTTTAATCTCTAAGAGATATAAAATATAAAGCACCTGGTATAATCTCCAGCCCATAGTTGCATATGCATATATGTAATATGAAGCACCATTCCTCAGTTCAGCATTCCATGGGCCCTACACAGCATGGGTATCACCTATTCTGTAGTCTAGTGGAATGAAATCACTGCAAACATGATGTCCAGAGTGGGGTGGTTGAAGTTGGGATGTCACTGTTAGTGATTCTATTATGATTTATTTATTTATTTGAGAAGTTTTCACTATAGGGCACGTGCGCTCGCCAGACAGACAGAGACAGACAGAGAGACAGAAAGCGAGAAATCACCCCCCAGGGGGGATGGTCACGCCGCAATCCCTTCTCCTCCATTCTCCTCTCGGGATCTTGGGCATACACGCACATGCGCCTGGCGTGAGTTTTAAGCCACCGGGTCGGGGACGTGAACCGTGGTCGACTACGTGGGAGTCCAGCCACATAGCCATTACGCTAACTGCTGGTTCCCATGATCTATTTATTTATCTTTATTATAGTTTGGACCTGAAATAGGTGCCTTTCTAAGAAATAAAACTATATAGGCCAAAGTTGAAAGCTAGATTTCCTAAGCAACTTAATGGGCTCTTCAACCCCTATTAGTTACAAATATTTTCTTGTAGATCTCTTTAATGAAACAACTTTTAGTGTTACCTTGATCTCAATAGTCTGAAAGAAAACTCCAATTACATAGATAGTTTTACAACACTGGTCTATGTACACATGAACAAAATTCAAGCTACCAGATATTATGTTAACCACAGTAGTCATACTAGGTTATTGCTTAACCACTTCCTCCTTAACTAGAGTGCATTTTATTTATTTATTTATTTTAAAATTAAAGTATAAATTTATTTTGGTACAAAACCTGTTTGAAATTCATAGTTTTCCCATTACACGTATTTCTATGAGCTTTTTTTCAAAACATTTTAAAAAATTAACTAACTTACATTAATTCTCTAAGCATTGTCAAAGCATACAAAATGTGATTTCCTATCCAGAATATAATGCATAGTGGCTTAATCATACATGCTATCATCAATAATTTTCCATTTCTAGTTTCATATATATGTATGTGCGTGTGTGTATGTGTGTGTGTGTGTGTGTCTGTGTGTTTTACCCCTATTTCTGACCCTCTGCCCTTTCCCAGTCTCCTCCCACACTATCTCTGGTGTCTATAGTTGTTTTCCATTCCTTTTCCCCCCACATCTTATTGATCACACAATTTCTTAAATAATCTAACTACTTTCAATAGCAAGATCAGCTAATAATTTCAAGAAAAGCAGTTTTCACTTTAATAAATCAAAGAAATGCTAAGGAACTTTGCTTAAAACTTAAAGCCAGGAAACAGATTAGGATTCTGTTCAAATAGTAGGTACATGACTCTATTGACAGCTCAAGACAGGACAAACATCCTTAAAACCAGAAAACAAAGCCTAGAAGAAAATCAGCAACATTTTAGTCAAAAGTCATAAAATGCTATTTCACCAGTTCAACTTCATGTACTTAATCTATCTTCTGTTGTGGTTTGATCTTCCCAATTAAATTCTGGGATATAATATTCAACTCCAGACTTGTCTCTACAATTAAGTTGGCCATTTTCTTAGTTTTTTGAACTCTTATTCCTGTGTGTATGTATTTAATTTTCCTGGCATAGCATTCCCTTGAGAACTTCTTGGAAATTTGAACTGGTATTAGTAAATTCTCTAAGGTTTTGCTTATTTAAGAATGTTCTTGTCTTTTCTTCCCATATGAAGTATGATCTTGCTGGGTACAGTATTCTTGGTTGAAATTGCTTTTCCCTTAACACTTTGAATATATTTACCCATTCTTTCTTCATTCACATTGTTTCCTATGAGAGGTCTTCTGTTAGCCTGATGGGATATCCTTTGTAGGTAACTTGCCATTTTTCGTTTTTGCTATAGGGCGCGTGCGCTCGCCAGACAGACAGAGAGAGACATAGAGACAGAAAGCGAGAAATCACCCCCCAGAGGGGATGGTCACACCGCACCGCAGTCCCTTCTCCATTCTCCTCTCGGGATCCTGGGCACGCATCCGCACGCATCCGGCGTGAGTTTTAAGCCACTGGGTCCGGGACGCGAACTGCAGTCGACTACATGGGAGTTCAGTGACATAGCCATTATGCTAACAGCTGGTTCCCTTTGTATTTCTTGGGACTGGATCTTTTAGTGCCTCTCTAGGTTTGGAAAGTTTTCTTGCAAGATTTCATGGAATAGATTATCAAGGCCCTTATTCTTCACCTTCTGAGATACCAATTATACGGATGTTTGGACATTTGATGGTATCTAGTATTTCTCAAATATTCTCATTTTTTGGGCAATTTTCTCAGTCTTTGTGGTGGATTTTTCTAGGCCAGCATTTTTTTTTAAAGCTACTCACTGAGGATGTAAATTCATGAATCTAAGCTAAGTGGAATTTAGATGTGCTAAATATTGTTTTCTTAAATTTGAGATGTACTGGGCAAATCTCTTTTGAACAGTTCAGACAGCTCAATGGTATCTCTGAACAATATGACAGGATCGTTGAGATGAAGGGCACATGTCATCTAAATTTAATACCTTTAAAATTTGTAGGTGGGTGAGGTAAACAAGATTATCTTCAGTTGTTGGTTCAAACTTGCTTTTGTTCTAAGAATATCCTAGAATATCTATTCAAGTCCAGATTTTTACACACTTCTCTGGAGATTATGATTAATAGGTCTAGGTGGGGTTGGAATGCTCTGTCTTAACAAACTCCCAGGCAAATTATTCCAGTATTTGGTAAAGTTTAGAAAATACAGTTTTGATTATCTTTTTATTTATTTATTTAATTTATTTATTTTTTAGATTTTGCCATAGAGTACATGCATTCTCCAGAGAGCTAGAAAGAAAGGGAAAGTAAGAAATCAACCCACCCAAAGGGGGATATCCATACCCCAATTTCTTCTCTTCCATTATCCTCTTGGGATTTGGAACATGCATGCACACATGCCCAGTATGATTTTCTTTCTTTCTTTTTCTTTTTTTTTTTGCTATAGGCCGTGTGCGCTCGCCAGACCGAGAGGGACCAGAGAGCCAGAAAGCAAGAAATCACCCCCCAGGGGGGATGACCACATCACAATCCCTTCTCCTCCATTCTCCTCTCGAGATCTTGGGCATGCACGCACACGTGCCCGGCATGAGTTTCAAGCCACCGGGTCCGGGACGTGAACTGCGGTTGACTACATGGGAGTCCAGTGACATAGCCATTATGCCAACTGTTGGTCCCCTCCCAGTGTGATTTTCATGCCACTGGATCTAGGACTTGAACCATGGTCAACCATGTGAGAGTTCAGAGCCTTAACCACTACACCATCTGCTGGCCCCCATTATCATTTTTGAAGTAATAAAAACTAGACAAAAATTCCTTTCTAGGTCAGAAACCCTCAGGCTTTGCAAAACATAGCTTATGCTTAAAACTCAGCAGCAAAATATAGAACTTCCGTAGCTACCCTCAAACACTAAATTGTTTTTTAAAAGTTTTACCAAAGAGAGTATGTTCTGAACAAACAAAAACAGAGTGAGAGGGAGAGAAAGAAAATACTCCTCAATGTGGCATGGTTCCTTCTCCTCCATTTCTTCATCCTGTTGAGATCTTGGGCACATATATGAACCCAGTATGTTTTCCAAGTTGGAGGGGCCAGGATCTGAACCATGCATCCAGCTATTTGGGATCTGGCTCCCTTAAGCACTAAGCCACAAGGCCAGTCCCTAAAAATTTTAGGAGAAAGGACTAGCTAGTCTCAACAGTCAGGACTTGTGCCTCTTAAAGAAAAGGTCAAGGGAACCAGCAGTTAGCGTAATGGCTATGTCTCTGGACTCTCACGTAGTCAACTGCGGTTCACATCCCAGACCCGGTGGCTTAAAACTCATGCTGGGCGCGTGTGCGTGCGTGCCCAAGATCCCGAGAGGAGAATGGAGGAGAAGGGATTGCGGTGTGACCATCCCCCCTGGGGGGTGATTTCTCGCTTTCTGTCTCTATGTCTCTCTCTCTCTGTCTGGCGAGCTCACGCACTCTATAGCAAAAACCTCTCCAAAAAAAAAAAAAAAAGGTCAAAAATAAGGATATGGATATTGCTAAGCATGAGTTTAATATAATTTAAGACCAGACTAGGAAATAAACAGAATCAAAATTACAGATAAAGCTGATATACTATTTTATCAACTCTAAGAGGCTATTGCTTGTAAACTGCACCATTATGACAATGCTATCTTGTCACTTAAGTATATTATTTTATATTTATAGAAAAAGTAATTTTAGACTTAATTAGTAAAGACTTTTGTCATATATAATTCAATAACTTATAAATAAAAGAAGAAGATACTGTATTTTAGTAAGTTTAAGATCCCTACAGGATTGGCTATGGTTCAAGTCCCAGACCTGGTGACTTGAAAATCATGCTGTGCGTGTGTGGACGTGTGACCAAAATCCCAGGAGAAGAACGGAGGAGAAAGGATTATAGCATGGTCCTCCCCTCTAGGTAATGATTTCTCACTTTCCCTCTCACTGTTTGGGGAGTGCATGTGTCCTATGGCAAAAACCTTGAAAAAAAAAGTCTTGATATTTTTATATTACTGAAACCAGAAGATATCTTGTAATCTGTGCACTGTATTATATTTTAATTGGCAGAGTTTTTACTTTCACAATATATGAAAAAAGTAGCACCTGGGATTCAGTAAAAGATGATAACAAAATATTTTGGTAAATACATTTCTAAAATGTCTTCACACTTAGACACCACCTCTTTTATGTGACTCTTTAATTTAGTCATCCATGACTGTTTTTCCACACCATGATCAATCCCCAAATGCAGAATTTGTTAACAGAGTTTATGAAAGAACTAAGTCCCATTGGTTCTGGACTCTGTGCCAGCACTGCAATAAGTCGAAGCTACATATTTTGATGTTGGGAAAGTTTACAATTGTATCTGATGCACCAACTCTTCTACCTCTTCCCCGTGACCTTTTGGGTTATACTCATGACCTTTTGGTTGACAAGAGTTAAAAGCTTGCAACAGTTGACGCCTCTGTGGAAACAGCTTGTCAGTTTTCCAAAAGGTCAAACATGAGATTGCCTTATGATCCAGAAAGTTCACTCCTAGGTATATATCCAGATGACCTGAAAGCAAGGACTCAGATATCTGCCCGCCAATGCTTGCAGCAGCATCACTCACAATAACCAAATGGGGGGAGTAAATCAAGAGTCCATGGACAGATGAATGGACTGGCAAGATGTGCTACACATGTACAATGAAATATTATCCAACCATAAAAGGACAGTAACTTGATACATGTTACAACTTGAACAGACCTTGCAAAGATCAAGTGAAGTAAGATAAATCAGACATAAAAGGACAAACACTGCAATTTCACTTACATGAGATATCTAGAATAAGAAAATTCACAGACACAGGAAGTAGACTAGAGTTTATCAGGGTCTGGAGGAAGAGGGGAAGGGGAGTTATTGGTTAGTGGACGAAGAGTTTAGGTATAGATAGGAGTGAGTTTCTTGTGAATAAATACATTTAACGTTGCTTACATTTACAAATGGTTAGAAGGATAACATGTATGTTCTACCACTCCCTCCCAAAATATGCACTACTATCTCAACTCTAAATTTGCTTCTACTGCACCACTGTTCTATTGGGTCACTGGAAAAGTCATGATGCATTTTTTCTATGCAAAAATGCATCATAACTTTTCTGACAACACAGTATCTCCGGATTGCTTCCCTGTCTTTACACTTCCTCTACCAGTCTTCATGGTGGCTCTTTTGATGTGAATATGCAACTTTGACCATGTCACAACTGTAACCTGACTAACAAAAATTGTAGGAAGCCTACTCAGATCCATCTTAATATTGAAGGTGTCATATGTGGGAAAATGTGAACCTCAGGAATGATGAAACAAGATTCAGGGAGTTAGGCAGGAGCGAGGTGTCACCGTTTAAGGTGGGCAAAGACAATGATCTGAACAGGTACACAGGATGCTGAGACTAATGTATTTGGGACCATGGTTAGCAAAGTAACAGACACATAACAACTTAAGTCAATAGTCAGTTAAATTAAATTAGAGTTCATGACTACAAAATCATAAAACAAAGAATGTGTGTATTTTGTCATATTGAAGCAAAATACATGCTGTGAATCTACCTGATCTAATAAACACTCTTGAGCAAACAGAAGAATGTTTCTGTTATCCTAAATTTGTATTTACTTACAACATAATTTCACATAGATTATCTCCTTTGATGTGATTCTGGAAACATCCCCATGAGGCAAAGGAAACCCATTCAAAGAGAAGGACACTGAGCCCCTTGGGCTAGGTACATCCTTAGAGTCCTGCATCTGGTGAGAAACTGAATCAGATTCCAGCTCTGTCTTCTGAGTCCAAAGCCCAGGATTCTTTGGCTTTGCCACAGGAAAGACCATGTCAACTATTCATTAAATGTGAATGCCTATGTGAGATTTGGTTCTGCAAGTCGATTTGAGCTAAGGATGTACAGTTGAGAAAGTAGAAGTATTCAAATATTCTTTCTTGAACCTTGAGCTTGAATATAATCAGAGTCAAACACCATTACCCAGAAAAAGTACTCAAAACCACTGTAATATTCCCAATATACCAGTAGCTCAGATATTCAGGTACGCCATGACAAGATCTGAGTAATCATTTTGCCCAGCACCTAAGAGGTGATCGGCAATAGGTTTCTTAGAAATCACTTCTTGAGGCCACATTTCCTGATTTTTTTTAAAAAGATTTATGTAATTTTATTTATTATTTTTTTTTTCAAAAATTTGCTATCAGGCACATGTGTTCACCAGAGACAGAGAAAGAGGGAAAATGAAAGAGTAAGCTGACAGGTCCAGGACTTCAACTGCACTTGGCCATGTGGGAGTCCAGTGCCTTAACCATCATGCCACCTGATGGCTCCCAAATTTCCTCATTTCTAATAGGACAAATATTACCCACCTTGTGACATGAGAGATAATCTAGCATGGTACCTGGCAAAATGGTAGACTAATAACACCTAAAATCTATTCATTGCTTTTATTTTTACTCATAGTGACAGCTATATCCACCAATCGATTTACATTAAAACAATCTGGTTCACAACATAAACTCATAGAAAACTGCACATTTGAGGAAACACAGCATGGCGTTTAAAGATATGAACTCTGGATCCCATTTTAACTAGGCCAATTACCAACTGTATGATTTTGAACAAATGAGTTAACTTCTCTGTTTCTCAGCTGGCTTAATTTTAACATGCGAGTAACAGAATCTACCTTACAGGAGTGTAATGAGAATTAAATGAGTCAATATTTTCAAGGAGTTTAAATATCGCCTGGCATACAGTAGGAGTATATAATCTTTGTTTAAGTAAGTAAACTTCTACATAGACTAACACATATCACTCTCGGATGGATGCTTAAACAGCAGATTATGAGATAATACTCATAACAAAGTGTCTTAGTTCATTACTTCTGCTATAACGACATGCTTTATACTGAGCAATTTATGGACAACAAAAATGTATTGCTCATAGTTCGAGGGGTCAAGAAGTTCAAAAATCAAAGCAACATGGGAACCAGCAGTTAGCGTGATAGCTATGTCACTGGACTCCCACGTAGTCGACCGCGGTTCGCGTCCGAGACACGCTGGGTGCGTGTGCGTGTGTGCCCAAGATCCCAAGAGGAGAATGGAGGAGAAGGGATTGCGGTGTGGCCATCTCCCCTGGGGGGTGATTTCTCACTTTCTGTCTCTTTGCCTCTCTGTCTGTCTGGCGAGTGCACGCGCCCTATTGCGAAAATCTCTCTCAAAAAAAAAAAAAAAATCAAAGCATCAGCAGATTCAGTGCCTGGTGAGGGCTTATTCTCTGCTTCATAAATATTACCTCCTTGCTATATCTCCACAGAGCAAAAGGGGCAAATATGTCTGTCAAGACTCTTTTTTAAAGTTTGCTTATTTTTTCCTTTTGAGAGAGAGAAAGGGAGATAGCACCTCTAGCAAGGGCCTGACCTATCCCCGGGCTCAGCCATACTTTAAACATGGACAAACCTGGACAAACAAGTATGTAGTTCACACATCTAAATAAGTTAAGTACCTGATTCAGAGACATGGGACTCCCTGGTCACAGGAACAGACATGCCCAGCGTACTCATGGAGATCTCGAGACACAAACTCAGAACCTTCCAGTGTGCGGGCCAGTCTTGCAGAGTACTGCATCGTACCACTGTGTCAAAGTCCTGCTCCTCAACTCTTTTATGAGGCCACTAATCCCATTTATGAAGGCAGAGACCTCATGACTTAATTCCTCTTAAAGGCCCAATGCTTTTTTTTTTTTTTTTTAGCTTTTCCTATAGGGCATGTGTATTTGCTGGAGACAAAAAGGAAAAGTGAGAAATCACCTTCCATAGAGATGGCCACAGTGTACTCCCTTCTCTTCTATTTTTAAAAATGAGAAATTATTGTATTTAACTTTATTAATTATTATTATTTTCCAGTTTGATCAGACAGAGAGAGAGAGGAAAAAAGAGAAAGTAAGCCACCAGATCCAGGATTTGAACTGTGGTCAGCCATGTAGGAGTACAGGACCTTTAATCATCATGCAACCTGTTGACCCCACGATCCCTTTTCTTCTATCTCTCCTCTTGGGATTTTGGACATGCATGCACACGTGCCTAGCATATTTTTCAAGTCTCCAGGTCTGGGATGCAAACTGCTCAGTTGGCCATGAGAGATATGGCTGGCCCCCCACATCTAAAGATTATCGCGTGCAAGGTTAGGTTCAATGTTCAGATTATAGCACATGCGGAAATTTTTTTTTTATTTTTGGTGACTCATATAATTCTTAATGCACAGCTAAAGAATGATATGCGTATTTTAAAAATGGGCAAACAAGTATGTAATTCACACATCTAAATAAGTTAAGTACCTTGTTCAGAGATGTGGGACTCCCTGATTGAGGGAGAAGCCATGACTTTTTAAGTACATTTCCTACAATAGGTATATATTATGAGTCTTTTCTCCAGATTAAATCCAGAGAGACCTCCAGCTAGTTATCAGGGTAACTATGTAAGGAGGAAAGGGAAATACTTAGATGTTTTGAGGGTTACCAGATGCTGTGAAGCTAATCTCAGAGCCCCCAAATGCTTCCAAAGCTGGTCTCTCACTAGAGTGGGATCTATGGAGTTGACCTGAGTTTATTTTACAATGGATCTAATGGAATAGAAGACTGATCCTATGACCATTTCCTCATGCACAGAAGAGATATGGGAATAAACATATTTACTACCTGGCAGAATCCTATTGTTTCCCTGGTCCATGGAGTACATGCAATTTTAGTAGATAGAGCCAAACAGAGGACCTTGAACCTGAAATCCTTGGCCCCCACCCCCACCTCGCAACTGCTGTTCAACTACCCAGGCAAAATAATAAACAAAAGCAGCACCACATCATTAGGTAACTACAGGGACTGAGGCTGTTTAACCTGTGTCTTTGGTTAGCAAAAGCCAGATGTCTTAGAAGGTAAACGTGAGTTATTGCCAACTTAATTGTGTGGTGATGCCAACTATGGCTAGGGTTCTAGATGTGGTTTCTTAACTGGAGCAAATAGCATTGTACTATTGATCTAGGAAAAGCATGCTCTGATTTCTATCAGGAAAGATAACCAGATACTGTTTGCTTTCAGGTGGCAGGGACTGTGATTTTACCTCAGGGCAGTGGACATTTTCTTGTTTTTTGATCTAATGCAGTGCGAAGTGAGCTTGATGATCTTCATAGCCACGCGGATCGGTCTGGTGGTGTCTTGCACAGGAACAGATGGTATAGTTAAGTTGGTTGAGAAAGGGACAATTTACCACAGGAAAACACAAATCTTAGACCTTTTCTCAGGTTGAATAGTGTCCTCCCAAAATGCACATTCTTCCTAAAACCTCAGAATGTTCCCTGATTTGAAATAGAGTTTCTGTGGATGTAACCAAGTTAAGGTAACAGCACACTTGGTCAGAGCGGGCCCTGATCAGTTATCACGGATGTCCTTAAAAGAAAACAGAGACACCAAAACAGATATGTAGGAAGAAAACCATAAGAAGATGGAAGCAGAAACTGGAGCAAAGCAGCCATGAGCTGAGGAATGCTAAGGGGCCAAGGATTGTTCCAGAAGCTAGGAAGAGGCTTATGACAGACTCCCTCAGAGCCGCAAAAACTAAACCTGCAATGCTTTGAGTTTGCACTTCTACCTCCAAAACTGTGAGAATAAATTTCTGTTGTTGAAGGAATCTGGCTGTGTGGAGCCAGCAGATGATATAGAGGTTACATCGCTGGACTCCCACATGACCAACTGTGGTTTGAGTCCCAGACCCAGCAGCTTCAAACTCACACTGGGCGCATGTGCATGTTTTCCCAAAATCTCAGGGAGAGAACAGGGAACTGGTTGCAGTGTGGCCATCCTCCCAGGGGGTGCTTTCTCACTTTTCTTCTCTCTCTCTCTCTCTCTCAGGGTAGCGCATGCACCCTAAAGCAAACCCCACCTCCAAAAAAAAAAAAAACGGAATCTATTTTTTTTTTTTTTGGAGAGGTTTTCACTATAGGGCGAGAGACATAGAGACAGAAAGCGAGAAATCACCCCCCAGGGGGGATGGTCACGCCACAATCTCTTCTCCTCCATTCTCTTCTCGGGATCTTGGGCATGCACGCACACGTGCCCGGCGTGAGTTCTAAGCCTCCGGGTCCAGGACGCGAACCGCGGTCGACTACGTGGGAGTCCGGCGACATAGCCATTATGCTAACTGCTGGCTCCCGGGAATCTGGTTCTTGTACTTATTGCAGAAGGTCTAGCGAACATCAATGATACTTGAGTAGTTATGGAAACCCAGAGAGAACGCAGTAGTTTTAAGAGAGGGCCATGTAAAAGGCAGTATAGCCTTGGATGGAGAGGTGCAGCCAACCTGCTATGACCTGATGGGTGGGAGCTATGGGAATAAGACTCTGACCTTAAACTCTCCCCTCTTCTAGACAGTGTTTTCCATTAGCCAAACATGACGAGAAGCCAGAGAGCAAGGGGGTACACTGATGAAATCAATGAAAGTCAGCCTCCTGGCAGAGTGTGGTGGAGAAGAGTGAGGTGCATCTGGGGTGGAGCAGGAGAAGGGCCAGATGGTTGAGCTTGTTATTGTATCACAGTCGGGACCTGAGACTCAGGAGACAGGGAGTGGCTATGAGCTATGAAAGGATGGGGGGGGGGTATATACAGAACAAAGCTTGTCTTACTATGTAGACAAAATGTTTCAGGCCCTTGTGTTGCTAATAACAGAAATACTTCAGTCTGGCAATGTATTTAAAATATAGGGTTTTGTCATTCATAGTTTTGGATGTTCAGGGTCAAGGAGCCCTACCTGGTGAGGTGTTCTTGTCAGGGGTTCTCAAGGTGGTGCAGGGCATCTTATGGCAAGCGCTTGAGCAGAGCGTATCTGTGTCTCCTTATAATTTCACAAGTACTCAGTCATGGGGGCTCCACCCTGGTCCTAGTCTCCCCCAACAAGCCCCATCTCTCAGCAACGTAGTCAGACTAAATTTTCGCCACCCTTAACCTTGTAATAACCAAATCTTGACACATGAATTGTTTTAAGAGGTTTTTGCTGTAGGGCACGAGTGCTCACCAGGGAGAGACAAAGACAGAGAGAGGAAAAGTTAGAAATCACCCCACATGGGGGATAGTCACACCACAATCCCTTTTTCTCCATTCTCCTCCCAGGATTTTGGGCACAAATGCACACGCATGCCCAGCGTGATTTTCAAACCATCAAGTTCAGGACTTGAACTGCGTTGCTAGACCCCCAACCACATGGGGGTCTAGCAATGTAACTGCTATGCCATCTGCTGGCCCCATGAATTTTTAAAGTTTATTCATTTTATTTTCTGAGAGAGAAGGAGAGACCCATACCCACATCCATAACAGGATCTCTGCACTACAATCCACCGCCGTCCCCAAGCCAGCCCAGATCACTAGCAGGTGTGCATGCCCAGTGTACGCAATGAGGTCGCAGGACACAACCTTGGGACCTTCCCATGCGGATCTGACTTCATAAAGCATTGCACTGCTGCTGCGCCACTACCTGACCCTTAACACAAATTTTGGTGTGACACATTCCAAACAAAGTGTAGTCTCTCAGGGAACAAAAGTTGTCCCAAGGAATAACTGTCAGAAGAGCAGGAGCTAGATGTAACCTAGTCTGTCTGGATGAGGTTCTGACCTTAGTCTCTTCTCCTATGATATAGGTAATCTTTCCTGGTTGATGAGATTCCTGGAAGGAGACTGATGAGTTCTGTTTTGAAGGATCTGTCTTTAGGTGGATGAGGAAAGTTCACAGAGAGAGCCCCTTCCTGCTCTTCATGTGAAAAAAGAGGGGTGAGAGACGGGAGCACAGAGGTCAGAGAGACTCGTTCTCCTTTAGTTCAAAGCTCTCGGCATGCCAAAATGCCAGGCCGTGAGGTACTGTCTTCTGAGCCCCAGCACTAGTTTGTTACATTATTATACCTAAGAAGTGGGAGATAACCACCCAATGAGATACCTTAGAAAGACACTGCACCCCAGAAGACAGACGAACCCCATGTCAGTGCAGGTGCTGCGGCACAGATAATGTTTCTATTCTGAAGCGTGCTGAGATATTCCTGTAGAGTAAGACATGGATGTCTGCATCTCCTCTTTTCCACCACAGAGAAAGAGGCACAATGTTTGACCGCTCCCTTGGATTTTGGAGGAAATGTAGTACCACATTCGAGTCTGCACTCCGACCTATTTGCCATCCAGCTGTCAGGCTGCCGGTGTTGATGGGGCGTGTGGTGAGAAAAGGTTTTGCAGTAGATCCAGGCTATGGCATCAGGTGTCCACATCTATTAAATAGTTTTGGGATTTTAACTGATACCACCTCTCAAATACAGTTAAGTGAAGAAAATAAGAATAAGAAAGCTTTATGTTATGTTATGTTTTGTGAAAAAAGGGGAATAATATAGTCAGGTATACATGTTTATTTTTATATCAAAAAGAGAAAATAAAAGCATTAACCAATGCAAAGATAAAAAATAGTGAAGGCATGAGAAGAGTGGAGAGGACACCCAGGAAAATATAACTCTTCTAAACATGCTTTTATTTATTTATTAACTTCATGGCAAGTTAATTTTTTATATAAGTTAAACTCGAAATTAAATCATAAAAAAGGAGATACAATCTGTCAAAACCGAAAGATACAAAGGAAGGGAAAACAAATGAACCTGTGTATTAGATTGGTGACATGACCTTACAGAACAAAGCATTTCCTTAAATGAATTTACATTTCATCTCTAGCCATAATAAAATATTGTTGGCTATTTTTTCCTTTTCTCTTAATGTTTATTTCTTCCATGAATGAGCAAGAGAGAGAGAGGATCCTCAACAGAGTCCCCACACCACCCTCAGCCTTCAACCAGCCTGGAACATGTAGTCCCATGAATGTGTCCCGTGTTGTAAGTTGAGGTCTTTAAGCTTGAGTGGGAAACTTTCCATGTAGGATTGATATTCAGAACATCACATTTTACTGTTGCACCATCATCTGGTCCTAAGATACAGTTGGGATTTTAATGCTCGTCTTTGTTAATTTTATCCTTACCCACAGGATGACTTCGCCAAAGCTATCATGGTTTGAGTCCTGGACCTGCAGACTTGAAAATCAAGCCAGGAACATGTGTGTACATGCCCAAAATTCTGAGAGAAGAATGGAGGTAAAGGGATTGTGGCATGGCTATCTCCCATGGATGTGATTTCTCATTTTACATGTGTGTGTCTCTCTCCAGTGAGTGCATATACCCTATGGCAATAAAATAAAATAAAAAAAAATAAAATAAAATAAAATAAAATAAAACAAAACAAAACAAACAAACCGAAAAAAAAAAAAAACAGAAAACACAGTAAGATTTTCGATGGAAGAAAAAAAAAAACAGAGATACAAATTTAAAATCCAGGGTTAGTAAAAGTATAAAAGGTTTAAATATGATTTGGGAAAATCAGTATGAACTCATGATGTGTTTTTTCTGTAATACATATTCTAGTTCTCTTTACCAAAACCATCTAGAAACCATGACAATGCAGTAGAAATGAACAAAAAAAGGAGCCCACTTATGTTCCTTTCAATCCTCTACCTGCATCCTAGAGTGACCACTCCCAGATTTCTAACACACATTTACTTAGAATAATTTTAATAATAATCAGAATATCTATATAATTCTAACACACTTATTATTTATTAATAAGCCACGTTGTGAGCTTATTATCAACGGAATAATACAGAACAATCTCTTTCGTGCCTGTCTTTAACTCAGCAACATGCATTCATGTTGTGTCTTCTTTTATTTTATTCATTTTCATTACGTATATGCTCTACTTGATGCATATAACACAATTTACGTATCTCTTCTACTACTAATGGGTGTTTTTACTATTTCCAGTTTGGGTTCTGCAGTGGGGTGCAGTGGGGTGCAGTGGGCAGTGGGGGCTGGTGCATGAATGCTAAGAGAACTTACCAGAGGCAGAAATGTGAGCAGAAGCTGGGTTTGCTAGAGCTCTGGCAGCACGTTGAGGTGAGACCTGAGCAGGTTCATGCCTTGTAGCAGGGAAGGCCTCTTTTCATGGTTTCCATCATAGGGGAAGGAGAAAGGGAAGGGGAAGGGGAAACTGTAAGCTCAGGTTTAGATGGAGGGGTGTTCTTTTATCAGGAACCAAGAATATCAGTCACAGGCAAGCAGGTGGCACCTGAGGGGGATCCTAACATCTGTTTCCTATGTTGTAAAAGTTTATCTTGGGGGTTCTCCTGGGCCCTTCCTTTAACCTGAGCAGGTTTACTTATATGCTTAGGTAAGGCTCCTCTTGGGCCCTCTTCATTAACCCTTGCTTTGCCAATTTTCTTGTGAACTCTCCACAGGCTCCAACAAATAGAGTTTCCATGAACATTCTTTCACATGTTTTTTTTTTTGAACATATGGGTTATATGGTATGTTTTTATTGAACATATGATGCATATGCTACACATATGATCATATGTACATGAATGTTAACAGTGGCTATTTTAGTTTTAGTAAATACTGTCAACGAGTTAACAAACATATCTGAGCATTTACCTCACGTTTCCTATAAAAACTGAATTTCAGATTAACAACATAGGTGATAATAGGAATTTACTATTGGTATTTATTGAAAATTTTCTTCCAATAAATGAGGAGGGAATATTAAGAATAAGAAAATGACCATCTTGCAATCCTTATGAAAGTAATGAACTGAAGCAAAGATTGTCATTAGTAAGTGCTGAAACTAAAATGAGTCAGTGATGATGAAGGCACCTCATTTTAAACTCTTTGGTAACCCTTTAGCATCCTAAACAGAATTATTTGCCATTTCTATCAGTTATCCCAAGAGGAGAATGGAGGAGAAGGGATTGTGGCACGGCCATGCCCCTGGGGGGGTGATTTCTTACTTTCTGTCTCTCTGTCTCTCTCTGTCTTTCTAGTGAGTGACTGTGCCCTATAGCAAAAAAAAAAAAAAAAGAGAGAGAGGTATACGAAACAAGATTGGCAAGCTATCATAATGAAAGAGGATGTACACTGATATTTATTTCTGTTCTTTCTACATATGTTTAAAACTTTCCATAATAAAGATTATTTCTAAAACCTATAAATAGGGTTTTCCAAGCAACATAGGGTAAACTTTGTGCATTAGTGGAAAACAATACAATTTTTTTTTACAAGTAGCTGAGTCTTTCTTTGAAATAAATTTCAAGAAGGTTAAAAACCAAGAACTTTGTAAAGCCTATAAATCACCAAGGTATTTACTTTACCATGTTTTCTCTTTTAAACAGAGAAAAGGCAACAGAGAGAGAAAAAGAAAAGAAAAAAAAAGAAACAGAGATAAAGAAGGAAACAAATGTAAAAACAACCAAAACCTTATTTTTTTTAGAAAAAGCAAAAACTAAAAAACTTGCCCCTTGCATCTCCACTCAAGGTTGGGGGCTGGAGGCTGAATTATCAGTAGAAAATCTTCATTTCTCTTTTTTCCCTGAAATCACTAGTTCTCAGGAGTCATAGAAAAACCATACAGTTTATAGACTCTAGATGTCACTTCCTGGATTACCTGATTCTGATTCCATGAAGCTGTCTCACAACTTTGTAAGTTGCAGATAACTGATAGAAATGGCAAATAATTCTTGTCTAAGAGTATGCAATCTCTCGCCTGTCTGGTGCAATTTCAGTAGACTTTTCTGCCTCATTGTTGACAAGGTTAGTTTTACCTCCATTTGCACCTTCATTTCAACATCCTTTATTTCATAAAATGTATGCTTTTCTGACTTTTCCTTTGAATCTGCTGTAACATCTGCCTGGTTCTCTTTTTATGCGCTGAATAAAATCTTTAATACACATTCTTCTTTTTTATTTTTTTCACATATGGTGCATGTGCTAGCTGGAGAGAGCCAGAGAGAGAGTGATAAAGGTGAGAAATCACTTCCCAGGGAGGGAAGGGAGGCTATGCCATAATCCCCTTTCCATCTTCCTCTTGGGATTTTAGGCATACATACATACATACATACATACATACGCGTGCCTGGCATAATTTTCAAGCTGCCAGGTCTGGGACTCGAACTGTCGTCGACCATGTGGGAGTACAGTGCCTTAACCACCATACCATCAGCCGGCCCCCACATGTTCATTTTTATACTTGTATAAAAGTTGTAATTTTGGGATCAGCAGTTAGCGTAATGGTTATGTCGCTGGACTCCCATGTAGTCGGCCGCGGTTCGCGTCCCAGACCCAGTGGCTTAAAACTCACGCTGGGCGCGTGTAGGTGCGTGCCCAAGATCCCGAGAGGAGAACGGAGGAGAAGGGATTGCGGCATGGCCATCCCTCCTGGGGGGTGATTTCTCACTGTCTCTCTCTGTCTGGCGAGCGCACGCGCCCTATAGCAAAAACCTCTAAAAAAAAAAGTTGTAATTTTAGTTTGTTTAAAAAATTCATTTATTAGCAGTGATAAACAATATTTCTCTCTTTTCTGGAAAGCTAAAAGGAAAATAATTGCTTTACTTACTAATTATTAGGTGTTAATGAATGAATGTTCAATAATTTCGAAGTATAATGTAGGCGATTTGTACAGATATTAACTAACTTTCCCTTTCAGTTTTGTTTCCTCATATCATTAGTTCCAAAAAATTCCTTTGAAATCTTTACAAGAGAGTGTGTATTTTTGGTAAATGCAAGACATTTCCATAATAATATATAAGCATAGCAAATAGAAAACTTTGAAACAAAAATTGAGTAACTTCTCTTAAAAATTTGTACCAAGACAGGAACTTTTTATAAATATTGTTGAAAGACACAAGCATGGTCTGTGTGCTTTAACGGAAGTCATGCGTTCCTGTAGGATTCTCACCATGTTCATCTACCTGATCATTTCTCCAACATTTTTTCTATTTCTCTCTCTCTCTCTTTTTTTTTTTTTTCTTTTTTTCTGGGAGGGAGAGGTATTTATTTTACAGGGAATGTGCGCTTGCCAGTGAGACAGAGACACAGAAATCACCCCCCGGGGAGAATGGCCATGCTGCAATCCCTTCTCCTCCATTCTCCTCTCAGGATTTTGGATAAGCACACACACACACACACACACCGGCATGGATTTCAAGCCTCCAGGTCTATAACTCGAACTGCAGTCAGCCTGTGGGAGTCCAGCAACTTAACCATTATGCCTTCTGCTCCTTCCTCTTTTCCTTTTATTAACTGCCAGAGAGAGACAGAGGGACAGGGGGAGAGAGAGCCATGACACTCCAGCTCTCTGGGGCATGGCGGGCATAACCGCACTGCAATCCTTTCTTCATTTCGCCATCCTGTAGAGATTTGGAGTAAACATGCACAGGTATCTGGAGTGTTTTTCAAGTCATTGGGCTGGGGTTTGAGCTGCGGTAGGCCATCCCTGTGGGATCTGGTTCCATTACTCACCAGGCTATAGGGCGAGCCCTCTTTCTCTTTAAGGTGCACTGTCTTCTACAACTAGACTAACAGCTGAGACTGGGAAAATTATTCTAGTATGAACAGCCACAGCTCTCTCTGCCACCTCTTGGTATGGTATTTAGAAGCCACCATATGAACTGTAACATGGTCTGTTTTCACCGTGTTTTTATTTAGCCCCCATCCAAAGTGCTGTGGCACATGTGGCTGTCACCTTGAGCTCCAAACAGCCATCATAAAGAGACTCGTGCACGCACTCCTTCAAAACACCAATTATCATAATCATCTCTTTTTTTGCATCTTTTGATTTTTAATTTGCTATAGGGCATGTATGCTCACCAGAGAGCGAAAGAGAGAGAGAGAGTGAGAAAGCACCTCCCAGGAAGACTGGTCAGATTGCAATTTCTCTTCTCCCATTCTGCTCTTGGGATTCTATGCACACGCTCACACATACCTGGCATGTTCTTCAAGCCACTTGGTCCAGGACTTGAAGAGCACAGTTGGCAATGTGGAATTCAGTGCCTTAGCCACCATGCCACTGGCTGGCCCTGTTTTCGTTTTGTTTTGGTGATTTTAATTTTTAGTTTTTTTTTTTTTTTTTTTTCCATAGGGCATGTGTACTCACTGAGAGAGAAAAGAGGGAGAGATAAAGTGAAAAATCACCCCCTGAGGGAACGGCCATACTGCAATCTCTTCTCCTCCTGGTGTGATTTTCAAGCCACTGGGTCTGAGACTTAAATCAAAGTGGGCCATGTGGGAGTCCAGTGCCTTAACCACCGCGCCACCTGTTGGTCCCAGGCCTGTTTTCACCATATTTAATGGCAATCAATGAATGTTATTTTGTATTTATCTTACGAGAGTTTTACAAACACAAAAGTAACGAATTTGGACTCCACACCCATACATAGTTCATTTCTAAGAAGGTATACTATAGCTTAAACTAGATAATGGTCCCTCACTGAGCTGTCTGCCCAATTTCAAAGAAGTAGATGCTAATTAACTCAGAGCAAGCAGTGGAGGATGTTGGACAAAAGTTTTTTAAGAAAGTTTTTTGCTATAGGATGTGTGTACTCTCCAGAGAGGCAGAGATAGTGAGACACGAAGCTAGAAATCACCCCCCAGGGAGCATGGCCATGCTACAATTCCTTCTCCTCTGTTCTCCTGTTGGGATTTTGGGCACTCACACCTCCCATGTGGCTCCAGTATCCTGCTAGAGCTTCCTACCTCCTTACTACCTCAAATGGGCATCCATGCTGTTTTAGTTACACCGAGCTCCAAGGAAGGCCTTGTACACAATACTGTCAAAAGTTCCCAATGTGGGGACCAGCAGTTAGCGTAATGGCTATATTGCTGGCCCTGGCACCTCGGAGATACCTTCGCATGCACACAACCTTGTTTAGATACCTTTTTTTTTTTTAACAGAGAAAGAGCATTTTTTCACAGGCACATATACTCACCAGAGACAGAGAGAGAGACAGAGAGGAAGAGGAACTCTCCCTGGTGCGGGCATGGCCACATTGCAATCCCTTCTCCTCCATTCTCGTCTCAGGATTTTGAGCTTGCAGGCACGTGCTCGGCGTGCATTTCAAGTCTCTGGATCTGGGACTCTAAGTCAACCACGTAAGAGTTAGCACCTTAACCATTATGCCTCCTGCTAGCGCCGTTCAGATGCTTTTTAGACTTGTCAACATTTATGGCAGTAGCTTTTTATCTCACTTCAAGTATAAACCAAAGCTGGGAGTCTCTATCATTTATTACTGTTTTCTCATTGAATTCTGATCATTTACTCTAAAGGCGTCTCATCACCCTGAGATTAGAAGTGATGCCATAGGCCACAGCGCTAGCTATCCCCGTGTGTACCCCAGTCTCTCTGTAAGTACTATCCTCTGCGGAGCCTTCTTGGCGATATATGGTAATATATGTATTACCATTTCTCATAGACTTACTTATGATTTATCTTATTCATTGTCTATCCTCCCAGCCCCATGATAATGAAAACTCCTTGGAGGCAAGAGTTTTGTCTGCTTTGTGCCCCAAACAGTCTAGACACAGTGACCACTAAGTAATTTTCCTTTCCTCAATGGAAAGGCAGCCTCCTGGCCACCCTCTGAGCTTTTTAAAGACAAGATTCATTTTATTCCTTTTTTTTCAAGTCTAGAATTTACTTGGCACACAGTATATATTCAGTAAAAATTAATGTCACGGATTTCCCCCTTGAGGGGACAGGTTAATTCTAGGACAGTGTTAATGAGTAGAAACCTAGAGAAGACCAATTTAACAACCTTTTAGATTTCCACAAGATTTCTCTGCTTCATCTTCATTACCCAGATCCACACATGCAACTGTATAATGCGATCGTATAATAGCTTTGGACTATTGATTGAGAGATCAGACATGCTTAAAGTTTGGTGATGGGGAATTGTAACAACGTAAATTTATGGTGCTAAAAAAATGTTTCCAGGCCCTGGATCCCACATGGCCCACTGTGCAGTCTGAGTCCTCAATCTAGGGCCTTGAAAATCATGTCTGGCCACTGTGCATGTATGCCCCAAATCCCGAGAATGGAGAAGGGATTTCAGCATGGCCATCCTCCCTGCAGAGTAATTTTTTTCTCTCTCTCAAGCTCATGTGCCCCATAGCAAAAACTAAATAATAATAAAAAAGCCACCTTCTAGTCATTTCTTTGTATACAGAGAAGTCTCTTTTATCCTCAGGGAATGTTTTAACATTCCCCCTTGGATATTTGAAACCAACGTGAGAAACCAACTCTCTAGTGTTTTTCTCCTGTACATGCATGTCCACAGTAAAGTTCTTTTTATAAATTGGTTACAGTAAAAGATTAACCACAAAAACTACTCATAAAATAGAAAAATAACAACAACATTTCAGCATCGCAACCCTTGGGCTTTGGGGTCATCATTAAGTAAAATAAGGGCGACTGGAACAGAAGCCCTGGGATAAACACCAGTGGACCTGACAACCCACCTAGCTACCAGGCGGCCAATAGGCAGCTGCATCTACAGCGCGGATCCACTGGTCCAAGGGGTGGTTCACGTGCCCTGCAGGTCTGAGCCGGCCATGTGAATGTCATTTCGCAACTCAGAACTGTGTGCAATTTAACACTTTCGGATCGTGTATTTCTGGAATTTTCTACTCAATATTTTCAGACTCTGGCTGATTGGGAGGGATGAGTGGTAATGGACTTCCCAAACTGGATAAAAAATTAGAGACCACTGGGACCAGCAGATGACATAATGCTTATGTCACTGGACTCCCACATGGCCAACTGCCTGTTTGAATCCTGGCAGTGGCTTCAAACTCATGCCTGACCTCTGCGTGTGCCCAAGATCCCAGAGAGGGGGAGGGGGATAGGGAGGAGAAGGGAGGAGAAGGGATTACGGTATGGCCATCCCCAGTGTGTGTGTGTGTGTGTGTGTGTGTGTGTGAGCGATTTCTTTTTTTTTTTTGGAGGGGTTTTCTCTATAGGGCGCGCGCCGCGTGCGCTCGCCAGATAGACAGAGACACATAGAGACAGAAAGCGAGAAATCACCCCCCAGGGGGGATGGTCACGCCGCAATCCCTTCTCCTCCATTCCCCTCGAGGGATCCTGGGCCCGCACGCACACGCGCCCGGCGTGAGTTTTAAGCCACCGGGTCCGGGACGTGAACCGCGGTCGACTACGTGGGAGTCCAGCGACATAGCCATTACGCTAACCGCTGGTTCCCTGATTTCTCACTTTCTGTCTTTCTGGAGAGCTCACCTGTCCGATTGGAAAAAGTCTCTCTCTCTCTTTTTTCTTTAAAAAAAAAAGGGAGGCGGTAACAGACTACTTTAGGTCACTAACAGGACCAGGGGCCAAGAACTGGAAATGCTGTTCCGGGACTGAGAAGAAAGAGGAGCACAGAGAAGCTGTCAGGGTGGCATTTTGTGTCCACCGTGGTAACACAACCTGAGTTGAGATCGTTAGATTTATAGGAGGAGTCGGAGGAAGGAGGGGCTCAGAAGCCTGTCTGCAGCCGGGGCATAAATGGCTGGTGTAAGGTTTCTTAGGGCTCGAAAACTCTAGGAAGGAAGAAGGAAGACAAAGAGGAAGAAGAAAAAAAGGTTCTCTGGAAGTTTTCAGAACACTCCGACTCACTTTCCGACATTCTGCCTTAGAGTGGAACACAGCGACTTCCCCCACTGGGGAAAGGCCCGGCTTACTACCTGGAGCCGCTAAGGACGCGATCAGTCTCGGTGGGGACCAGCCCTGCACACTTTAAAAGACAGCGCTGCCCCGATCCCCACGGGCTGGCGGGCGTCCGAGGCCCGAGGCCACCCCGTGGGGTGGGAAGGTGGGTGTGCGCTGGGCCTCGGCCAGGGAAGGAGGGCCCAGACCGGAGCGGGGCGCGCGCTTTTCCCGGCCGCCCGGC
>NW_006208547.1:1673678-1675357 GCF_000334495.1 Tupaia belangeri chinensis | reverse complement strand
CGCCCACCGCGCGCTCGCAGGACCTGGTGGGGACGCGCCGCCGACGCACCGCGCGGGCACAGCGCTGTGGGTGTTGGAAGAAGTCTGCACCGTCCCTCCGGTGTCTCTGGGTATGGAAACGGGAAACCTAGAAAGCGCTCGATCCCTCCGGGCGATGGCCCGGTTGGTCCCCAGCCCTGGAACTCTTCCCCAAGGCAAGTCTCCTGAGCCTCTAAAGTCCCTCCAAACTTCGGGACTCCTCTAGGGCAAGGCCCGTCTTCCTGTCCCTGGGGAAAACCCTGGGAGCGCTAGAGAGCACAGTTAACAGCTGAGAAGCACGAAGCTCAGCCCTGAGTGGGAACTCGACGCACAGACTCGGGAAAAGGGAGCTGCTGGTAAGACCTGGGCCAAGCAGTGTCATTTCTAGTGAAACTCTTATTACAAGACTGCAGTGTCAAGACAGTAAAGCAGCCCAGTGTATGAGTCTGGGACCGAGGAGGGATGAGGATCTTCTGTTTCCAGATATGTCACAGTTGGTTGAGAGAGGGCGTTGGAAAGACAAGAATCAGAAAGAGGGATGCGACCTGGACTTGTGTTATTTCGGACGCAGCATCTTTATTTGTTAAATAAGGGCGAGGTAGCCTACCTCAGAGGCTGGCTGTGAGGATTGAACATTAACCAACCTAATGATCAGAACAAGATGTGCCCAGCTTGGTGCCTGGAACACAGAAGGGACTCCGCCGCTGGGCCGGTTCTAGCCTTTTCTCCCAGTGCCTTGCTCAATATTCACGCAGAGAGTTGGGTGGCACGGAAGCCACCATAGCACAGAATTGCACTGTGGGTCAGTATGGAGCAAGGTTGGCTTGGGTATTTCTCACAAATTTTTATTGAAAAAGTAACAAGTACAGCCAAAATAATCCAGATAATTCAAAATACTAAAAAAATGTATAATAAGTTTCTAAAAGTAACATTTTTTTTCTTTATAGGTTTTTGCTATAGGGCACATGCGCTCCTCAGAAAGACAGAAAGTGACAGAGAGGAAAGCGACAAATCACCCCTCAGAGGGGATGGCAACGCCACAATCCCCTCTCCTCCATTCTCTCGGGATCTTGGGCACGCATACACACGCGCCTGGCGTTGAGTTAAGCCACCAGGTCCAGGACTCGAACCATGGTCATCTACATGGGAGTCCAGCGACATAGCCATTACGCTAACTGCTGGTCCCTAAAAGTAACTTTCTAAAGGAAAAGATTTCCCCGTGCCTCACCTTAGTTTGCCATTTGTGTATCCTGAGGCCTGTTACTGGAAAAGTAACTTTCTAAAGGAAAAGATTTCCCCGTGCCTCATTGTAGTTTGCCATTTGTGTATCCGGAGGCCTGTTACTGCTCTCGTTTTCTTACTTATCTTTCTGGACATAATATATGCTAACACAAGCACACATTGTGTGTGTGTTTTACATTTCGCCCTTCTCTGACTTAGTCGGGGGTGACCCCACATCAGCATATACACAGACATCTTACTCTAGTGGGCTGCTGTTATTCCATTGGGTGGACATTTCACATTAAAGTTTGTCCAACCAGTTCCCTGTTACTGTACACAGGGATTTTATCTATGGTTTATTTATTCACAATGTATCTTTACATATAAAGGAAAATAAGCCTTTGTCTTAGTTTGCTGCCTGTCTTTTGACATTACACTCT